>NC_047104.1:70742399-71075810 GCF_902500255.1 Thalassophryne amazonica
GAATAGCACAAGGCCTGGCATTCGACGGCTGGAACCAATACTCTGGCTGTACACTACTGTCCTACCTTTTTAAGTACGATAGGCGGCTCGCTGACTTTTGCACCGCTGTTTCATGTACACATTTTTCTTTTTAAGGACTTCTTGTTGGAGATTTATACCAGCTTTCTACATTATTTGCTGTAGTGAAGAATGTCTGTGGATACTGTAGATGAGCAGGTACCAAGGAAGTACAAATTTGCTTTCAGCTCTTGACATTTCATTATTTTACAACAGTGGGTTTTATTTTAAATCACTTTTAACTGATTTGATGGGTCTACAGGATTCCATTTACGGTGTTGTGGCACAACTTCAGATGCAGGCATACCTAGTGATCCTTCTTGGTACCTGAAACCACATGAAGGATTAACAACTCAATTGAGTGCTTGTGTCCCAACTGTACAAACAAATAACAGTGACCCACACTAGCTCAGAATATTGTTCTGCAGAACCTCAGTTCTTCTAGTTCCTTGAAAAGCAGGCAGTGGGTATTGGGAAGTGAGATGAGCTGAGAAACTGCAACACATGGAGCTGGAATTGGAAACTGCTGCAGGACTGAACCTACAGTTGGCTGCATGAGCCATCTGCAGGATCACCAAAGGACTGAGGGTATTTCATAATTGTAACTCAGCACGTGACCATGCCTATACGGCATTTTTGTCCTAAGTGGAATCTAACTTCAAACAAATGATCGTGCAAACACAGTCTTCATTAGAGCTTTTGAACTTACACATAATTACATCCCCAAGGACATAATAAAAATCACCTGCGTTTATTTGTCTGTCTGTCTGTTTGTCAGGATTACATCAAAACTACTTCACAGATTCTCACCGCGGATACACCTTATGCCATGGAAGACTCCATTAAATTTTGGAGGTGCTCCAGATCCAAATCCAGATTCTGGATCAAGATTTCACTTTATATGCATTTTCAAAGAGTACATCAAAACTACTTCACAGATTCTCACCAAATTTTCACCACAGATACATAATAGGCCATGGACGACTCCATTAAATTTTGAAGGTGATCCAGATCTGAATCCGGATTCTGGATGAAGATTTCACTTTATATGTGCTTTGAAAGATTACATCAAAACTACTTCACGGATTCTCACCAAATTTGCACCACTAATAGATATTGGGGCATGGAAGACTCCACTGAATTTTGGAGGTGAACCGGATCTAGATTGGCGGGTGTCAGAAATCTCTGTTTGCTCTTGTTGCACATGCATTACACAAACATTTGACTGGTAGTGTACGTATGGAAATTTCCAGCAGTATGATGTAATTTTCTTACTTTTTTCCAAAATGAAACTTCAAAAACTGAAGAAAAAGTGATTATTCATTGCAATTAGCAGAGCAAACATAAGATTAAAGCCCCCGTCACACATAGCAAGAATGTGCAGGAACCATGCCCTCCACAGCAATCCATCCATCCATCCATTTTCTTCCGCTTCATCCGAGGTAGGCTCACGGGGGCAGCAGCTCAAGCAAAGCCGCCCAGATCTCCCGATCCACACACACCTCTCCCAGCTCCTCCAGGGGAACCCCGAGGCGTAGTCCCACCAGCGTGTCCTGGGTCTTCCCCGGACCCTCCTCCCGATGGGACGTGCCCGGAACACCTCTCCAGCGAGGCGTCCAGGGGGCATCCGAAAAAGATGCCCAAGCCACCTCAGCTGGCTCCTTTCGACGTGGAGGAGTAGCGGCTCGCCTCCGAGCTCCTCCTGAGTGACCAAGCTCCTCACCCTATCTCTAAGGGAGCGCCCAGCCACCCTGCGGAGGAAACTCATCTTGGCCGCTTGTATTTGCGATCTTGTTCTTTCGGTCATGAGCCAAATCTCATGACCATAAGTGAGGGTTGGAATATAGATCGATCGGTAAATCGAGAGCTTTGCCCCCCTGCTCAGGCCTCTCTTCACCACAATGGCCCGATACAGCGACCGCATCACTGAAGATGCTGCACCGATCCGTCTGTTGATCTCACACTCCATCCATCCCTCACTCGTGAACAAGACCCCGAGATACTTAAACTCCACTAGTAGCAAGGACACTCCACCGACCTGAAGAGGGCAAAGCACCTTTTTCCGGTTGAGAACCATGGCCTCGGATTTGGAGGTGCTGATTTTTTTTTAGCAATATTTGCACTACACGGCAAATATTGCCATAATCTGACGCAGTCGGGAGGAGAAGAGGTGTGGTCAGCAGTGTCAGAACGCATCCAGATTACCTCGTCCATTCCAGCACGATGGCATCCAAAAGTGCATGTAGACAACAGTTTAGATGACACAGACTGCTGTCAGACGGCCATAAAAGGTGCTGCAGACTGCCGATGTCCAAACGTCTGGATGGCAAACACAGGACCAGAGTGGGGAGGGAATGCTGTGTTCCTCACGCACACGTGCGTGCAGCGCGAGTGTGTGTGCGGCACACGTGCATGCCGCACACGCACATGGGGCTGCAATTATCACTCAGCCATGTGTCCGTCCGTGTGTTTGTATACATAACGCTGCATGAGCCACTAAGGGTGCACGCATGCGCCACTGAACAGCTTTGCTGAAAGTTTGCTGGTAGTGCGCCATGCAGTTCCGTGCATCAGACACAGCCTTTCCAGGGAACTTTAATGTCTTTTTTTGTGTTTTGGCTCACTTTAGGAGCACAACGCAACTGGACACTGTGATGGTTGGATTATCAAATGGGATTTAATTTTTGCGCGCTTATTTCAGCACTCAGCAGCCGGGTGAGAGAATTTTAACCACAGGCTGTGGTCCACATCCACACTGTGCTCCTGGAATGCTGTTGGAGGTGAGATTCATGTTTATTAATGGTGTAACAGCCTGGGACAGACCTGGACAAACTGCGGCCCGGGGGCCACATGCGGCCCTTTGCATGTCTCTGTCTGTCCCTCATGAGGTCTGTGATTATTATTACATATATTAAAAATGTCAAGCTTGTGTGTTGCAAATCATTAGAGAGGTTTATTTAGGTATATTTAAATATTTACATATTATTACAATAATAAAAATTACCTATAAACGCTATTAAATAGGTAATTTTTTGTAAAATTTGTAATGGGAGACAGCCAAGTCATCGATGGTGTGGCCCTCAGACATAATTCAGGTTCCCTATGTGGCCCCTTGTAAAAATTAATTGCCCACCCCTGGCCTGGGACAACAGTTCCATGCTGTTGCAACAGTTCCGGCATGCGCACAGTAGCGCGCGGTGCTTTCGGTTTGATAACTGCTGTTCCCATTCACTGTACATCATAATAATTCATAATTATCATGATGAACCGTGCCACATATATTTCAACAGTTCCTTTGCGCTCCGGGAGTGGGGGTGGGGAGGACATTATTATACGTAGCACATGCAGATCATACTGGCGGGCTTTGCCGTGCCAGATCCATCTCCATGTTCCCTCGTACGTGTTCAAATCATTTTGGACCCTGTTTTTCCGCCATCAGAATATGTAAATTGCGGTCAGATGGTCCTCAGATTGCACATGGACCACCATCGGATAGGTGTCCCATCTCGACGTCGCCCGGAGGGTTTTGAACATGTGGATCACACTTGAGGCCACAGGCTGATTTTGACCAACTATGTGGACTCTCGCAGATGGCAGTCAGAACATTTTGGAACTGAAATCCAACACTTTTCGGATTTGCGTCGATTCGTCATTCTGACGCTATCCTGGCTATGTGTGACAGGGGTATAATGGAGCTAGTCAGAGAGATCAGGCTGGGAAGGTTCCAATACACTACGGAAGTGCCTTGGCTCCTGAATAGCAACTATCTGGGCAGACAACAAGTCCATCCCCATCACCAGAAAGTAGCCATCTATCTGCCATGACCAGGTGAAACATGGACATCTCCTTGGTCTTCTCCGGCTGCTGGGATCCTAAACACTGAAGCACCTTTGGACAGGATCATGCCCAGAGAAATGCACCAAATGGACAGAATGTTGTAACTGATATTGCCTCACAATAAACGTGCCACATGCCCAAAAACTCAGCTGCAGAATTTCCTCCATTAACTCTATAAAAACTATTGTATATTCAGTCTGAAATTTTGGGTTCTCATAGATACAGGTGAGGACCACTGAACCTCCTGTACTAAGCCATGTTGGTACGTTTTAATGTAACATTTTGCAGTTACATATTTGTGTAAATAAGAGGGTAACAGGGTCCTATTGGCCACTGTGGCATTAACATTTTAAAGCTTGGGGTTGAAATTTTACTGAACCCACCCAGCAGTGACTGACGCAACACCACCACCTATTGGCAAACTGATGCACCGCATAGATTAACTGGTGGTTTTGTTCCTGTAATCTCATGTTGTTTGTAAAAAGATAATTAGAGATATATTATAATACAACTGGAAATAAAGTCATGAACAGAATGATTTAAGTTAATGTAGACACATTCTTGACAAAGATTCACATAATGTGTCGTATTGTTTAAGGCTTTGCTGTCTTCACATTATTGTAGGAGAGCCAGGGCTAAACGGATCAAGGTATTATGATGCTCAGAGGAAACAAAGACAAATATCACAACAAAACCATGTTACCACAAATCGTTAATACTTTATTAATATATAGGGTAATATAGAAAAAATAATTACAAACTTTCATAAATCATTTAGTTATTTATAAATGACAATAGAAGACATAAAAAAAACAGATGTCTTCTATGAAATGTTAGACAAACAACAACTGAGGGACTTTCAAGTATCTTCAACTTTTACTTTAGACTGGAGTGAAACACAGGTGAACTTTGAATAGGATACAATCAATAATCCTTTATCAATTTCCAAAAAAGAACAAGTATTTTAAACATTAACTTAGTTTATTTAATGTTAAATACTAACATTACCAAGTTCCATCAGCAGAAAGCACAATATCATTATGACTTTTGAGTCAACTCCAGCTTCTGATCAGCATGCAAAGATAACATGTAAATCTACTGATTTACATTGCAAACAAGGATTAAATTAAAAAGTGAAAACTATCCAAAACACATACACACACACACACACACACACACACACACACACACAGTACGTCAATGCTATTAAAGTCCGAACATTTATCCCAGGTAAATTCTGCTGCTGTAAAACGTTAAATACACTGTTAGTTGTACATATGTGAAACATCTCAATTTAAAGAAAATGTGACACATCTGGTACACAGACAAATTTACAAAGTTAAATTAAACAACAAAAAAATACTTCCATATCCCATGACCTGATCCTGGATAAGCGGTTGAAGATATGTCCATATTGGGATAAATAGTGCCATCATTTTTAGTCGCAGGATCAAATATATCTTTACTAAAACCTCAAATATAAGGAGTCAATATGACAGTTTCTCCAACGTTGTGTGGAACACCTGCTTGAAAAAACTGTACTGTGTTTGAGCCTGCCTATTCTAAAGTGTTGTAAGTAAAACGGTATATTGACTGCATTTATACAGCATTTTGTCATCTGCATCAGACACTCAAAGAGCTTTACAGTAATGCCTCACATTCACCCCGATATCAGGGTAAAGGTTTCTAAATCAGTCACGTGGCACTGCTCCTTCTTTATCACTTCTCATGTGGGTGGCAGCAATCCTAAAGAAAGTTCTACAACAAACTTCACACAATCCAACTGCTCTTCATTAGTTTCCAACAACTGAATTTAAGTAAAGCTAAAGACATGGTTTTAAAGCTACAGTGTGTAGGATTCAATGTCATCTACTGGTGAGGTGGTAGATTGCATTATGCCACCACTGATTTTGTTTCCCTTCATGCTTATGCTTTTTGGCAGCAGGGATTCATGGTCCATTGTATGATCCTCCATTTATCAAAAATTAGGTTTCTCAAACTTGTTAGCCTGCAACCAGTAGCTAGTATACAGGAGGAGCAACCACTGATTTCACTTTTTTCCCTTCAAATTTCCATCTGCACTGCAAAATATGAAAGGTAGAGTCTGCATGTACCTTTTGGGCTACTGTATCAACATGGCGGCCTCTCTGGGTGGGCCCGCTCTCATGTAGATATGAAAAGTTCATGGGATATGATGCTTTTTTTTTATATGAGGCTTATGAAAACGTATCCATTCATTGTTGCAGATAATTATGCAGTAATGAACACATGGTTATAAACACTATACTCCATTTCAACTAATAAACAGCACTAAATCCTACAGAGTGTAGCTTTAAAAATATGTATCTCTTAAAACCACTTTACCTGTTCACCAAATCTGACCATATGCTGTTTTTTTTCTTATGGACATCTTAAAAAACAAAAATAAAAAACAAGGTACACTCAATCACTTCGAACCTCGTGCCGGTTTGCAACAGGACATTCAACTACCCGCCTCAAGTGAAGTCAAACTCAAAATGTCCAACAGTCAAATCAAACAATATTTTGGGCTAATTCAGTTAAAAATACTGACTAAAAGTAAAAAAAAAAAAAAAAAAAACAACCAAACAAACAAAAAAACAAAAACATCAAAGTCAGAATGAACTTTTTTGAAATGGAATATTATGGCGATACATGGTCACATGAGCCAGTTCAGTCAAAAATTTCGAGTTAAAACCAGCTCAAATCTGAACTTATCCCAGATACACTCGTTTAAGACATTCACTTCAAATTTAGTGAAAATCTGATGAATTTTGTTCATCGTGTTAACAAGAGAGTGTGACTAACGCACATATGGACGGACTCAAAATTCCATAATCCCCCTGTGGAGAATACACTGTTCAGTAAAGTGGGCGGTCCCTGTGAAACCCGATCATGCTCCAACTCAAACCCGTCACAGATACACTTATCCGAGATGTCATGATTAAATTCAGATAAATTTGTTTCAGTAAGGTGTAGAAAAAAGGGCGACTGACATGGTTGGACAGAACACAAGTCTATATCCCCTTCCTGCCTTACAGTCCTATGAAAACTAATAATAACAAAAAACAACCCCCCCCCAAAAAACAACAAAATATATAAATTAGAAGATGCATTTTACCTGACTGCACACGTTTGTTGTTATCACTACGACGTAATAAAGAATTTTGCTTCAGAGAATCATTTAAATCTGAGGCAAAGAAAAAGAGTGCAACCAACATGATACTGCTCAGCCCCAGAAGTCTGACTTCTGCAGCAAATCTGAGTCATTTCAGTTGTAAAAACATAAAATAATAATTCATGACTTTACAGCACGTATAAGCAACAAAGAGCAAACAGCCTGCAGGTTTTCCTTACTACCAATCATCTCAGCAGGTGATGATGTCAAAGAGGATCAAGGGAGGAGCTCTTCAGTAAAACCACCTGCTGAGGTGATCGCTTACAAGGAAAACGGGCACCATCTTAGCCCTTGATGTCCACGCATGCCACAGACAGCGAGACGTCCCCTCCACTCCAATAAGTTTTTTTTTTTTTTTTGTGATGTTGGTGAACCTTGTGTCTATGTAACAAAGATTATTCAGATTAGCAAACCCTCCTTGTATTCTGAATCACCTCCAGGTGTGTCCCACACATTATTTCATTTGGCTGTATTACAGTCTGAGTCTGGACAGTGAGATATGACTGACTTAATGCACCTGCTCCTCACTCGTTCTTCTGATGATGCAATGAAGACATCACGACCTAGGGCACCTTTGGGTGACTTTATTTTTGGTTTCTTATGTGGGAAGATCTTTTCTACCATGTGTAACAAGGAGACTGTGCACGTCTTGAGGAGTGCTTCAGTTTTTAACTGGTCACACAGTAACATCCATGTAACAGTCTGTCCCAAAAATGTGTCCCATATGGGTCTCAGGACTGTCCTTATGACTGTTTCTATGAGACAGAGTTTGGCAAGAAGACGATTATATTTTCTGAATGATCTGCAAACTACAGAATAGTTCCACTCAGTGAATTTAAAGGAACTGTAAAGTCCATTAGATGTGAGTCTATTGAAATGTGGAAATGTTTTGATTGATATTATTGTATTTTTCCCTGCACTTTGGCTGAATTGTATTTTGAGGTGTCTGTTGTTTGATGTGATTTTACATTGTGTCTGAAACTTTGTGTACTGCTGCTGTTCTTGGCCAGGTCTCTAATGAATAAGATTTTAATCTCAATGGGACTAACCCAGTTAAACAAAGCTTAAAAAACAAACAAAAACCCTATATTGTAATAACTGTGCCGTAAATGTAAATGTAGAATCCTGGCTTAATGTGCTGCTGCACAAACTGGTCCACTGAGTGGAGGTTGTAGCATCAACACAGAATTACCAAGATCACTCACTCAGCTTCAACCATTTACTCCAATTAAGGGTCACAGGTAGGCTGAAGCCTATCCCACCAGTCACAGGGCGTGGTGGTGGTGTGTGTGTGTATGTGTGTGAGACAACCTGGATAGGATGCCAGTCTGTCGCAGGGCCACATATAGATGGACAAACACATTCACACCTGCATGCACACCTACGGACAATTTAAAGTTTCCAGTTCACCTAACCTGCATGTGTTTGGAAGTGGGAGGAAGCCAGCGCACCCGGAGGGAACCCACACAAACACGGGGAGAACATGCAAACTCCACACGGAAAGGACGGGAAGCAAATTCATAATAGGAAAAAAAAAAAAAATATATATATATATATATATTTCACACATTTTGCCTTCCTACAATAATTATTATTTTATATTTGATGATTTTATTATTTTACTCTAAAAAATTATTTTTAGAGTAGGTGCTGCACCCTGCAGAGACTATTTCATGCACTATTCCAAATGTATGCATATGTATATTCTTGGCAATTCTATCTTTTTATTGTCATTATAATACTTTTTGTCTTTAATATGCCACTCAAAAACAAATGACACATTTACAATCCCCAAGAAAATTTTCCAAATAAGCACTTGCAAAATGGCAGTGATCTACGCAGAAATTCACAATCCCAAGACAAGATGTGACTCATATGTCATTTGTGTTAATATGGCTGCAAACAATGTCCAACAGTCTAATCTGAATGGATCCAATACATGTTCAATCCATGTTGAATACGCATACGTCAAAGCCACATCTCCTGTACAGAACAGGCGTAAGAAATGACCCGTCAGTGTTCATGTTGCTTTAAATGAAAAGAATAGGGGGTGTGGCTAGGCTAAGTGGGCTGTATTCAGCCCAGTAAACGAGAGTCCAGATTAGTACTGTAATGGACTGTGCAATAACTGTAGACACTTTATAGCTCTGAAAAGATGTAGCACAACAACGCCACCCCAACCCCAATCAGAGGTTCAACAGAAAACCTAATTATTCTTACTCCATCAAAAATCAAATGTATTTTTTCTATTTTACGACAAAATCTAATCAATAAAAAGTGAAACCATCAGTTTAAACAAAACAAAAGAGACCTGATTTCTTTGCATGTGTACCATCTTTTGTACTACAAGACATTTGATGGTGACCACAAAGAAAAACATTAAAACTATCATTAAAATAATTTTCTTGTACATAAGAACACGTAAATTAAACATATAATTTTCAATCAAGTAGAAGAAATTATTTTTAGAAGGGGAAAAGTGGTCATATTTTATTTTGTATTTATTTATTAATATCCCCAGACTGTGGTAAAGCCTCACCAAGTATTGCAAGTCATGTTCATTATTGAAGCATACATTTCACAAGAATTCAAGAGAAAAAACAAAACAAAACAAATATCTGGTGTCAATTCAGTAATACACTAGCATAAAGAACATAGGTTACATATCTTTTAATGCTTGAAAACAAACTGAACCACAATTCTTTTGTACAGTTACACCCCAATTTATTGACATACAAGTCACTTTGGAATGTAAGTTGCAGGAACTCCCAAACTAGTAAAAAAAAAAAAAAAGACATGACTTTATAGAGTGGAAAGTATGTACTCTGCAAAATTCACTGAGTGAATGAAAAGACAGACAAATGCACCCCCTCTAATTCGTTAACTCCAAAACAATAAATATCATCATTTTGTAACCAACCACATTACAAGAGCATATAAAGGGATTAAAGGGATCTGTCATCTGCTACATATTGCCACCTGCTGAACACATGTGGACATGCTGCAGGTTTGTATTTTATGTTGCACATAACTTGAAATAAGCTTGTCTTTCACTTTCTTTCATTTCAAAAGCCTGGATCTGGTGGTCACATCTGTCTAAAATGAGTCGTGTCAGCCCCAAGTTTTACCCGTGGCCATCAGGTATTGTGAAGGCTTTGCGTCTGTCTGTCTGTGTTCAGCATAAGTCCAGTCCTCTTACTGCCAGTCTTCATATTTACAGGGAACATTCTTGGGACACAGACCTTGGACAAGTTCAAAGATGGCTAACCTTTACCTATTTTAAGAGGTATCTGAAGAGGTTAAAAAGGCACATTCTGTTTCAATCTGTTCAGTTTTGTTTTTGAGTGGTGGGGTGACAGCCAATCAGAGTTGAGCTGCACCTTGACATCAGTGGCTGGTCTCTCCAAAATTACTTAGTTTTGTGTCTTTATTTACACATTTCTCACATATTATGTAAAAGCTAGCAAGAAACAAACACTTCTAAAACAGAATGCTGCTGTTTTTGGAACCTAATAACACCTCTGAACTTATTTACAAGACATTTCACGGATGTTAGCATGGTGACATCACAGGCTGGTAGCTAGCTGCAAAACTCCGTTTCATTTGTGTGTAAATATAACCTTCTTGTCATATATTATGTAAAAGCTAACGAGAAATAAACACTTCTAAAACTGATGAAAACCGCTTTGTAACCTGATAACACCTCTGCAGTCATTTACAAGACATTTTGCAGACGTCAGCATGCATGTTAACTTCCGCTAACTCAAAGCTAACTTCCTATGGAGTTAAATTTGTCTCAATACCTTCAAATGCAAAGAGGGTGATCTACAAATGTTCCTTGATTTGCACCACTTCCGCTCTTAAAATGTAAATATTGTTTATGATTCATTGATTGAGGGGCTTTATTGAACATGTATAAACTGTATGTAAGACAATAGGATCTTCATAATTAATTAAGCAACTGTAAATTATATAGAACACAGTGCTCATACGGCCGAAAGTATTTTAGCATCGAGTCATTTTCCCCCCCAAACTGTCAGGGTATTTAACATGAAGGCCTAACCGTGTGTAAAAGACAACAGGGGGAAAAAAAAAAAAAATTATATATATAGACTAAAAGAACAATAAGACCCTCTTTTAAAATCATGTATTGGCAATGAGCTTCCAGTGTAATTTCATCCTGTTCTTGACTCTTCAGTGCAAATACATATTTGTACAAAATTACATAAAAACAAATAAATAACCTCTTTTATTTATCCATGTGTCCACTCTCATGTCTACACTGTGGTTTTAATATGCGTGTGTGTTTACAGCAGTAAAAGTGGGCACTTACCACCTTCTGTTTTCTTTGGCTTCATCACTACTGATTCCAGACTTTTTTGTTCCTACTTTCTCCTCTGGCTACATGGACCCCTGCCCCTCCCCAGAATAAATCAGTGACCTCCGCTATCTGCACTGCCTGTCCTCTCAGCGAAGGGCTCGTTTTTGTTCTTCCTGCAGAAAAGCCTGTTTTTCCATCAGTTTTCGGAACAGTCCTTGCCTGTTGCCCAATAGTTCTGTGTGTTGGCCGCACTCGGCTACATGACGCTGGTCGAGTACAGCCACAGCGTTGGCGTTCTGAATGGTGGAGAGACGGTGAGCGATGATCACAACTGTGCGACCTGTTGATTTGAGGAATAAGAGTGTAAATACTATAAACCACAAAAAAAAAATTTGACAGCCAAATGCAGAAGAAAAAGAAAAGAAAAAAAAGTCAATGAGTGTGTGCAGGGGAGACAAATGGCAGCTCAACAGGTACCTTCCATGAGATGCTCTAAAGCCTCCTGAACCAGAAACTCATTCTCTGTATCCAGTGCACTGAGGAGAAAGATTTTTAGGATTTTCTTTAACACACATAGTATTATGACTAGTTTTTGAAGACAATATTATTGCCATAAACTAATTCATAACCGATTTGGGTCTCACCTGGTAGCTTCGTCCAAAAGTAGGATTTTAGGATTCTGCGGAGAGAGAACACAGACTTGCCAGACAAATTAAACACAAGCACAGAACCCTGTACCATGTTCTTTAAAAGACATGCAGATTAGGGTGAATTCAAATTGTTATACAGTTTAGAATATGGCCCGATAGTGCTTAGTCATCATGACAAGGTTACCACAATGGTACCACAGTCCTCTGCAGATGTGGGTCGACTTTAAAGTGCATATCTCTGGTAAACGAAATGTCAAATGAGCCGACTATTCTGAATAAATAAAGAATTGTGAAAATATTGATGTATTGTGTTTTATTTTCTCATAAACATGGGGAAATTAGCTTGATTTTGCCTGCCACTGATAAATGTTCAGAAATGTTAGCTTGCAAGAAATGTCGACTTCAGTGGCATCATCTTTGGAACCACACCCTCAGACCCACTCACCATTTTCATTAAAACGAATGGGAAAACATGAATTTTTTTGCAGCTTGAAATCTGTTTTTTGTGGACTTTGACAGTGAATATGTCGAAATGGTTAACAGGTGTGTTTTTATAAGGTCCATCGATACCAATCGTGATTTTTATTAGTTGTCCAGTGTTCCCACAGATAAGATTTTTGAGGATGAAGTTGTTTGTACACATCTCCTGGAAAGAGTGGACAAATTGCAGGTGGGACAGTGTGAGAAATGGTGTTAAAAACAAAAAACAAACAAAAAAAAAAACAACAAAAAAAAAAACCCCCACTTGGCTCTATTCCTTCCATTAAATTCATGTGGCCAGCAGAACTAAGCATGTTACCTCTCCCAAAACCATCGAATAGGTGGTGAAGTTTTTTTTTTTTTTTGCTGTCACCAAAACAAAATGTGAGCAGTTAGTTGCAGAAAAAGAAGAATTTTATCCTTGTGTTTATAAGTGTGACATGAAGACTGATGTGGACACCGGACTAGCCTCCAGCCATTTAATGGCATTACCTTACCGGGTCAATGACTGGATGACTGGTGATCAGATCTTTACTGACCGTCATGTATTTGTACAAATTGGAGGTTTTGAAAGGAGATAACGACTTTATGTACATACGACTTCGTCTGGAACCGGAGCTGCTGTGGGTTAACACAGGAGGAGAAACATCTCTCAGGATATGTATTATTTATTAATACTTTGTGCTTATTTTCAAGGTTTTTTCTGAATACAAAAAGCAACCCGGATTGGCCTAAGTCCAAGCATGAAACTATGCTTGGACGCAGGTGAGTGACTGATAGAGATTTCTATATATTGTCAATATTATTATCAAATGTTAATGTCTTTATCTTTACTTTGATGCTGCCTTTCATTTTGTTTTGATTCTGTTCTCTGTTTTCTATATATATATATATATATATATATATATGCATATGTAAGAGTTCATGTACCACTATTCTTCTAAATAATCACTCATTGTTAAAACAGTAATATAAACTAAACTGTTGAGTAATCATTACAACTGTTCCATGAGAAAACAACACTTGTTCTTTTGCTGAATGCTGAACACACAGAAAAGTAACATTTGTTGGTGAAAGAATTCGCAGACTGTTTTGCTAAGAGCTATGTTTTTGTTGAGCACAGATTAATATTTCGGCCTTGAGCAGAGAATAACAGCCTTTACCTAAGTTCAAGGCTGGCGCTGTAATGTTTCAACTTGAAGAACAATTACTATCTGTCTGAGCAAGACTGCAGGGCACCTTCCAGGTGCGAAGTGATACAGAATGAATTGACTGAAAAACACAACTGTGCCTTGTATATTGTTCTGTAATATGCCTGTGTGTTAATAAATTCAGGAGCAAAGTGGGCGGGCCCTTCAGAGCTGACTGACGGACAATGACGAGGGGTCACGCTGGCTCTCCCTGATCAGGAAATGAAATTCAGTCTCTGGCGTGATCATTCTCTGTTAGTTAATTGAGTTGTGTTTTTTACAGATTTCAACTCTGACATCGAAGTCAATTCATTCTGTATCACTTCGCACCTGGAAGGTGCCCTGCAGTCTTGCTCAGACAGATAGTAATTGTTCTTCAAGTTGAAACATTACAGCGCCAGCCTTGAACTTAGGTATAGGCTGTGTTATTCTCTACTCATGGCCGAAATATTAATCTGTGCCCGACAAAAACATAGCTCTTAGCAAAACAATCTGCGAATTCTTTCACCAACAAATGTTACTTTTCTGTGTTCAGCATTCAGCAAAAGAACAAGTGTTTTCTCATGGAACAGTTGTAATGATTACTCAACAGTTTAGCTTATATTACTGTTTTAACAATGAGTGATTATTTCGAAGAATAGTGGTACATGAACTCTTACACACACACACACATACGTATATACATACATATATATACATACATATATACACATATACATATATATACATATACATATACACATATACACATATACATATATACACATATATACACATACACATATACATATATACACATATATATACATATATACACATACACATATACATATATACACATACACATATACATATATACACATACACATATACATATATACACATATATATACATATATACACATACACATATACATATATACACATATATATACATATATACACATACACATATACATATATACACATACACATATACATATATACACATATATATACATATATACACATATATACATATACATATACATATATACACATATACATATATACACATATACATATATACACATATACATATACATATATACACATATACATACATATACATATACATATATACACATATATATACATATACATACATATACATATATACACATATATATACATATACATACATATACATATATACACATATATATACATATACATACACATATACATATACATACACATATACATATACATACATACATACATATACACATATATATACATACATACATACATATACATACATACATATATACATATACACATATATACATATACACATATACACATATACACATATATACATATACACATACATATACATATACACATACACATACACATATACATACATATACATATACATATATATACATATACATATATATACATATACATATATACATATACATATATACACATACATATATACACATACATATATATACACATACATATATACACATATACATATATACACACATATATGTATACGTATGTATATACATATACATACGTATATACATATACATACATATATACATATACATACATACACATACATATATGTATACGTATGTATATACATATATACATACATATACATACATATATACATATATATATACATATACATATATGTATACGTATGTATATACATATATACATACATATACATACATATATACATATACATATATATATACATATACATACATATATACATATACATATATATATACATATACACATATACATATACACATATACATATATATACATATACACATATACATATATATATACATATACACATATACATATATATATACATATACACATATACATATATACATATACACATATATATATATATATATATGTGGAAAACAGAGAACAGAATCAAAACAAAATGAAAGGCAGCATCAAGATAAGGGCATCAAAGTAAAGATAAAGACATTAACATTTGATATATTGACAATATATAGAAATCTCTATCAGTGACCTTCACAGAGCTAAAAATCTGTTCCAAATGTTACGTAATGATTAGGGTTAAAAACAGCTGTTAATGTATTTAATAATTGTATTTTTCTGATGCACTCTGGCTTATTTTACCTTCATCAGCTATATCAAGGCCCCTACAAGTTAAGGACTAGGGAGAAATGATTCATAATCTGGTACATAATTTTTTTGAAGACAGTGTTGACTGTAGTGAGATATGCCCTTTATAGATACCATGCTGCTGTATTTACCTTCAGCAGAGCTCGGGCAATGGCAATCCTCTGCTTCTGACCACCTGAGAAACATGCACACAATCACTCTCTGCCCTCTACAAAGCACAGAGCTCCATCAGATCAGGAACTGGAATAGCTCACCTGATAGCAGCACTCCTTTCTCCCCAACCACAGTATCAAAGCCCTTAGGAAAAGCTTGTACAAAGTCATAAGCGTTGGCCACTCTGGCTGCTCTGTAGATGTCGTCTGCAGTCACAGCCTCTGGGTTTGCTGCACCGTATGCAATGTTATCTCTAATGGAGCAGGAGAACAGCACCGGCTCCTGCGAGAGAGACAGAGAGGTTGAGAAGTGCAGGGAACCATTTGTTGTTGTATGGCTCACTTTTGAATATTTTTGGCCTTCTAAGACCCCCGTCACACATAGCAAGAATGTGCCGGAACCATGCCTGATACGGCAAATATTGCCATAATCCGACACAGTCGGGAGGAAAAGAGGCGTGGTCTGCAGTGTCAAAGTGCAGACAGACTGCCTTGTCCACACCTGTCAGACTGCATCCAGAGTATATGTAGAGGACTCAGACTGCTGTCAGATGGCCATAAAAGGCGCCTCAGACTGCCCAATCTTCAAATGTCTGGATGGCAGACCAGAGTGCCGTTGTCCTCATGCACACGTGCACTCCGCACACACGCTGTAAATGTCATTCAGCCGCGCGTGTGTGCATATAAAATGGTGCATAAGCGACTAAGCATGCGCGCAGGGCGCACGTGTGCGTGCCTGCCACTGGACAGCTTTGCTCAAAGTTTGCTGGCACTGGGCAATGCACTCCCTCAGACAGACAGCCTTTCCAGGGAACTTGCCCACTTCAGGAGCACAACTCAACTCTGGACACCGCGATGGTTGGATTATCACATGGAATTCTTTTTTTCTTTTGGGTGAGAGGATTTTAACCACAGGCTGCTGTCCTGGCTTCATGTTCACGTTCACACTATGAAACACTCCTGGACCGCTGTTGAAGGTGAGATGCATGTTTATTAATGGTGTAACAGCCTGCCACAAGTTCCATGTTATATCTCCTCCAGAGTTAGAAGGTGAACATTTATTACAGCGTGAAATCCATCCAGCTCAGACCCTGACGCATACAATGATGTGTTACTGTGTTATGATGAAGAAAATAGTTCACATTATTTATGTTGCCCATGGGAAGGAATGGACAAATATCTGTACTGTAAGGACTATTATGGATATAATAGTCTGTTCAGATTAGCGCCAGCGTGCGCACAGTAGTGCACAGAGCTTTCGGTTTGAAAGCCGCTGTTCACATTCACTGTGCATGATAATTCATAATTATTGTTATGATGAAGCGTGCCACATACATTTCAACAGGTCCTTTGCGCTCTGGGGGCATTGTGGACATTATTATACATGGCACAGGTCATACCGGAAGGCTTTGTGGTGCCAGATCTATCTCGAGATTCCCTTGTATGTGGAAAAACTGGAAAAATCCCTATCCTTTAACATTGAATGAATTTTCAAAAATTCATAACTGTCAAAAAAGATCAAATTTCTTTCATATTTGACAGTATTATGCAGGATGGCATCCTATATTAACTGACACGGTTTGATCCAGATCAGATCCAGATTACAGATTTTGTGGCCATTTAAATTTAATATTGAAAACTCCTTTGAATGTATATTTTGCATTATATCTTAATCAAATGTGTCCCAATCACTCTCATGTTTGAAAGTGAGGTGCAGACTGACACTATCACCTGATAAGTTTGATCTGGTTCTGATCCAGATTGCGTTTTTTGTGGACATTTGAATATAATATTGAAAAGCACATTTGGTGTACATTTTGCATTATATCTCAATCAAATGAGCGTCAATCAGTTTCATTTTTTTGTTATGAATTTACCTACACCACCAAAATGGGATGGAGCTTCCAGTTTTATGCCTGTGTGTTTATCTTCCAGTTATCAGTCAGAAAGCAAGTGACAAAACACAGTGACAAATTGTGCATAGCAGAGATAACCAATGTTCTGTGAAGATTATCTGATTAAGAATTCAGAAACCGAAAAAAAAAAACAAAAACAAAAAACCTGACACCACACAAAAACTTTGATTCAAGTGCATGAACTAAATACATACTTCTGACATTTGATCACATCAAATTTAACTCATGAAAAGCCACTTCTAACACGACTTTGACCTTGAAATTTTTTTCCAAGATAAAAAATTTGTGGAATTGGAAACCAGTGTTGGTGGAGGTCTGTGCTCTATGAGCACGGTGCTATAGTTCATAACTATAAATAGTATGTTACTGTAAAAATATCAGGATTAGGCAGTTCTCAAAAACTGAGTGAATGTGTAAGAAGTAAACTTGTGAGGGAAGTCACTAAGACAGCCATGACAGCTCTGAAGTAGTTATAGGCTTCTATGGCTGTGACTAGACAAACCACACTACAACTCTGTCTTTTGTATCACAAGTTAAAAATGGTGGATCAGAACAACACTGGTTCAATATGTACATTCCATTAATACAGCCAAATGTTCCCCATTTGACCTTGAAGACCACTAGACATTTGAAAATGTCTAGTGGTCTTCAATTTCTGTGATCTCCTCTACAGTTTAAGTAGGAAGTCACATTTATGCAAGGCACTGACAATCTGACATGGTGACAAAAAACAGAAATCAAGCCATATTTTTTTATTATTATTCAATAACTTTACACAGAAATAAAGTGGACATTTTAACTGACTGAACACATACTGTCTGATACTGAACACATACCATATTTTATGGAATATGTGCAGAAAGGAAAATTTACTTTGAAACTTTAAGGTGTCTTGTAAACATTCGTCTCCAGCTGTAACCTGCAGCACATGGTACCTGTTGAGAAAGAGTGTTTGTGTGTGCATGCACATGCCCCACAAGAGCTGTTGTGCAGCAACACATCCGGGTTCATCTTTACCTGACTGACAGTTCCAATGTTACTCCTAAGCCAAGAGGAATTTAGATCTCTGATGTTATGGCCGTCTATAGTGATGACACCTGGAAGGGAAAAGAACATTCTGACAAGAACAACATTCTAACACAATACAACACAGTACAGCCCTGCATGGGACTATATTCTTCTTCCCGCTCCCACTGAAATTCTGACCATTCTGCCCACATGCGTGTGTGTTACAGTCCCGCCTGCTTCCGCAATGGGTATGTATGTCCAGTACTGCCCGCTCCCGCAAAATGCTGAGCACAATAGCAGAGATGCATTGATTTTGTGTTTTCTCCCATCCTGCGGGAGAAAACATGCCATTTAGGCTATTAATAAAGGAATTCACGGGATCCCTTTAAAGACCGTTTCATGTGGCAGTTCAGTTACAGACTCGCTGCGCTCCGCCGTGTCTCTCTGTTCGCTCCTGTAATGTCCACTGTTCCTGTTAAATTGTTTAAGATGAAAGTAGCATGTTGACATGCATACTTTACACTATTCTCATTTGTTGACTGAGTCATCTTGTTGCTTCTGTTCTCGCAGTGTTGATTTTTAGCTGCCCACAGAGAGGTTCTGACCACCTACTCCCGCAAGATTTGCACTGGGTCCCGCGAGACTCAAACCCAATGCAGCCCTCTACAACACAGTAATACCTTCTAATCTGGATCCGAATGTTCTGTAGTATTTTTGAGACTTAACTTTAAAGTGGTGTTGTGCTTCCAGATGACTTGCAGGGTTCTAGCTAGCACAAACTTGCGTTACGGCCCGTTACGCTATAATTTTGGACCGTTACGCTTATTTTGGACCATTACAATTTTCAATACAGCATCTGTAATCAACCGTTTCTGCAGTGTGACTCCAGTTTGAAGCGTGAATCAAAGCAATGCTTCGATTCAATGGCTCGTGTCTCTTTGATTCGCTGCTCTTCAGAAGCGGTAAGTCTGCTTCTTAACCCCTCTGAAAGCCATTAAAATATCATGACTCACTTTTGTGTGGATTAAAGTCACTAACTGGGACTCTTGTCTTGTTGCAGTTGAGAAATGAGAATCGTTCCGTTGTCACAGATTTAAACGCTGCGCGGCTCTCTGCTGACACAGAGTCCTCACGGAATTAATAACTTCAAAACGAATCGCCGCTTTAAATAAAATGACACCTCTTACAAACGTTGCAATACAGACAAACTACAATCGACTAAAACGTTTTTTCCTCCCAAAATGAGACGTCCTGCATTCTTTATAAACCTGACCTGCAGCACAGCTGCAAGAGCTCAGCTCATAGGTATGGAAATAAATTCATGCCAATAATAATGTCTGAAAGGAAATGCTTTTGACAAAAACTAACAGATTTTATTTCTGTTTATGTCCAGAGATCAAGGATCCACCATGTAGAGTTTATTATGTCCAGAGTTTAAGGATCCAGTAACCAATTTCATATTGATTTACTTTAAGTCTCAATAAAATGTTGTTCAATTTCAATTTAATCAGCTTATAAAGCGCCAAATTACAACAGTAGCCGTCTCAAGGTGCCTCACACAGAACAGTTCAACATAAAAAAAAAAAAAAAAAATTCAAATACCTAATTAAAAACAGAAGTACAAGAATAAAACATAACAAAATAAAAACTACCCATAAGAAAGAGAATAAAAATAGGTTTTAAGTCTTGACTTAAAAATGTCCACGGACTCCGATTGCCTCACTGAGGGCCATCTACTGGCTAACCCAGAATGAGATTGCCCACTCAACAAACTTCCCCAGCCTTCTGGACATGATGAAGGGACTTGGGCTGTCGTACCTGGCTTTTCCCCTTTGGGTACCCCTAGAATGGCCAATTTTTACCTTGAATTTTCAAAAGCATTCCCCCCCACGGTTGCTTCACTCCCTCAACATTACCACTACGCTAAAATTTTATCCTAGCTAGAACCCTGACTTGTATTGTAATTTAGTGTGATATAACGCTGATGCATACCTTGTGCACTCTACACGCCACTATATAAATGTAGAAGTAAATATACTGTCTGTAATGATGTTTTTTGACTATGTATGACTTCATCATATGAGTTCTGTGTGACTTCATTATGAAGTCATTCATGTCAATCAATCACAAAATATTTTTTGATCAATATGCTTTAGATGATCCATCTACGCTTGTTGGATGTTGAGAAACCTAAAATAAAACAAAAACCATGATGCTGATCTCTAGATCTCTATCCACATGAAATTCCCATCAAGTCTGAAGGAAATCCGTCCAGACATTTTTGAGTTATCTTGCCCACGGACACAGACCAGTGAAAACAATACCCTGCTATAGCTGCGTGCCCGAAGCACAGGGTCATAAATAATTTGAACTGAAGTGGAATATCAGTGTGAACAAGTAAGAGCCACTCACCAGTATCAGGGTCATAGAGCCTGAGAAGCAGTGACACAAGTGTTGATTTTCCTGTACCACTGGCTCCCACCACGGCCATGACAGAACCAGCTGGAACCAAGAGATTGAGATTCTGGAAAATAGGAGTTTCCTTACGGGTCGGGTAAGCAAATGAAACATCACAGAACTCCAGCTGGCCCTTCAAGTTGTCTGGAGGAAGGATTAGGCCTTCTGCGAAAGAGCGACACAATGATATGACCAATATTAGTTTTACCTGTTAACTGTGTGATAACCAATGTATGACTGAGAGCACAGTGCTTTTCTTGAACAGCTAATCCAGTGTTAAACTAGAGAGTGCTCCAAGAGCACATACATACATACACTGTATCTCCTTTAACACTTCATACATACCTTTAACTATTAGACATAATGTTAGCAGGACTAAGCAAAAATTACTGAACTAATTTTCTTCAAAGTTAGTGCTAGTGTGGGTAATAGTCCAAGGAGGTAAGCCATGAATTTTTGGAGCAGATCTGATTAAGTGGAAAATGCAGGATCCCCCCACCCACTCTGTAAAGGCCCTTGACTGTTTAGCCTGCATATGCAGACCATATTAAAAACTCTGGCACAAGCTGGCGTATGTGTAAAGCATTAATGCAGCTGTCACATCTTGACGATTATCCAGCATATGCCGACAGCCCCGTTTCCACCCAGTGGTTCGGGTCGATACTACACGGTGTGCTGTGGGTCAGAAACAGAGTGATTTGACATTATTTTATATTTTATTTTCATTTTTTATCTTGGTGGACCATTTTCATTGTGTACAGAATGCTGATGAGTGGACTGGCTGTTAATGCTGCTGTGAATGAATGAAGCTCTGTGACTCTTTAAATGTTGAAAGCGCTGTTGATTTCTAATCAGGTCATCACAGACCTGAATAATGAAACGCTGTGATGATTTAAACTTTTCAAGTGCCAGTCGACCACAATCAGGTGTGATCTGAACGAAGTGCTGTGTGATCTGTCGGTGTGGTGATCACCGACAGCGACTTCCCTTTAAATGTTTAAACACTGCATTAATCAGGAGTGATCACACCTGATTGATCAGGTTGTCAGATGATCACAGCGATGGTGCTTTAAAGAGTTACAGTGCATTAATCAGGTGTGATCACCCTGATCAATCAATCAAGTCATCTGATGATCACACCACAGCGACGGTGCTTTAAAGAGTTACAGTGCATTAATCAGGTGTGATCACCCTGATCAATCGATCAAGTCATCTGATGATCACACCACAGCGACGGTGCTTTAAAGAGTTACAGTGCATTAATCAGGTGTGATCACCCTGTTCGATCAGGTCATCTGATGATCACAACAACAGTGACAGCTCTTTAAAGAGTTACAGCACATTAATCAGGCATGATCACCCTGATCAATCAGATCGTCTGATAATCACACCAACAGTGCTCTAAACAGTTACAGAGCATTAATCATGTGTGATCACCCTGATTGATCGATAAAGTCGTATGATGATCACCCCACAGCGACGGCACTTTAAAAGTTTCAATCATCACAGTGCTTCTGTGTGTTCACAGAAAAACCACCTGCTGCAGAAAAACCACCGAGGGACTTGCTTTAAAACGCTGTGTTTCCAACCACAAATTAAAGTATTTTCAGAAGTCATTTTCAAAAATCAGGAGCTTTATGTGGATTCATGTCCATCTGTGATGGTGAATTGGACTAAAATGAACAGGTCAGATTTACTCTGTACGAATGAAACAGTCTGTCTGCATGAGGACTGCAGGTTTCAGCCAATCAGTGGCCTGCATTAATGTACAGATTTAGACTTATAAGTTACAAGAAACGTGTGCCAACAATCACATAACTTACCAACAATACATGTCCCGCATGTGTGGGAAGTATGAGTCACACACTGGCATGCACTTACCCTTAACTTACTAGACTTATGCCAGCACTTTTTAATACGATTGGCATACTCTGGCTAAATCCTCAAGGTGTGACAAGGCCTTAACATTGCATTTTTCTACATGTTTGTAAATTTCAGCAGGAATGATGGCGATATTATATTATTTCTACGCTTTTTTTTTCATGAAGGTCTGTGAATTATCTAGAGAAATTCACACAAATGTTGAAAAATGTCCTTCCTTGTAATCTTAAAAGAAAGTTGGGGGGGAGGTGTAAAGAAAAACTGTGGATCTACTGCCTTTATTGGATCAATTGCAAAATTGTTTTCTTCCTTGGCCCACACCCTACCCTTTCTCCAAGTTTCAAGAAACTGGTGTAGTGGTTTTTGCCTAAAGAGCTCCAAAAAATTTACGTCCTTGGCATACAGTGCATCTGGAAAGTATTCACAGGGCTTCACTTGATGATCAGTGGAAACAGGATGCACCGGAACTCAATTTTGAGCTTCATGGCAAAGGCTATGAATAGGTATGTACAACCCCAATTCCAAAGAAGTTGGGACATTGTGTAAAATGTAAATAAAAACAGAATACAATGATTTGTAAATCCTCTTCAACCAATATTCAATTGAATGGATGCATTCTTTCAGCATTGATGGTGCTATCACAGATGCGTAAGTTGCCAGATGCTGGCTTTTGAACTTTGCGCTGGTAACAATCTGTACGGTCTTTTTCCTCTTTTGTCCAGAGGACACAACGTCCATGATTTCCAAAAACAATTTGAAATGTGGACTCATCAGACCACAGCACACTTTTCCACTCTCCGTCTGTCCATTTCAAATGAGCTAGGGCCCAGAGAAGGTGGCAGCGTTTCTGAATGCTGTTGTAGAGTTTTAACTTGCACTTGTAGGTGTAGCGATGAACTGTGTTAACCGACAATAGTTTTCTGAAGTGTTCCTGAGCCCACACGGTAAGATCCTTTACACAATGATGTTGGTTTTTAATGCAGTGAAGCCTGAGGGAAGGTCACGGGCAAACATGTCTATGGTATATTACATAAATAAAACAAACTTTAAAATGAAAATAAACTGTTTTGTATTGATCTGTTGCATCAAAGTTAACCAGCATCTTTCTGTGCTGGGAACAGCAGAGACTGGACATCAAAGACATACATGATGTTGGGTAGGTGAGTTAGTCCAACCCAGCTAGCTTGTGTAGACAACTCAGAAACAATAAGTGCCATTTCCTTGTAACTTAAGTCAAGTCTGGCATCATGCACTGGTGCTGTGCTTTGCCACTACTACAAAACAGAACTGCCTTGGGTCCTGCATGGCAACCACCTAGGCAGACAATCTTTCAACTCATCAAATTAAAGGAGCACCGGATGAAAATGAGAAAGTGAGAGGTGTGAAACTGAAATGGTTTAGACAAGTGCAAAGAAGGGATGAGGGGTATATCACAAGAAAGACAATGATGATGAAACAGGAGTGAACAGACTTACATATCTGTTGAGTTCATTTTATTTATATATTGCCAAATCACAACATAAGTGACCCTAAGGCACTTAACAAGGGTAAGGCACGGTGGATTAGTGGTAAGCACTGGTGCCTCAGAGCAAGAAGGTTGTGAGGTTGATTCCTGGCCTTTCTGTGTGGAATTTGGTTGTTCTCCCTGTGTCTGTGTGGGTTTCCTCCCACAGTCAAAACGTGCTTTAAGCGCCGGTCACAACCCACCGTGCGTTTTTTTTCGCTGTACGTTTTCTGCGGATGCCACGGCCACTACGTTTTTGTGAAAACGTACGGAGGCAGTAGCAAGAGGAGGGAGGGAGTACGTTCAACGCAGGTCTCTAGGAGTGTAACGATAAAGAGAATAAAGCAATGTGTGTGTGTGTGTGTGTGTGTGTGTGGGGTCAGCTTTTTTTTTTTTATGAGCGGGACCGGAGCGGCAGGTGTTTTTCGGCGTTGGCGATGCATGAGCATGTCCAGCCTGCAGCGGTCAGTTGTACGTGTGTTTACTTGCCTCGAAAAGTTACAGCTAGTTATCAGACTGAAGCTGTGGAGTGTCTGTGTTGCTGAAGTTTGGAAATAAAAGTCCAAGTTCAAGTGAGAAGCTGCGTCGTGCATGCATGTCTGTCGGCCTCCATAGTATGTGGTGAGTGCCGTAATCCATACTGCCTACGTACGGATTTGGTTAATTCAATAGTAATTGAATGAAAATGTGCTGCTTTGAATCCGTACTGAGGCAGTACTCACAACGTGCGTCATCTGTACTGCTGGTGAATCCACAGCCTGACCGCAGCAAAAGTTCTGCATGCACTAAAACCTCTACAGCGTGTCTGCGTGCTCCTAAATTCGTACTGAGGCAGTACTTACGATGTACGTATCTCCAAATTTAGCCCACGTTTTTGCAAGTAGACTGCACGCACGTGCAAGTACGGCGGGTTGTGACCACGGCTTTAGGGTCTGTTCCTTCTCTGCTACTGACCAAGGCAGCGTCTACAGCTGGAGTTTGTCCCCGGGTGTTGGACTGTGGCTGCCCGCTGCTCCTAGTGGTTAGATTGTGTCTAACTATAATTAGGATGGGTTAAATGCAGAGGACAAGTTTCATTGAATGTATACGAGGTCTGTTAGAAAAGTATCCGACCTTTTTATTTTTTGCAAAAACCATATGGATTTGAATCACGTGTGATTGCATCAGCCAAGGTTGAACCTTCGTGCGCATGCGTGAGTTTTTTCACGCCTGTCGGTTGCGTCATTCGCCTGTGAGCAGGCTTTGTGTGAGCAGTGGTCCACCCCTCTCATCAGATTTTTATTGCGAATAAATGTCTGAACGATTTGGAGCTTTGCTGCATCAAATTTTTCCAGAAACTGTGAGAGACATCCAGGTGGACGCCATTCGGAAAATTCAGATGGCTTTCAGGGACGATTTTATGGGGATTACACAGATTAAGGAGCGCTCCAGCGGCTGAGAGCGCGGCGCACTCCGAGCGCCGATTGACAGGCTGAAACCCCGCTCAAACAACCAGCTCATTTCCAACGTGAAGCTTTTGTTGATCCGGGATGTCTGACTTCCACAAAAAGGCAGAAGGCGTGGACATCAGCACTTTTTCGTCACATTCCACTGTTACAGGAGTTTTTTTTCATGGAAAGAGGAGCGGAGGAATGCGCCACCGTGCCGCTCATGGCGCGGCACAAAACCACTTCCGTGTTGGTCTCACAGGGCGGCTTTCAGATGGCTTTCAGACGGCTTTCGGTGGCTTTTCAGTCGTGTGACTATCCGAGAAATTGTGGATGACCTGGACATGCCAGAACATGTCCTGTGAGGCTTCATCACAGCGTTGCTTTGCGCCATGCGGCTCCACCGCGATGCGCGGAATTCCTCCGCACATCTGTCTCAATGTGCCGAAAAAGTGCAGATGTCCACGTCTTCTGTGGAAGTCAGACGACGTCCCGGATCAACACAGCGTCCAGTGTGGAAATGAGCAGCACATTTCACTGTTACAGGAGTTTTAGTCATGGAAAGAGCGGTGGTACAGAGCGGCACGGTGGCACATTCCTCCGCTCCTCTTTCCATGAAAAAAACTCCTGTAACAGTAGAATGTGCCGAAAAAGTGCTGATGTCCACGCCTTCTGCCTTTTTTGTGGAAGTCAGACGACATCCCGGATCAACAAAGCCTTCACACTGGAAATGATCTGGTTGTTTGAGCGGGGTTTCAGCCTGTCGATCAGCGCTCGGAGTGCGCCGCGCTCTCAGCCGCTGTGGGCGGTCTTTAAACCGGCTGGAGCACTCCTTAATCTGTGTAATCCCCATAAAATCGTCCCTGAAAGCCATCTGAATTTTCCGAATGGTGTCCATTTGGAGGTCTCTCACAGTTTCTGGAAAAATTTGATGCAGCAAAGCTCCAAATCGTTCAGACATTTATTCGCAATAAAATCCGACGAGAGGGGTGGACCACTGCTCACACAAAGCCTGCTCACAGGCGAATGACACAACCGACAGGCGTGAAAAAACTCACGCATGTGCACGAAGGGTCAAGCTTGGCTGATGCAATCACACGTGATTCAAATCCATATGGTTTTTGCAAAAAATAAAAAGGTCGGATACTTTTCTAACAGACCTCGTATATGTGCAATGACAATAAAGTTTCTATTCCATTCTAAGGTTTAACTTTAACCACCCTCACCCCAGAGCAACATGCCTAGGCTTTTCCAACACCAAGGAATACTTGTTTTTCTTCTGTGTTCAACTTCCCAACATCATTAAAATACAGATGATATGAAACTCTTATTGTGAATGCAGTACCAAAATCCCTTGTTCTGTCACACAATGTACTAAAAGTAACTGACTTTCGGCAAAGAAAGGAAATCCTTAACCTCAAAAGCATTAGTGACCGGACTTCCGGGGCAGCAAGGAATGAGATGGCAGCATAATGCTGAGCTCCTGAGTCGATCTAAGAATAATCTCCCCCAAAATATGAAAAGACTGGAAATGCGAAACCAAACTGATAAGAAATGAGCGGGGGACGAGGTCAAAGAAGTGCAAGGAAGAAAAACATGTCCAAAGACCAAGAAGAATGCGATTTTGAAGACAGGGCGGCATACCAGGAAAATGGCGACCGTGGAAAAATCAGCTCGCTGTTGGAGGGACTCACTGCTATCACAACAGAAATAGGAGACCTTAAAAAGGAGCTGAAGGAGGATTTCTCGAAATTCAAGGACGAGTTTAAGGAGGAGATGAGACGAGAGTTCGTTGTATGTAAGGATGAAATGAAGCGAAAAGTAGTTCAAAATGTTGCCGATATACAACAACAGCGGAAGGACACAGCTGAAGCACAGGTGAGAGTGACGGAGCTAGAAGAATGGAGCACGGAGGCAAGAGAAGCGATCCTCGCCCTGCTAAAGCAACAAACAAAACTACAAGACAAGCTGACTGAAGTAGAAGGACACAGGAGACGTTGTAACTTGAGAATCTATAACGTGATAGAAAAGGACAATGAATCCGTTCCGGAGCTGGTGGAGGATCTCCTCCGCCGGGAACTCGGAATACCAGAGGACACCGATCTACACATTCAGCGAGCACATAGAAGTTTCGGAAGAAAGCCTCCGCAGGGAGCACCCCCGAGGTCTATTATTGTTAATTTTCTGAAATACAAAACCAAAGAGAAAATCCTGACCAAAGCCTGTAAAGAAAAAATACAAGTCGAGGGGAGACGGGTTTTTTTTTTAAATCACGATTATCCCACTGAGGTAATGATGAAACGCAAATCCTACTCTGAGATCAAAAAAGTTCTCAAGGACAAAAAGATACGTTTCCAGACACCCCTGAGCAGGATACGGATCCACTGGTCAGACGGACCTAAGATCTACAACAGCGCTGAAGACGCAGCGCAAGATATGAGGAAAAGAGGGCTGGAGACCGGCGGACGGCACAGGGGTTCGGGCGGCGGCCCCCCACTGGAGGAACAGATCCGGGGATTGTGGTGCCGTGCCGGAGGGAGGCCGGCGACAAACAGAGGAGCTGCCGCGCCCGAAAATGTGAATCAAAATACAGCCAACCGAGCGAAGGAAAGGCTGCAGGAGTTTAGGACATGAATGAGACGATGGACAACCAGGTCAATGGACAAAAGGTGACATGGAGGTATAGAAAAGGAGGGAGGGGGGAAGAAAAAGAGGTCTGTTCCTTCTCTGCTACTGACCAAGGCAGCGTCTACATCTGGAGTTTGTCCCCGGGTGTTGGACTGTGGCTGCCCGCTGCTCCTAGTGGTTAGATTGTGTCTAACTATAATTAGGACGGGTTAAATGCAGAGGACAAGTTTCATTGAATGTATACGAGGTCTGTTAGAAAAGTATCCGACCTTTTTATTTTTTGCAAAAACCATATGGATTTGAATCACGTGTGATTGCATCAGCCAAGGTTGAACCTTCGTGCGCATGCGTGAGTTTTTTCACGCGTGTCGGTTGCGTCATTCGCCTGTGAGCAGGCTTTGTGTGAGCAGTGGTCCACCCCTCTCATCAGATTTTTATTGCGAATAAATGTCTGAACGATTTGGAGCTTTGCTGCATCAAATTATTCCAGAAACTGTGAGAGACATCCAGGTGGACGCCATTCGGAAAATTCAGATGGCTTTCAGGGACGATTTTATGGGGATTACACAGATTAAGGAGCGCTCCAGCCGGTTTAAAGACCGGCCACAGCGGCTGAGAGCGCGGCGCACTCCGAGCACCGATTGACAGGCTGAAACCCCGCTCAAACAACCAGCTCATTTCCAACGTGAAGCTTTGTTGATCCGGGATGTCTGACTTCCACAAAAAGGCAGAAGGCGTGGACATCAGCACTTTTTCGTCACATTCCACTGTTACAGGAGTTTTTTTTCATGGAAAGAGGAGCGGAGGAATGCGCCACCGTGCCGCTCATGGCGCGGCACAAAACCACTTCCGTGTTGGTCTCACAGGGCGGCTTTCAGATGGCTTTCAGACGGCTTTCGGTGGCTTTTCAGTCGTGTGACTATCCGAGAAATTGTGGATGACCTGGACATGCCAGAACATGTCCTGTGAGGCTTCATCACAGCGTTGCTTTGCGCCATGCGGCTCCACCGTGATGCGCGGAATTCCTCCGCACATCTGTCTCAATGTGCCGAAAAAGTGCAGATGTCCACGTCTTCTGTGGAAGTCAGACGACATCCCGGATCAACACAGCGTCCAGTGTGGAAATGAGCAGCACATTTCACTGTTACAGGAGTTTTAGTCATGGAAAGAGGAGCGGTACAGAGCGGCACGGTGGCACATTCCTCCGCTCCTCTTTCCATGAAAAAAACTCCTGTAACAGTAGAATGTGCCGAAAAAGTGCTGATGTCCACGCCTTCTGCCTTTTTTGTGGAAGTCAGACGACATCCCGGATCAACAAAGCCTTCACATTGGAAATGATCTGGTTGTTTGAGCGGGGTTTCAGCCTGTCGATCAGCGCTCGGAGTGCGCCGCGCTCTCAGCCGCTGTGGGCGGTCTTTAAACCGGCTGGAGCACTCCTTAATCTGTGTAATCCCCATAAAATCGTCCCTGAAAGCCATCTGAATTTTCCGAATGGTGTCCATTTGGAGGTCTCTCACAGTTTCTGGAAAAATTTGATGCAGCAAAGCTCCAAATCGTTCAGACATTTATTCGCAATAAAAATCCGACGAGAGGGGTGGACCACTGCTCACACAAAGCCTGCTCACAGGCGAATGACACAACCGACAGGCGTGAAAAAACTCACGCATGTGCACGAAGGTTCAAGCTTGGCTGATGCAATCACACGTGATTCAAATCCATATGGTTTTTGCAAAAAATAAAAAGGTCGGATACTTTTCTAACAGACCTCGTATATGTGCAATGACAATAAAGTTTTTATTCCATTCTAAGGTTTAACTTTAACCACCCTCACCCCAGAGCAACATGCCTAGGCTTTTCCAACACCAAGGAATACTTGTTTTTCTTCTGTGTTCAACTTCCCAACATCATTAAAATACAGATGATATGAAACTCTTATTGTGAATGCAGTACCAAAATCCCTTGTTCTGTCACACAATGTACTAAAAGTAACTGACTTTCGGGAAAGAAAGGAAATCCTTAACCTCAAAAGCATTAGTGACCGGACTTCCGGGGCAGCGAGGAATGAGATGGCAGCATAATGCTGAGCTCCTGAGTCGATCTAAGAATAATCTCCCCCAAAATATGAAAAGACTGGAAATGCGAAACCAAACTGATAAGAAATGAGCGGGGGACGAGGTCAAAGAAGTGCAAGGAAGAAAAACATGTCCAAAGACCAAGAAGAATGCGATTTTGAAGACAGGGCGGCATACCAAGAAAATGGCGACCGTGGAAAAATCAGCTCGCTGTTGGAGGGACTCACTGCTATCACAACAGAAATACGAGACCTTAAAAAGGAGCTGAAGGAGGATTTCTCGAAATTCAAGGACGAGTTTAAGGAGGAGATGAGACGAGAGTTCGTTGTATGTAAGGATGAAATGAAGCGAAAAGTAGTTCAAAATGTTGCCGATATACAACAACAGCGGAAGGACACAGCTGAAGCACAGGTGAGAGTGACGGAGCTAGAAGAATGGAGCACGGAGGCAAGAGAAGCGATCCTTGCCCTGCTAAAGCAACAAACAAAACTACAAGACAAGCTGACTGAAGTAGAAGGACACAGGAGACGTTGTAACTTGAGAATCTATAACGTGATAGAAAAGGACAATGAATCCGTTCCGGAGCTGGTGGAGGATCTCCTCCGCCGGGAACTCGGAATACCAGAGGACACCGATCTACACATTCAGCGAGCACATAGAAGTTTCGGAAGAAAGCCTCCGCAGGGAGCACCCCCGAGGTCTATTATTGTTAATTTTCTGAAATACGAAACCAAAGAGAAAATCCTGACCAAAGCCTGTAAAGAAAAAATACAAGTCGAGGTGAGACGGGTTTTTTTTAAAATCACGATTATCCCACTGAGGTAATGATGAAACGCAAATCCTACTCTGAGATCCAAAAAGTTCTCAAGGACAAAAAGATACGTTTCCAGACACCCCTGAGCAGGATACGGATCCACTGGTCAGACGGACCTAAGATCTACAACAGCGCTGAAGACGCAGCGCAAGATATGAGGAAAAGAGGGCTGGAGACCGGCGGACGGCACAGGGGTTCGGGCGGCGGCCCCCCACTGGAGGAACAGATCCGGGGATTGTGGTGCCGTGCCGGAGGGAGGCCGGCAACAAACAGAGGAGCTGCCGCGCCCGAAGATGTGAATCAAAATACAGCCAACCGAGCGAAGGAAAGGCTGCAGGAGTTTAGGACATGAATGAGACGATGGACAACCAGGTCAATGGACAAAAGGTGACATGGAGGTATAGAAAAGGAGGGAGGGGGGAAGAAAAAGAGGTCAAAAATCATTTATGTCCCCCTCCCCTTTTTACCCCCACCTTTTTTTTTTCTTTTTTTTTTGTTCTCCTCCCGAACTTAATAAGTCAAAGAACAAATAAGGGTTGGGAGATAAAATTCGATCACTATAATGCCAAAGAGTTTAACTTTCATGTTCCACCTCACCCTATAGTGAAATTAATTTATTATTTTTATTTATTATTATTATTATTATTATTAATTTATTTTATTATTATTATTGTTTGTTGTTCTTGTTGTTGTCCCCCCCCCCCTCCCTATTTCACTACTAAATTTAATGTAACAGAAAGGGTTTAATGATCAGTTACTTAAAGCAGAGAACCTTGTTTGCACCTCCATTTGTTTAACACTTATATAGCTTAAAATGGAATCGACAAGTAGAGCTATTAAATTAGCAACTGTTGGACTATCTAGTTGAATGGGAAAGCCTAATTCAGGTGTACCCCAGACCACTAGAGGGGCCCTTTGTTCAGAAAAGGCTATCCCTCACTCCCACCAACAGGGAGGCGGGGCCTGCAGAGAGCAGGACCATATTGGCTGGGAAGTTCAGTTTGTTTTTGTGTGTGTTTGTTTTGTTTATAGGAAGATACTGGTGGGGAACACTGCAGCCGGGGGGCTACTAACCATTTTACGGGACGTTAACAATGCAACATAATGACATTATGGTGGTGTCATTGAATGTTAATGGATTAAACAAAATAAAAAAAGAGATAAAGCCTTAGCAAAGTTTAGAAGAGAGAAGACATGTTATTTTCTTGTAAGAGACCCATCTGTCACGAGAGGAACATGCAAAGTTTAAAAAGCTAGGGTACAGGAACTCATTTTTTAGTTCCTTTGTGAAAAACCATAACAGGGGTGTGGCAACACTAATTTCTAACACATTAAATTTTGAACTGAAGAAAGAAATAATGGATAAGGAGGAGAGGTATATTATGATTAGTGGAAAGTTAGAAAACCAGCTTGTGACCTTGCTCAATATATATGTCCCCCCGGAGAGTGGGAAAGTGTTCTATGAGAAAATATTCAACCTTATAAATGCGGAGACAGAAGGTATATTGCGGTGGGGACTTCAATGTAGTACTGAACTACAGGCTGGACAAAACAAGTACTAAGGAAGGCAAACGACAGATTAATAAGTACATGAATACAATGTTGTCAGAAATGGACCTACTTGATGTATGGCGAGAATTCCACCCATTTGATCGGGACTACACCCACTACTCAGCCCCACATGATGTGTACTCCAGAATTGATTATTTTTTAATGGCCAAGAGAGATGTTCACAGAGTGAGGGAGTGCAGGATAGGAGTAGCTGACATCTCAGACCACAATGCAGTCTTCCTAAAAATTACCATGAATAATAAGAGAAAGGAAACAATATGGAGGCTCAATGAAGGTATATTGAACAACAAGGGGCTAGTCGGGGAATTAAAAGAAGAAATTATTAGATATAAGAAGGAAAATGATAATGTGATGGTAGACTCAACCATTTTATGGGATGCCCTGAAACCAGTAATTAGAGGGAGGCTGATATCATATACATCATATGTAAAAAGAACCAGAATTGAAACATATCAAGAACAAATTGGAAAATTAAAAGAGTTGGAAAAACAACACAAGCAAACACAAGATTCAGAAATAATTAATCGGATGAAAGAAATTAAGGGGAAAATAGATGATATTTTGTTGGAAGAGGTAGAGAAGAAAGCAAGGTTCACTAAACAGATTTACTATGAGGGAGGTTCTAAGGCCACTAAATCCATAGCCAGACGCCTAAGGAAACAACAAGAATTGGCCAGTATATATAAAATAAGGGACCCGGTAACTAATACAATTTTTTACGAACAAGAAAAAATAGAAAAAATATTTGAGGATTATTATCGTCAATTATATTCAGAACCAACCCTTGTAGAAGAAAAGCATATGGAGGAGTTTCTTAGAAATCTGGACTTACCAATAGGTAGCAATAGGTACAAAGCAGAATGCCATATTGACCTCTGAGATCACAGCAGAAGAGATTAAAAAAGCAATCAGCCGTACAAAATCAGGTAAATCACCAGGATCTGATGGACTGGGGGCTTCCTTCTATAAAATATTTAAGGAAGAGCTAATTCCACTACTACAGGACTCTTTCAATTACAGTCTTACAACAGGCAAAATCCCTCCCTCATGGAAAGAGGTCATTATCTCCATAATCCCGAAGTAAGGTAAAGATAAGGAGCATTGCCACAACTACAGGCCTATATGAATGAATGAATGAGTTTATTCAGCACGCACATAAACAAAACAAAATACCAACATAACCTCTTACTAACATAAATAAAAAAAACAAACAAAAGAAAAATACAACAATAACTCAGTTTCTCAAATTAGGTGCGGCCGAAAGGGCATAGGCTGAAGCAAAAGCTTAGAAACGCCCACCCTGTACACCCGTTACCATCCACAGTTAAATACACTCAAATAAGATAGAAATCAGAAAATGACATAACTAAACAGAATAGAACAATTTCATATTTACATTTACATTTTATATCTACATTAGAATATAGTTAGGTACTAACAATTGCATTAATGGCATTCCATTATTTTCAATTCATTTAAAGTTTAACACATTTTTACCTTCTAAGCAATTACAAATAGTCTTGCACCCTGATCATTACTGGCATAATGTCATACACCAAATACTGTTCAATGTCTATACAATCGTCTACACTTCTTACTAACTCTATAAACATTTTTACTCGTTTCTGTACTGTGCTAACATAATTTCTTTATATTTCTTTTTGAACTTATAAATGTTTCCACACAATTTAATATGGTTATCCAAATGATTCCATAATTTAACTCCACATACCGACACACACCAACTTTTCAGAGTAGTTCTTACATAATTTACTATAAAGTTACCACATCCCCTCAATCCATACTGTCCTTCTTTCTTACAGAACAGTTTCTGTATAGCAGAAACTGCCATACAGTTCAAAAATGAACTGTATGGCAGTTCATTTTTATTGGCTTTAAACATTAGTAATGCAGTATGAAACTTTACCAAATCAGTCATTTTTAATAATTTTGACCTGATAATTCATTTGTGTGGTCTAGATATCCTACTTTATGCAAAATTCTAACTGCGCGTTTTTGTAATATAACGAGGGGATGAAGTGAACTCTTATAGTTGTTACCCCATACTTCTATACAGTAAGTTAAATAAGGCAAAATCAATGTACAATATAACACTCGAAGGGCATCATGCTCCAACAAATATTTAACTTTATTAATAACTGCGAGACTTTTGGAAACTTTACTCTGTATATATCTAATGTGCTTTTTCCAGCTTATTTTTCATCTATTATTACACCAAGAAACTTACATTCTGATACGCTTTCAATTTGAACACCATTTATACATATCTTTATCTCAGAGTTTACTCTGTATTTTCTGAAAAACATTATTTTAGTTTTATCTAGATTTAAAGATAATTTATTTGTGTCCATCCAACTTTTTAGTTTATTCAATTCCTCATTAATAATGCGGGTAAGTTCACTATAATTTTCATTTGCATAAAATATGTTTGTGTCATCCGCAAATAAAATCATTCTCATCACTTTGGATATATTAAATATGTCATTTATATATAAATTAAATAATTTTGCTCCCAAAATTGAACCTTGGGGTACTCCGCATAAAATCTCCAAGTTATTTGATGTAAACTCACCCATTTTCACAAACTGCTTTCTCTCCGTTAAGTAACTCTGTATCCATTGCAGTGCAACTCCCCTAACACCATACATTTCTAATTTTTTTAATCAAAATTGAATGATTAAGAGTATCAAAAGCTTTCTTTAAGTCTATAAAAATGCCAACTACATATTTCTTTCTCTCTATAGTATTGGTTATCTCCACTATGGTTTCAATTACTGCCATTGAAGTGGACCGCTTACTCCTAAAACCATATTGGCATTCATTAAGAATTTCATACTTTCCAATAAATGACTAATCTATTGTCACATAGATTTCCAAAATTTTAGAGAATTGTGGGAGTAAAGAAACTGGTCTATAGTTTGTAAAAATGTGTTTATCACTTTTAAATGTTGACTACAAACTCTACACCTCAATTATCGCAAAAAGATTGGAAACATTTCTCCCAGACCTAATTGACGAAGGCCAAACTGGCTTCATTAAAGAAAGACAAGCACAGGACAATATCAGAAGAACGCTATATGTCATAGAAAATATACAAATAACCAAGAAAGTGCAATTCTAGTAAGCATTGACGCTGAAAAGGCCTTTGATAGTGTGAATTGGCTATTTCTTTATAAAATATTGAGGAAATTTGGGTTCAATGAAAAATCTGTGGATTGCATTAGAGCAATATATCAAGAACCCATAGCAAGGATAAAAGTAAATGGCAGTTTGACAAAATGATTCAATTTGGAGCGGGGGACAAGACAGGGCTGTGGCCTCTCCCCGGGCCTCTTTGCATTGTTTATTGAGCCTTTGGCCCAGCTGATCAGGCAGGAGGAAGAAATTAAAAGGGTAAAAATAAGAAATGAGGAACATAAGATAGGGCTATTTGCGGATGATATACTCATATTTTTAAAACAACCCAATGAAAGGTTGCCAAAAACAATAAAGCTATTAGAAAGCCATGGGAAATACTCAGGATACAAGATAAACGTCACAAAAACACAGATCTTGTCATTTAATTACAATCCATCCCAAGAAATAAAGGGCCCTTATAAGCTCAAGTGGAATGCCAAATCAATAAAATATCTGGATGTAAATATCACAAAAGGGCTGGATAAATTATATGAGGCAAATTATACCAAAATAAATCAAGAAATTAAGAGGGACCTGGGGAGATGGTCTGCTAATGCCCTGGACTTCACTTCAAGAATAGAAACAATAAAGATAAATATTCTCCCAAGACGTCTATACATGTTCCAGTCCCTGCCAGTAGCAATACCACAGAAGCAGTTTGTGGAATGGGATAAGTGGATTTCAAGGTTCATATGGGGTGGAAAGAAAGCTAGGATTAGGTATAAAACTCTGCAGCTCCCTAAAGACAAAGGAGGATTGTCTTTGCCAAGTATTCAGGAATATTTTTACGCTGCACAAATCAGACCCTTGATATACTGGTGTAATGATAAATATTGGGCAAAATGGAAAAGTATAGAAATGGCCATGACACATACTGAGGTACGAAATCTAATTGTAGATAGAGGATTATTAAGAAAACTGCGTAACCAACTGGATGCAGTAACCATAAACACAATTGAAATATGGAACACTGTCTGTGAAAGGTACAAGTTGGAGAAAGAAAAACAGATTTTGAGCTGGTTTGCATTCGATGATAGATTTATCCCAGGGATATATGATGAAGGGTTTAAACAATGGTCACAAAAAGGAATTACAGTGATATGCACAATGATGGATCAGGACAGACTACAGAGTTTTGAAAAGCTACGGGATAGGTTCAGACTAGAACAAAATGACCAATATCGATACCTGCAAATAAGGGCTTACTATGAGAAAGAGATAAAAGTGGCCACTAACAATGAAATTATTGAGGTATTCCGGAAAGCATACAAAGGAGAAAAATGTAGAGTAATCTCAGCTTTATATAGAAACTTGATGTTGTGCAACAAATCCTCCTCTCTGTATATTAAGGACAAGTGGGAAAAGGAACTGAACGAAGAAATAACTGAGGAGGAATGGCAGAGTATCTGTAAAACAGTGCACATCCACTAGCACCAGGATCTGGAGGGAATTCAATTGGAAGAATATGGTTAGGTTCTTCATAACTCCAAAGCTCAGAAACGTAATGGTATCTACACAGCAACAGTGCTGGAGAGCATGTGGGCATATAGATGCAGACCATACCCACATATTTTGGGCCTGCCAAAAGATAAAAGGGTATTGGGATAAAATATGGCAATGCCTACAAAAGGTAATAGGTTACAAAATACCAAAAACGTTTAAGATGCTCTACTTAGGGAATTTAACACAAAACATAATTCAAAAAAAGGATGAATATCTTGTAAAGGTATTGCTGCCAGAGTAACTGTGTACCAGTTTGTTCTTTGTTTGTTACTTCTTTCTGTCAATAAAAAATAAGTAAAAAAAAAAAAAAAAAAAAAAAGCATTAGTGACCTTGATGGCCACCAGATCCAGCCTTTGGAAATGCAAGAAAATAACAAAAAAAGTTCATGTCATTACATGCAACTTCAACTACACCTGTTCCCTTTTCTATCATGCACATGATGGTAAGATGACTCCCTGCAACAAGTCCAGACATGTCCAATGGGTGGCAGATTAGTCTACTGTGTGATCTATTAGATAAAGCCTGTATCTCACAAAGCGGTAAATCCTGACGAATGTAGGAAATTTTGGGTTTGCATCAGGGTTCATAAAAGGTTGCAAATAGTTTGCAGTTTTTAGGGTGAAAACAGTATTTCTTGTCGCAAATAAATTTTGTACACGTTAAATTTTTTTTTTCAAATTTATTTTTCTGCAAACGTTTATAACCTCAAGGTTAGCAGTGCGTTGGGCTACTTCTTGACATAAATTAATTTCCGTATTATGGAAACCTGTCTTCTAAGTCTTCTGAGCTCTGTCTTCCACAGTGGTCAGGAGAAATCTGAATGCTGGAGAGGGTTTTCCCAAAAGTTCCCAAACAGTGGCAAAAAGTTACTAATCGTCACAAACACTGTCACTAACATATGGAATTGTTATTCACAAACATTTGCGCTCATGTTGCTAATTTTCGCTACATATCTCTAATGACAGAGGTGAACCCTGATTTTTGCCAACAAAGCTGGCAAATCCAAAATCACAATTGTCAGCATTTGTCACTCTGTGTAAACAAAGGGACTTTGTCAATTGATCTGGTGACTCAAAGTTCACCAATCTTTAATTAGTTTATCCTTATTAGTTAACTTTTAATTTCGAGATGTACAAGATCACCCTGCGACAGACTGGTGTCTTGTTCAGGGTGCACCCCGCCTCATGGCCTATGACTGCTAGGATAGGCTTCAGCCCCGTGACCCTTAATTGGAGTAAGCAGTTGAAGATGAGCGAGTGAGGTATCTAGAGATGATTAGATGTGGGAGTAGTTTATTCAAATCTTAAGGAAAACATGTTTTTTTTTATTTATGTTCTTTTATTTTATACAGTGGTGGACACAGCTAACCAAAAAGTTAGCTTCGATAACTGGCAATCGGCTAACTGAAAAGTATCTTTTTAATACCAACCGATAAAATACCTAAAAACTTATCGGAAGCTACAGATAACTGATAACTTTAAATTTTGCCTCAAATACACTCTCAGCTACTAAGAAGCTGATTTTGAGTTTAAACACCACCAAAGCTCTAACAAAATCAAAGGTGATCGCAAACCCAAACAGCCAATGAGCCAGCGCGTCTGTCTTTGTGCACTCTGCCCCCTGCTGTAGGAAAGCGTCATTTACCCTGACAGGATACAGTGGTCCAGCGATGAGGCAGAGGTCTTGAAATGGAAAGCAGGTTTGAATTATGGTTTTGCTTTATAACTAAAATTATTCCGGATAGAATAACTACATTAATGTAAACTCTTAAAATGTACAAAGTGATATATAACACATATGTTAATTTTAAAATAATGCACTAATTCTGAAGATTTGAACATTAACACACAGATGCCCAGAGGGCATTATGGGTAAACTAAGCCTCCACTCATACTGATTGGCTGATTCATTCATTCTATGTAAAAACCAACACAAGTGAATCAATGTAACATGTGTTGGTGTATACAAATAAATGTGCTTTTGTAAAATATGTCATTTTTTTCATTTGTATAAAAAAAGAAAAATTTTCAAGATCCTGCTAGACAGCACTTAAGTGCACGCGTGATGACATCACAATTCTATCCGGTTAGGGAGACAAGGTTTCTTTAAATAACAAAACTGTCAAAAAACGTTCTCGTGTGTGGTTGGAATTGTGTGGCAATAGGAATCGCCTTTTGAATGTCAATGTCAAATTTATTTATATAGCACATTTAATACAGAAAAACTGCCCAAAGTGCTGCACACACCCAAAAAATAATAACAGTAATAATGAAAAACACAACAGGAACAAAATAACCAAATAAGGAATTGGCTAGCTTGAGTCGAAAGCCAGAGCAAACCAATGAGTTTTTAACCAAGACTTGAAGATGTTTAAAGACGGGTCATACGGACATTCAAAGGAAGCCTGTTCCAGAGTCTCAGAGCCGCCACTTGATTCAAGCATTAATTGACGCCATTATCCATCAGTTAATGCTTGAATAACGTCAGTAGCACAAAGAAATCAAATAATAGTGAAAACATGTTTGGTGCAGTGTCATAACCATGGAAATATAGAACTGGAATGGACGTACGCGCCTCAAACTATTAACGTCGGTCAAGAAAGGGCGGCGCCATTGCTAAGGGTGGAGATGTGCAGATCATATACGAGGGCTGTCAATAAAGTAACGGTCCTTCTTATTTTTTTCAAAAACTATATGGATTTCATTCATATGTTTTTACGTCAGACCATGCTTGAACCCTCGTGCGCATGCGTGAGTTTTCCACGCCTGTCGGTGACGTCATTCGCCTGTGAGCACTCCTTGTGGGAGGAGTCGTCCAGCCCCTCGTCAGAATTCCTTTGTCTGAGAAGTTGCTGAGAGACTGGCGCGTTGTTTGATCAAAATTTTTTCTAAACCTGTGAGACACATCGAAGTGGACACGGTTCGAAAAATTAAGCTGGTTTTCAGTGAAAATTTTAACGGCTGATGAGAGATTTTGAGGTGATTCTGTCGCTTTAAAGACTTTTCACGGTGCGAGACGTCGCGCAGCGCTCTCAGGCGGCGTCATCAGTCTGTTTCAAGCTGAAAACCTCCACATTTCAGGCTCTATTGATCCAGGACGTCGTGAGAGAACAGAGAAGTTTCAGAAGAAGTCGGTTTCAGCATTTTATCCGGATATTCCACTGTTAAAGGAGATTTTTTTAATGAAAGCGTGCGGACGGGTCCGCGCGTCGGGACGCAGCCGCCGCGACGGCTCCGCCACAGGAAAAACACCTCGTTGAAAGCCTTAAGGACAAGTTGGAACATGTCCTGCCTGTTAAACAATTTCTCATATACTCACTCCACTGAAAGCCATCAAAAGCCGCCTGGATTTTACAAATGGTTATCAACACGGAGGTGTTTTTCCTGTGCCGCCGCACCGCGTCGGCTGCGTCCCGACGCGCGGACCCGTCCGCACGTCTTTCATTAAAAAAATCTCCTTTAACAGTGGAATATCCGGATAAAATGCTGAAACCGACTTCTTCTGAAACTTCTCTGTTCTCTCACAACGTCCTGGATCAATAGAGCCTGAAATGTGGAGGTTTTCAGCTTGAACAGGCTGATGAAGCAACTGTGAAGCAACTGGGAGTGAGATTGCATCAGAATTTTGGCTCTCTGTTGGGACTGTTTACACAGAGACTGCTACCTGCTGCTTGAATTAAGTCTTTTTCAAGACTTTTTTTACTTTTTTACCTTTTTACTTTTTTTTTTACTTTTTTACTGTGCTCCAACGCCTAAGGAAGACCTCTAACGGTCGAAACATCGCGACGGAGCACTTTTATCAGCTAACTTTCATCAGCGTTGGCAAGCTAACTAGCTTGCTAACGCTTTCGTTTTTATTTTTTTTATTTTTTTTTTTTAGAACTGTTGTCTGGCGTTATCTGTGCTGCTCCACAGCATGTTTAGTCAATTTTTATTTAATTTTAGCACCGTTGTCGTGCGTTCGCTGTTGTCGTGCGTTGCCTGTGCTGCTTCATGGCCTGTTTGGTGCCTTGATTGGGGCACTCCTTCTGCTGAATCACCTCTAAATTATTTACACATTATTCACTTTGTGTGTTTTTAGGAATCCGCTAGGTTGCGTAGCTACTAGCTCTTAGCCGATTTAGCATGGCGGCTTCTCCCGTCTCTCCCGTACTTTTCTGCTCTGGGTGTGAAATGTTTAGTTATTCCTCGGCCTCCTTTAGCAGTAACGGTACTTGTAATAAGTGCAGCTTATTCGTAGCTTTGGAGGCCAGGCTGGGCGAATTGGAGACTCGGCTCCGCACCGTGGAAAATTCTACAGCTAGCCAGGCCCCTGTAGTCGGTGCGGACCAAGGTAGCTTAGCCGCCGTTAGTTCCCACCTGGCAGATCCCGGGCAGTCGGGAAAGCAGGCTGACTGGGTGACTGTGAGGAGGAAGCGTAGCCCTAAACAGAAGCCCGTGTACACCGTCAACCCGTTCACATCTCTAACCGTTTTTCCCCACTCGACGATACACTCGCCGAGGATCAAACTCTGGTTATTGGCGACTCTGTTTTGAGAAATGTGAAGTTAGCGACACCAGCAACCATTGTCAATTGTCTTCCGGGGGCCAGAGCAGGCGACATCGAAGGACATTTGAAATTGCTGGCTAAGGCTAAGCGTAAATTTGGTAAGATTGTAATTCACGCGGCAGTAATGACACTCGGTTACGCCAATCGGAGGTCACTAAAATTAACATTAAATCGGTGTGTAACTTTGCAAAAACAATGTCGGACTCTGTTGTTTTCTCTGGGCCCCTCCCCAATCAGACCGGGAGTGACATGTTTAGCCGCATGTTCTCCTTGAATTGCTGGCTGTCTGAGTGGTGTCCAAAAAATGAGGTGGGCTTCATTGATAATTGGCAAAGCTTCTGGGGAAAACCTGGTCTTGTTAGGAGAGACGGCATCCATCCACTTTAGATGGAGCAGCTCTCATTTCTAGAAATCTGGCCAATTTTCTTGGATCCTCCAAACTGTGACTGTCCAGCGTTGGACCAGGAGGCAGAGCTGTGGTCTTATACACCTCTCTGCAGCTTCTCTCCCCCTGCCATCCCCTCATTACCCCATCCCCGTAGAGACGGTGCCTGCTCCCAGACCACCAATAACCAGCAAAAATCTATTTAAGCATAAAAATTCAAAAAGAAAAAATAATATAGCACCTTCAATTGCACCACAGACTAAAACACTTAAATGTGGTCTATTAAACATTAGGTCTCTCTCTTCTAAGTCCCTGTTGGTAAATGATATAATAATTGATCAACGTATTGATTTATTCTGCCTAACAGAAACCTGGTTACAGCAGGATGAATATGTTAGTTTAAATGAGTCAACACCCCCGAGTCACGCTAACTGTCAGAATGCTCGTAGCACGGGCCGTGGCGGAGGATTAGCAGCAATCTTCCATTCCAGCTTATTAATTAATCAAAAACCTAGACAGAGCTTTAATTCATTTGAAAGCTTGACTCTTAGTCTTGTCCATCCAAATTGGAAGTCTCAAAAACCAGTTTTATTTATCTATCGTCCACCTGGTCGTTACTGTGAGTTTCTCTGTGAATTTTCAGACCTTTTGTCTGACTTAGTGCTTAGCTCAGATAAGATAATTATAGTGGGCGATTTTAACATCCACACAGATGCTGAGAATGACAGCCTCAACACTGCATTTAATCTATTATTAGACTCTATCGGCTTTGCTCAAAAAGTAAATGAGTCCACCCACCACTTTAATCATATCTTAGATCTTGTTCTGACTTATGGTATGGAAATAGAAGACTTAACAGTATTCCCTGAAAACTCCCTTCTGTCTGATCATTTCTTAATAACATTTACATTTACTCTGATGGACTACCCTGCAGTGGGGAATAAGTTACATTACACTAGAAGTCTTTCAGAAAGCGCTGTAACTAGGTTTAAGGATATGATTCCTTCTTTATGTTCTCTAATGTCATATACCAACACAGAGCAGAGTAGCTACCTAAACTCTGTAAGGGAGTTAGAGTATCTCGTCAATAGTTTTACATCCTCTTTGAAGACAACTTTGGATGCTGTAGCTCCTCTGAAAAAGAGAGCTTTAAATCAGAAGTGTCTGACTCTGTGGTATAACTCACAAACTCGTAGCTTAAAGCAGATAACCCGTAAGTTGGAGAGGAAATGGCGTCTCACCAATTTAGAAGATCTTCACTTAGCCTGGAAAAAGAGTCTGTTGCTCTATAAAAAAAAGCCCTCCGTAAAGCTAGGACATCTTTCTACTCATCACTAATTGAAGAAAATAAGAACAACCCCAGGTTTCTTTTCAGCACTGTAGCCAGGCTGACAAAGAGTCAGAGCTCTATTGAGCTGAGTATTCCATTAACTTTAACTAGTAATGACTTCATGACTTTCTTTGCTAACAAAATTTTAACTATTAGAGAAAAAATTACTCATAACCATCCCAAAGACGTATCGTTATCTTTGGCTGCTTTCAGTGATGCCGGTATTTGGTTAGACTCTTTCTCTCCGATTGTTCTGAGTTATTTTCATTAGTTACTTCATCCAAACCATCAACATGTTTATTAGACCCCATTCCTGCCAGGCTGCTCAAGGAAGTCCTACCATTATTTAATGCTTCAATCTTAAATATGATCAATCTATCTTTGTTAGTTGGTTATGTACCACAGGCCTTTAAGGTGGCAGTAATTAAACCATTACTTAAAAAGCCATCACTTGACCCAGCTATCTTAGCTAATTATAGGCCAATCTCCAACCTTCCTTTTTCTCTCAAGATTCTTGAGAGGGTAGTTGTAAAACAGCTAACTGATCACCTGCAGAGGAATGGTCTATTTGAAGAGTTTCAGTCAGGTTTTAGAATTCATCATAGTACAGAAACAGCATTAGTGAAGGTTACAAATGATCTTCTTATGGCTTCGGACAGTGGACTTATCTCTGTGCTTGTGTGTGGAGAAGGGAATAAATAAAGATTATGTTGTTTTGCCCCTGTCTTAAAGTAACCCTAATGATGTACTTGTTATTATTACACTGATTGCACAACTTTGTTTTTTGTAGCCACTAACGACTGGGAGTGAAGCATGCTGGGGTCATTCTGAACTGGGAGTGAAGCATGCTGGGGTCATTCTGAACTGGGAGTGAGAACTGCTTTATTATGTCTTTGTAATAGAGAAAATAACTTTCAGATGCCTGTTGATTAAAGAAATTATGGGCGCCAGGGAGGTTGAGTTGGCCACTCACCCTCCCTTCGCGGACACACTAGAAAAGAGGGAGTAGAACCATGCTTCAACAGAGTCTGCTGCGGGTTAACGTACGAACGCCCAGCCGGTTGACAGGCGCACTCTGCTGAAGGTGTTGGCTCTCCACCTTAAAGGCGTCACGGTAAGAGAGAAAAATGCGCTGCAACCACTTGTGTTTGATGTAACTGCTTTGGTGGGGAATAAATATACGCCTTTTTATTCTAGCAAAATGCAGTCTGTGTGATCATTTCTGTGTGCCGATCTGACCGAACCTTGTGTTTCAAAACAGCTGTTTCTGTTGGACCTCAGTGCTGCTTTTGATACTGTTGACCATAAAACTTTTATTACAGAGATTAGAGCAGTCATAGGTATTAAAGGCACTGCGCTGCGGTGGTTTGAATCATATTTGTCTAATAGATTACAGTTTGTTCATGTAATGGGGAATCTTCTTCACAGACTAAAGTTAATTATGGAGTTCCACAAGGTTCTGTGCTAGGACCAATTTTATTCACTTTATACATGCTTCCCTTAGGCAAGTATTATTAGACGGTATTGCTTTAAATTTTCATTGTTACGCAGATGATACCCAGCTTTATCTATCCATGAAGCCAGAGGAGACACACCAATTAGCTAAACTGCAGGATTGTCTTACAGACATAAAGACATGGATGACCTCTAATTTCCTGCTTTAAACTCAGATAAAAACTGAAGTTATTGTACTTGGCCCCACAACTCTTAGAAAGCATGGTGTCTAACCAGATCCGTTACTCTGGATGGCATTCCCTGATCTCTAGTAATACTGTGAGAAATCTTGGAGTCATTTTTGATCAGGATATGTCATTCAAAGCGCATATTAAACAAATATGTAGGACTGCCTTTTTTGCATTTACGCAATATCTCTAAAATCAGAAAGGTCTTGTCTCAGAGTGATGCTGAAAAAACTAATTCATGCATTTATTTCCTCTAGGCTGGACTATTGTAATTCATTATTATCAGGTTGTCCTAACAGTTCCCAAAAAGCCTTCAGTTGGTTCAGATGCTGCAGCTAGAGTACTGACAGGGACTATGCAGGAGAGAGCATATCTCACCCGTGTTGGCCTCTCTTCATTGGCTTCCTGTTAATTCTAGAATAGAATTTAAAATTCTTCTTCTTACTTATAAGGTTTTGAATAATCAGGTCCCATCTTATCTTAGGGACCTCGTAGTACCATATTACCCCATTAGAGCGCTTCGCTCGCAGACTGCGGGCTTACTGTAGTTCCTAGGGTTTGTAAGAGGAGAATGGGAGGCAGAGCCTTCAGCTTTCAGGCTCCTCTCCTGTGGAACCAGCTCCCAATTCAGATCAGGGAGACAGATACCCTCTCTACTTTTAAGATTAGGCTTAAAAACTTTCCTTTTCGCTAAGGCTTATAGTTAGGGCTGGATCGGGTGACCCTGGACATCCCTTGGTTATGCTGCTTTAGACGTAGATTTGTGGGGGGGTTCCCATGATGCACTGTTCTTCTCTTTTGCTCCGTATGCATCACTCTGCATTTAATCATTACGTGATCGATCTCTGCCCCCCTTCACGGCATGTCTTTTTCCGTTTTTTTTCCCTCAGCCCAAACCAGTCTCAGCAGAAGACTGCCCCCTCCCTCAGCCTGGTTCTGCTGGAGGTTTTCTTCCTGTTAAAAGGGAGTTTTTCCTTCCCACTGTGGCCAAGAGCTTGCTCATAGGGGGTCGTTTTGACCGTTGGGGTTTTTCATAATTATTGTATGGCCTTGCCTTACAATATGGAGCGCCTTGGGGCAACTGTTTGTGGTGATTTGGCGCTATATAAGAAAAAAGTTGATTGATTGATTGATTGATGGCGCTGCCTGAGAGCGCTGAGCGATGTCTCGCACCGTGAAAAGTCCTTAAAGCGACAGTGTCACCTCAAAATCTCTCATCAGCCATTAAAATTTTCACTGAAAACCAGCTTAATTTTTCAAACCGTGTCCACTTCGATGTGTCTCACAGGTTTAGAAAAAATTTTGATCAAACAAAGCGCCAGTCTCTCAGCAACTTCTCAGACAAAGGAATTCCGACGAGGGGCTGGACGACTCCTCCCACAAGGAGTGCTCACAGGCGAATGACGTCACCGACAGGCGTGGAAAACTCACGCATGCGCACGAGGGTTCATGCATGTCTGACGTAAAAACATATGAATGAAATCCATATAGTTTTTGAAAAAAATAAAAAGGACCGTTACTTTATTGACAGCCCTCGTATAATAAACGACCAATTTTTCGCACTAGAGTCGCTATTAAAGGATTTTAATAAATGTAGGCTTGTTTAAAAGCCCTTTGAAAGATCTTTCCAATGAACCTATGCATGTGTGGGTGAAAAAAAAACTTTTATGTATAATGCAGAAATTTGGGGAAATTATGACAAACTGTGCTGCTTTTCTCACTCTATTGTCGCTATTTGTTAACAGATTTTAATAAAAGTAGGCTTGTTTTAAAGCCCTTTAATTGATCTTTCTAATGAACACATACATGCCTGGGTAAAAAAAAAATGTTTTACGTAAAGTGTGGAAATTTGGGGAAAAATATGCCATTCTGTTCATTTACTGTGATTTTTTTTTTCCTGTCATCATAATTCTCGATGGATTTTTATAATCTGCCTTTTATAGTATCTACCTCATATCGTTCTTGTTCCTGCTATGAAAGCCCCATATTTACTCTGTGATGTGACCAGATTGTATTTGTCTGTTTATTGTTTGTCTGATTCTGTGTTCTCCTCTTGAAACTTTGTTTTTACGCTGCTTTCTTGGCCAGCTTCCCTTAGAAGAGAGATTTTTGTGTCTCAGTGGGATCGACTGGTTAAATAAAGTTTAAAAAAAAAAATGAAGTCTCGTAAGTTGTATTCAAGCTGATTGAAAGCTCTAATGAACCCATACATGCCTGGATAAAAAAAAATCCTTATGTATTAAGATATAAATCTGAAGTATGCCTTGCCATTGTGGTCATTTACCTTGCGCTGCGTTTTCCACTGTAATATTATTGCTAGTCTTTTAATAACAACATATATATGATTTTTACTAACATTTTATCACAGGTAGATATAAAGCCATTCAGAATTTTTGACTTTTGACCCTCAGTCAGGGTAAAAAGTACCACCCCCATCCCCTCCAACCACACTGTTAAAATTTAAATGCTGCCTGTGACCACCATGTACATATCATATTAAACAACTGCAAGTGTGTGTGTATATATATATATATACACACACACACACGAGGTCTATTAGATAATAAACCGACCCTTTTATTTTTTTTTTAACTATATGGATTTGAATGACGTGCAATTACACCAATCATGCTTGAACCCTCGTGCGCATGCATAAGTTTTTTCACGCATGTCGGTGACGTCATTTCCCTGTGGGCAGGCCTTGAGTGAGATGTGGTCCCGCCCTCTCGGCTGAATTCCTTTGTTTCACACGCTGCTCGAGACGGCGCGTTGCTTTATCAACATTTTTTCTGTGAGGAATATCCGAGTGGACACTATTCGAGAAATTAAGATGGTTTTCGGTGAAAAGTTTAACGGCTGATGAGAGATTATGGGGTGTTTCTGTCGGTGTAAGGACTTCCCACGGAGCGGGGCGTCGTGCAGCGCTTCCAGGCGCCGTCGTTGGCCTGTTTCAACCTGAAAACATCCTAATTTAAGGCTTAATTCACCCAGGACGTCGTGAGAGAACAGAGAAGATTCAGAAGAGGCCAGCATGAGGACTTTATGTGGACATTCCACTGTTTAAAGACATTTTTTAATGAAAGACGTGCGCGCAAAGTCGCAGAATCGTTTCCGTGACGACTCGGCAAATCTGTGTGCGCCGCGACAGGAAAAACACCTCCGTGTTGAAAACCATTTGTAAAATTCAGGCGGGCTTTTGATGGCTTTCAACAAGTGAGTAACTGAGAAATTGTTTAACAGCTTGGGCATGTTCCAACTTGCCCGTTAAGGTTTCCAACACGGAGGTGTTTTTCCTGTCACGAACCCCGCGGTCGGGTCCGGCCCGACATGCGTCTCTGCCCGCACGTTCTTTCGTTACAAAATGTCCGTTAACAATGGAATGTCCAAATAAACTCCTCATGCTGACTTCTTCTGAAAGTTCTCTGTTCTCTGACGACTCTTACTGGGTCAACAGAAGCCTGAATGTGGAGTTTTCAACTTGAAACGGCGAGACGTTGTCGCCTCGAAGCGCAGATCCCTGTCAGGCGCCGTGGGCCGTCCTTACGGCGACACTACCAGACCAAAATCTCTCATCAGCCGTTTAAAATTTTTACCGAAACCAGCTGAATTTATCGAATGGTGTCCACTCAGTTGTGCCTTACAGTTTTGAAAAAATTTTGATCAAACAAAGCAGTCTCTGAGCCATTCCTAAACAATGAAAAAAATCGACGAGAGGGTGGGCCACTCCTCACTCAAATACTGCCCACAGGCGAATGACGTAACCGACAGGCGTGAAAAAAAACTCTTGCATGCCCACGAGGGTTCAAGCATGTCTGATGTAATCACACGTGATTCAAATATGGTTTTTGAAAAAAATAATAAGGTCGGATACTTTTCTAACGGACCTCATATATATATTTGTTTCCGTATTTGTATGCATGTGAATGCGGCTCAATGAAAAGAACTTATGGTGTTAATTAATTAATTAATTTAATTAGCTTATAATGCGCCAAATCACAGCAAAAGCCGCCTCAAGGCGCCTTACATAAAACAAGTCAACATAAAATTTAATAAATAATTAAAAATGAATAAAAAAAATTTCAAATACATAAATCAAAACAGAAGTAACAGAATAAAACAAATAAAAATAAAAACTATTCATAAGAAAGAGAATAAAATAGGTTTTGAGTCTTGACTTAAAAAATGTCCACGGACTCAGACTGCCTCACGGTCGCAGGAAGACTGTTCCACAGGGTGGGTGCACGATACGAAAAGGCTCTTTGACCTGCTGACTTCTTCTTCACCCTGGGAACACAGAGAAGTCCCGCATCCTGCGACTGCAAAGCCCGGGCCGGCACATAGAGTTCCACCAGATCAGCCAGATAAGACGGCGCCAGTCCATGAACAACCTTATAAGTCAATAGCAAAACCTTAAAATCTGCTCTCACAGAGACAGGGAGCCAGTGCAAAGATGCCAAAATGGGTGTGATATGTTCAGATCTTCTGCTACGTGTCAGAAGTCTGGCGGCAGCGTTCTGAACCAGCTGAAGACCCCTAATGCTGGAGTGTGGTAACCCTGAAAATAGAACATTACATTTCTGAACTCTTCCGCATCAAACTCCATCATGTCAATGTTTACAATGCTCATAAATTTTTAAGTTTCTTAAATATTTATTATGGCCACTCTTAAAACTTCAGTTCTCTTTATAATTTTATTACTGGTAAATTTTAGAATTGATTTAGATGAGATATACTCATTATCTCACAGGAATATATCACAATTATCTGGGAACTACTTTTTGCGCAGGATTTCATCAAGCACATCGGCCACTGGCGCGTACTAACACAGAATCCCCAGAAACTGTGGAAAGTTGTTTGGCCATAACGAGAGCGTCCACTTTTAGCTTGTCATAAGCTAAGCTAGTGGCGCTCCTGAGAGTGTGGGTCTATATTTCCATGGTCGTAACACATCAATCACTCGCTCCGTGAGGCGTCATAACGTCGAGTCTGGTTCACATGGCAAGATAATTAGGCCGATATCGAACCTGATCTTCCCCTTCTGACAATCTTAAGGATGCCCCGACAATCGTGATGACGCTATATATAATCTTATCAGATATTCATGACGTGTGGTGTGTTAAGATGGACATGAGGAGTTAAATGTGACATGCAGCCAATCAGAAAGTGAGGTGTCTGACCTGGGAATGTTCGTGTGTGAAATCTGTTCATGTGTGTTGTTTTTTACCGTGTGGCTGACACCACACACTGTACAACTAAACCTGTCAGATCTATGATTTTTTTTTTTTATCTCCACGTGTGTGGTCTCTCAGGTTTTGGAAACCTACAGATCATTTTAAAATCTTGTGGTCGACAACACTGTGATATATCCGGCCGCAAGTAGATGGCAGTGTTCTATGCATTTTGACGCCGGTTATATCACACAGCCTGAATCACAATTTAACAGACTTTTTGGCTTTTGGAGAAGCAACCTGGGCTTCTTCTGGCATTTTTACATAAAACAAACAATAACGTCTATAAACCCAGAGAATATATTCACAAGAGTTTTAGGCACAATATACAAAGAGTTTTAATGCTGTTGTCCGTGTGGAGCCTGATCAGAGCGTCTCAAATGCATTTCTCTTGTTGTGAACTTTTACCCAGAATGCACTGTGCACACACCATGTCCACACTAAAACCTTTAAAATTAGTCCAATACTTTAAAACTAAAACATATATCAGATATTTTCACTTTATAAGACTTCAGACGTGATGTTAATTTAAATAACTTGTCCGAAATTAGTTTGGTAAAAATTTTAATCATAAGTGAAAACTGTATGCCTCTGATTACTTAGGTGATATTGCCAGCGTATCACTGTGGGGTCAAAAGAAAAGAGCTTTTAATTTTTCTATGGCCAGTTCTCCTTTGCCTGCAGAGGATAGAGTGGTTTCTTCTAGAACTAGCTCTTCTCTGTTTGTAGAGGATAGAACTGTGCATCTACTACAAAAAACTATGTCTGTAAAAATGTTAGCGGACTAAAAATTATCAGTCCAAAACTTATCGGAAGATAATTGGTCCGATGATCGTTTTTAAAGTTATCTGAAAAGCTAATCTGATAATGAAAATATTATCTTCGTTAATTAGCGGATTAGCGGAACTGTGCCCACCACTGATTTTATATATCGCAACATCCAACTCTTGATTGGAGGAGGTGGGTATAGAAAACAGATGGATGGATGGATCTACAAGATCATAGCATTCACTGTTTTTGAGTTTTTGTCTTACAATGGAAGGAATGTACTTGTCTAAATAAGTCAAACTACATGCCCAAGTTCAATGTTCATTATACCCCAACAATGTTTAAAGTATGAGTAAACTGATTTTGAGAATTATACCACAATGAACTTAACATAATGGCAGTCAAGAAAACATAGGAACTATATATTAAAAGTGAAGTGGCTTCTGCGCACATGTATGCGTGTGTGCAACTTTGATCACAGAGAAACCTGCTTCGGAAGACACCAGCGGCTCCGTATGTATGTCTCCAGGTAAAACTGGAGTTGCGTCAAGAAGGGCATCCTGCCTAAAATTTGTGCCAAATACCAATGCGGATCTGGCTGTATCTGCTGTGGCGACCTCGACCCAAAACGGGAGCAGCCGAAATGACAACACACAGGGATATTAGGTAACAGTGAACAATGGACCTCCCCCTTGAACTGCCACCTTATCGTGGTGGGGGAGTTTGCGTACCTGGATGATCCTAGGAGCTATGTTGTCAGAGGCTTCGTGCCCCTGGTAGGGTTGTCCATGGCATACAGGTCCTAGGGGACGGGTCAGACTAAGGGCAGTTCAGAAGCTCCCAAGACCAGTATGAAATCAAGGACCGAGACGTTGCCTGGTACGGCGGAGCTGGGGCCCCACCCTTGAGCCAGGCCTGGGTTTGGGGCTCGTGCGCGAGCACCTGGTGGTCGGGCCTTAGCCCATGGGGCCCGGCCAGGCCCAGCCTGAAAGAGCAACGTGGGTCCGCCCTCCTGTGGGTTCACCACCTGCAGAGGGAGGCAGGTGCAGAGAGGACTGGGTGGCGGTCGAGGGCGGGTGGCCCAACAGACTGGTCCGTCGGGCCACCTGCCTCTGGCTGTCGGGGCATGTAATGTCACCTCACTAGGGGGGAAAAAGCCTGAGCTTGTGAGGGAGGTTGAGCAGTACCGACTAGAGACAGTTGGGCTCACCTCCACGCACAGCTTGGGCTCTGGTACCCAACTCCTGGAGAGGGGTTGGGTGCTCCACTTTTCTAGCGTTGCCCACGGGGAGATGCGGCGGGCAGGGTAGCATTGCTTATTGCTCCCCAGCTCAGTCGCCATGTGTTGGAGTTCACCTCAGTGAACAAGAGGGTCGCGTCCCTACGCCTTCAGGTCGAGGACAGGTCTCTCACTGTTGTCTCGGCCTAAGGGCCGAGCTGCAATGCAGAGTACCCAACCTTCTTGGAGTCGCTGGGAGGGGTACAAGATAGTGCTCCGACTGGGGACTCTATTGTTCTCAAGGGGGACTTCAACGCCCACGTGGGCGGCAACAGTGAGACCTGGAGGGGGGTGATTGGGAAGCATGGCCTCCCTGATATGAACCCGAGTGGTGTTCAGTTGTTGGACTTCTGTGCTAGCCACAGTTTGTCCATCACGAACACCATGCTCGAGCACAAGGGTGTCCATAAGTGCACGTGGCACCAGGACACCCTGAGATTGGCGGAACCCTCTGTCAGTGAGGTCTTCAACTCCCACCTCCGGGAGAGCTTCTCCCAGATCCCAGGGGAGGTTGGAGACATAGAGTCTGAGTGGACCATGTTCTCCACCTCCATTGTCGATGCGGCCACTCGTAGCTGTGGTCGCAGGGTCTCTGGTGCCTGTTGTGGCGGCAATCCCCGGTGGTGGACGCCAGAAGTAAGGGATGCCGTCAAGCTGAAGAAGGAGCCCTACTTGTCTTTGTTGGCAGGTGAGACTCTGGAGGCAGCTAACAGGTACCGGCAGGCCAAGCGTGCTGCAGCCTGTGCGATTGCAGAAGCAAAAACTCTGGGAGGAGTTCAGGGAGACCATGGAGGAGGACTATCAGCTGGCCTTGAAGAAATTCTGGCAAACCATCCAACGCCTCCGGAGGCAAAAGCAGCTCCCCACCAACATTGTCTACAGTGCAAGTGGGGAGCTGTTGACCCTGAGTGGGGATGTTGTCAGGCCGTGGAAGTTAATACTTTGAGGATCTCCTCAATCCCATCGTCACGTCTTCAGAAGAGGAAGCAGAGACGGGGGACTTAGAGGCAGACTCATCCATTACCCAGGCCGAAGTCACCGAGGTGGTCAGAAAGCTCCTCGGTGGCAAGGCTCCTGGGGTGGATGAAATCCGTCCGGAGTACCTTAAGTCTCTGGATGTTGTGGGACTGTCTTGGTTGACACGTCTCTGCAACATCGAGTGGCGGTTGGGGACAGTGCCTCTGGATTGGCAGACTGGGGTGGTGATGCCTCTGTTTAAGAAGGGGGATCGGAGGGTGTGTTCCAACTACAGGGGGATCACACTCCTCAGCCTCCCCGGTAAGGTCTATTCCAGAGTACTGGAGAGGAGAATTCGACCGACAGTCGAACCTCGGATTCAGGAGGAGCAGTGTGGTTTTCGTCACACTGGACCAGCTCTACACCCTCCATCGGGTGCTCGAGGGTTCATGGGAGTTCTCCCAACCAGTCCACATGTGCTTTGTGGATCTAGAGAAGGCGTTCGACCGTGTCACTCGAGGCGCCCTGTGGAGGGTGCTTCGGGAGTACGGGGTCCTTTGCTAAGGGCTATCCAGTCCCTGTACGACTGCAGCAGGAGCATGGTCCGCATTGCAGGTAGTAAGTCAAGCCTGTTTCCAGTGCACGTCGTCCTCCACCAGGGCTGCCCTTTGTCACCAGTTCTGTTCATTACCTTTATGGACAGAATTTCTAGGCATAGTCAGGGTGTAGAGGGGGTCCAGTTTGGCAACCACAGAATCTCATCTCTGCTGTTTGCAGACGATGTGGTTTTGTTGGCTTCGTCAAATCAGGACCTTCAGCATGCACTGGGGCGGTTTGCAGCCGAGTGTGAAGCGTCCGGGATGAAAATCAGCACCTCCAAATCCGAGGCCATGGTTCTGGACTGGAAAAAGGTGCTTGCCCTCTTCAGGTCAGTGGAGTGTCCTTGCCTCAAGTGGAGAGGTTTAAGTATCTCGAGGTCTTGTTCACGAGAGAGGGATGGATGGAGCATGAGATCGACAGACGGATCGGTGCAGCGTCTGCAGTGATGCGGTCGCTGTATCGGACCATCGTGGTGAAGAGAGAGCTGAGCAGGGGAGCAAAGCTCTCGATTTACCGATCGATGTACGTTCAGACCCTCACCTATGGTCATAAGATTTGGCTCATGACCAAAAGAACGAGACTGTGCGTACAAGCGGCCGAGATGAGTTTCGTCCGCAGGGTGGCTGGGCGCTCCCTTAGAGAGGGTGAGGAGCTCGGGCACTCGGGAGGAGTTCAGAGTTGAGCCGCTGCTCCTCCACGTCAAAAGGAGCTAGCTGAGGTGGCTCGGGCATCTTTTTTTCGGATGCCCCCGGACGCCTCGCTGGAGAGGTGTTCTAAGCATGTCCCATCATCAGGAGGTCCCGGGGAAGACCCAGGACACGCTGGAGGGACTACTTCTCGCAGCTGGCTTGAGAATGCCTCGGGGTTCCCCCGGAGGAGCTGGGGGAGGTGTGTGTGGATCGGGAGGTCTGGGTGGCTTTGCTTGAGCTATTGCCTGACCTCGGATGAAGTGGAAGAAAATGGATTGATGGATGGATGGACGAACAATGGACATTGATATCACCATTAATCAGTCCCTGTTTACCAGACAAGCTCTGAACAAAGGAAACATCGCAACCTTGCCAGTTGTAAAACATGACAACTAATTATTCACTAAACTTTCCCATTTTAATTTCCTACACTTTCAGTTAAAATCATTATAGAAACTTTGCACAATTTATTACCACCCTTGAAAAATGTCAGCTACCTAATTTATAAACACCACCCAATCTAGAACCTGTGGATCCCCATGGGCAACACGCTAGTAATGTTTTTAAACTTCACCCTCTCATTTGTACACTTTGAAAACTAATAACTGCTAATAATAACATCAAAGGGCCCTTATGTCCCTTCAATAAATGGTTTGCATCAGTTCAGTGAAGAAATGAGCTTCAATCTTCAACCTTTCATGTGTGTACTGACCATTGAGAGGGAGCTCGGGTACTCTGTCCAGCAACTCCCAAAGTCTGGCTCCTGCTCCGAAACCCTTCATCAGCTCAGAGTAGAATGAACTCATACCTACATGTCCCACACACAGAAACCCAATGATGTCTTCAGTGATCACAGCCAGTGGATACACAATGCATATATGCTGTATTGTAGAGATGACGACATTCCTTAATAATCGTGCGTATGTGTGTGCATCACCTGAAACACTGAGCCCCACCCAGAAGGTGTACATGAGAAAGGAGGAGAGTTCTCCTGCGGTCATGTGCTGGTTGGCCATCAGAAGGCCTCCTTTGTACAGGACAGACAAGACCATGATGTTACCACTGAGGCCAGTCTGAAAGAAACACACAATTACATTCCACATAATCTCATATGTGCAAAGGTCAGTCCTCCCACCAGCCCCACATTCATACATGCAATTAAAAACCTCAGTTCACTTTAGCATGTAACTCATTGGATTTTAACTTTAATACTTACCAAATAATTGTACTGCCATGTTGTTGTTAATATTATATCTATGTGTTATGTGGCCATTTTGTAGGTTGCAGTTTGTGCTTCTGTTGAACTGTTTTACACTGAAGGTTCTTCTAATACTCCCTATGTTGAAAGCATAGATCTCCACTTTGCATTGAAGTAACAATAAAATGGATATGAATGTCAGAGCATTCTGAACAACTTTATAAGCAATCATTTAGCTGATCAAATCGTGTCATCAAGGTGCTTTGCTGTTTGATGTAGTACTGTTCCAACTTGACACACTGTACTGTTGTGACAACTGTAACAAAGGCTGCATTTACCAGTGAAAGTTTGCAGCAGTTAAGTACCAAGTGTAGATTTGTTTTGCAAAAACTTACTGCTCCAAAAAAGCCGGCTCTCAGAACAGCCTCCTTTCTCGCCAGGCTGAGGACCTCATCGGTTTTCTGGGTGTATCTGTTGACTTCTGACACTTCTTTACCAAAGGCTCTGACTGTCCGAATGTTGCTAATTCTCTCTTCTGCCAACTAGGACAAAAAAAATATACAGCTAAACTATTACATCATGACTTTTCACTTGTGGAGTCTGTTTTGGAATTACTGACAAAGCACAATTTGCTACATTAGCATATTTAATGTTAGAGGCAGCGCAACGTGCGCACGTGCACACACACTTACCCCTTCTTTAACATCACTCAGTCACTCATCTTCAACCACTTACTCCAATTAAGGGTCACAGGGGGCTGGAGCCTATCCCAGCAGTCATAGGGTGAGAGGCGGGATACACCCTGGACAGGACAACAGTGTGTCGCAAGGCCACATACGGTGCATCTGGAAAGTATTCACAGTGCTTCATTTTTTCTACATTTTATGCTACAGCCTTATTCCAAAATAGAGTAAATACATTTTTTCACACAAAATTTGACTCGCAACACCCCATAATGACAACATAAAAAAGTTTTTTTTTTTATTTTCATAAATTTTTTAGAGATAAAAACTAAGAAATCACATATACACAGTGGTGGGCACAGCTAACCAAAAAGTTAGCTTTGATAACAGATAATCAGCTAACTAAAAAGTTGTCTTTTATAAAGCTAAACATTCCCCCCCCCCCCCCCCCCCCCGTCTGCATATATAGTAATGGTAAATGCGACACTGGCAGAACCATTTATGAACATTAATACTCATATATACAATTTATTCTTGCAAGACAGACGTTATGTAGTGCGTGAGTGAATGTGGTGTGTGTGTGTGACCCCCATCCGCCCTTCCCAATCAGCCTACAACATCCTACTGAAAACCAACCGGCAACTTCTATCAGGAAGGGCAGACCACCAAAACAACACAAAGACAGACAAGAATGAGAGACAAGTGGTGAAGACAATAACTGTGACGTGAGACACCGAGGAGACGGGGCCCCAACCATACAACATACCAGGACAAACAACCACACATGAACAAACAGTGACAGCAACAGTCTGTTGTCAAATTAGTGAGCGTCCATACCCTGATCTAGAACACCAAAGTGTTAATACCCTTAAGAGCACCCAAAAACCGAACTGTGGTGACAGCCACAAACACGAAACCATCCACACACAGAGACCCAGATCACAGCTAAATATCCGATCACTACTGTGGCTGCTGTGTTGGGCCAAGACAAGAGTACAGAACCTTACCATATTGCATGGACCACTCTGGCACGTCAGAAGCCATGTGGCCGGCCGCGAGCACCAATGGAAATGGGTCCAGGACGCAGGGCCCTGGGGGAACCACGAAAAAAAGGGCAGTGGAAGGACACAGGGGCCAGGGAAGGCAGCCCCCAGAGCCACCGGGCAGCACGGCAAACCAACAGGGGAGCAGCCCGACGGCGCCGGAACGCACCCCCAACACCACCCCTCCCCACCTAGGCACAAGGAGTAGCCCCATACTCAAGGGAAGCACACAGGGCACCGGCATAGGCCCACCAATAGGAGCCAACTATAGTTGTTATAATTAATCTCCCTTGCTGTGTAAAACCCCCTAAGTGAGCAAAGATAAAGTGTTGCATTAAAAGCAGGGCAAGAGACGGCAGGTGGCAGACTGCCGTGGGCAGCCGCGGCACACCACTGTGCCACAGCCTGCCCTGCAAACCCACCACTACCTACAACACCTGGCAATAATTATGGAATCACCGGCCTCGGAGGATGTTCATTCAGTTGTTTAATTTTGTAGAAAAAAAGCAGATTACAGACATGACACAAAACTAAAGTCATTTCAAATGGCAACTTTCTGGCTTTAAGAAACACTATAAGAAATCATAAAAATAATTGTGGCAGTCAGTAACGGTTACTTTTTTAGACCAAGCAGAGGGAAAAAAATATGGACTCACTCAATTCTGAGGAATAAATTATGGAATCACCCTGTAAATTTTCATCCCCAAAACTAACACCTGCATCAAATCAGATCTGCTCGTTAGTCTGCATCTAAAAAGGAGTGATCACACCTTGGAGAGCTGTTGCACCAAGTGGACTGACATGAATCATGGCTCCAACACGAGAGATGTCAATTGAAACAAAGGAGAGGATTATCAAACTCTTAAAAGAGGGTAAATCATCATGCAATGTTGCAAAATATGTTGATTGTTCACAGTCAGCTGTGTCTAAACTCTGGACCAAATACAAACAACATGGGAAGGTTGTTAAAGGCAAACATACTGGTAGACCAAGGAAGACATCAAAGCGTCAAGAGAGAAAACTTAAAGCAATATGTCTCAAAAATCGAAAATGCACAACAAAACAAATGAGGAACGAATGGGAGGAAACTGGAGTCAACGTCTGTGACCAAACTGTAAGAAACTGCCTAAAGGAAATGGGATTTACATACAGAAAAGCTAAACGAAAGCCATCATTAACACCTAAACAGAATAAAACAAGGTTACAATGGGCTAAGGAAAAGCAATCGTGCACTGTGGATGACTGGATGAAAGTCATATTCAGTGATGAATCTCGAATCTGCATTGGGCAAGGTGATGATGCTGGAACTTTTGTTTGGTGCCGTTCCAATGAGATTTATAAAGATGACTGCCTGAAGAGAACATGTACATTTCCACAGTCATTGATGATATGGGGCTGCATGTCAGGTAAAGGCACTGGGGAGATGGCTGTCATTACATCATCAAATGCACAAGTTTATATTGATATTTTGATGAAATCATTTCTCAAGATGATAATGCATCTTGCCATAGAGCAAAAACTGAAAACATTCCTTGCAAAAAGACACATAGGGTCAATGTCATGGCCTGCAAATAGTCCGGATCTTAAACCAATTGAAAATCTTTGGTGGAAGTTGAAGAAAATGGTCAATGACAAGGCTCCAACCTGCAAAGCTGATCTGGCAACAGCAATCAGAGAAAGTTGGAGCCAGATTGATGAAGAGTACTGTTTGTCACTCATTAAGTCCATGCCTCAGAGACTGCAAGCTGTTATAAAAGCCAGAGGTGGTGCAACAAAATACTAGTGATGTGTTGGAGCGTTCTTTTGTTTTTTATGATTCCATAATTTTTTCCTCAGAATTGAGTGATTCCATATTTTTTTTTCCCTCTGCTTGGTCTAAAAAAGTAACCGCTAGTGACTGCCACAATTTTTTTCCTGATTTCTTATAGTGTTTCTTAAAGCCAGAAAGTTGCCATTTGAAATGACTTTAGTTTTGTGTCATGTCTGTGATCTGCTTTTTTTCTACAAAATTAAACAACTGAATGAACATCCTCTGAGGCCGGTGATTCCATAATTTCTGCCAGGGGTTGTAGTAACCCCAACTCTAAATTAGTGAAGGTGTTTACTAAACGTGTAGAAATAAAGTGTGTGCATTAAAATTGCAAGGCAGGAGTGGTAGATTGTGATCGCAGTGGAAGGCTGTAGCGCACAGCTGCACCACAGACTGCCCTGCAAACCCATCCTCAACACCCTACCGCAAAACTATATGAACCCTACAATGTGCTACTTACAACCCAACATGATGTGCGTGTGGGTACGAACCTGGTGAAGTGCATTAAAAGGGTGTGACGTGAGGCCCAACCCCAAGCAGCAGGCGGAAGTAGAGGCGTGGTGGAGGTAGCAGGCCACATACATCAGCCCACTGGGCCCCCAGCCCAACCCCAGATCCGGCGGAGGTGCCAGGTAAACCACAAGACGGGGGGAGGCGAGGAGCACCGGAGGACCATGGAGGAGCAAACCAACAGGGGGGACAGGGGGCCAGGGAGCCGCAGATGGACGGGCCATCCCGCCTGGAAGTCCCCGAACCAGGGAAGGTGCAAGATGGGACCCCGGAGTGGTAGGAGCAGCCGAGGAGCCAAAGGGAGACAGGCGGGCCCCACAAACCCGGAGGGAGAGGCCGGGGCACGGTCGGCCACATACACCCGAGCCCCGGGGAGAGGCACCACCCCCCGCACAGGCACCAGACCCCAACCCACCAACGGCAGAGCAGACAGACCCAACTGAAACGGCACGATGGCTGCCAAACTCCCCCACCACCACCACCGCCAATAGAACTAGAAGCCCTGTGGCGCGGCACCTGGGCTCCCATCGGTGGGCCAACCAGCTTTGCAAAGTGAAACTTTGAAAGGTAATCTCATTAGTTGTGACTGTGGTCTTTGGTGAGATATATAGAGTTGTGATCCAATGAATAAATGATTCTCCAAAGCCAAATTTATGAAGTACTCTAATAAGAAAACTCCAACTGACTTCATCAAAGGCTTTTTCTGCATCCAGTGACACCACTATTGCCTTTGTATTGCTACTCTGTGATTTGTCAATGAGACTGAGAAGTCTTCTGACATTATTGGTAGAATGTCGACCCTTAATAAACCCAGTTTGGTCCTTATGTATTATTGATGGCAATATTTTTTCTAAGCGAGATGCCAATGCCTTAGCAATGATTTTTAAATCAGTATTTATTAATGATAACGGACGGTAATTAGAGGTCAGAGTAGAGTCTTTTTCTGGTTTCAATATAAGTTTTATTGCTGCAGTGTTCATATGAGTGGGAATTTGACCTTTAGTCCAAATTTCTGAATCAGTCCTAAAGAATAGTTGAGCCAGTATCTCCCAAAAATGTTTCAGGAATTCGGGAGGAAAGCCATCTGGACCCGGAGCCCTGCCATTAGGCATTTTATTCAAAGCTGCATGTAGTTCTATGGTAGTTACAGGAGTGTCTGATGATTCAGTGTGCTCTTTAGAAAGTTGAGGCAAGTTTAGATTATCAAGGAATGAGTGGATATCTACTAGATTAGGTGCATTCTCTGATGAATACAGATTACTATAATAGTTCTTAAATATCTGATTTCCTGTGGTGACTGTGTGCAGTTTCCAGCTTGATCCCGGATAGATGTTATCCTTGATTTTTCCTTATTGCGTTGTAGTTGATTTGCCAGAAATTTACATGATTTATTATTATGTTCGAAATTATTATATCAAGTTGTTGAATGAGGAACTCTGTTTTTCTGACATAATATTGTCAAGTTGGAATTTTTGCATTATTTAATTCAGACAGAGTTTGATCACTTGCGTCTGCCGCATATTTGTTAGTTAAATGTTTAATTTTTTTCTTCAAGGTCATTTTCTAATTTATGCTCCATTTTCGTTTTATAAGAGGAATATGAAATAATTTTCCCTCTAATTATTGCTTTTCCTGTTTCCCAAAGCAAAGAAGGAGAAACACTCAGAAACTCATTTCTTTCTATAAAGTCTGCCCACTCTTTCCTTATGATTTTGTCAAATTCACAGTCCTTTAAAAGTGAGGTGTTAAAGCGCCATGAGTGGGACGGTTTAATAGTGGATTCTATTTGTACGGAGAGTGACACAGGCGCATGATCGCTGATAGTGATGGAATGAATTTTAGAATTAATTTTGGGAGTTATAGAGTTACTAGAGAGGAACAAGTCAATTCTAGAATGAGACTGATGTACAGGAGAGAAAAAAGTGTATTCCTTTGTCAATGTATTTTTGATTGTCCAACGATCCACCAAACCAGTCATCCATATATTCCTTTATAGTTTTAGCAGACTGAGAGAGCCCTACAGATGTTGGAGAACTGGAATAATCTAAAGACGGGTTTAAAGCAATGTTAAAGTCCAGTCCAATGATGACTGCCAAATTGGCCATTAAATTAGAAATTTGTGAAAACAATGTATGAAAAAAGGTTGGGTCATCATTGTTGGGAGCATATAAATTAACAACTGTAAATATTTCACTTGAAATAGTCGCCTGGGTTATTATATACCGACCTTCAGGATCTGTCACAGAGTTGTTAAAAATAAATGGAACTCTTCTATGAACTAATATACTTACTCCTGTCTGCTGTTATAACAAGCTGAAAAACACTGATTAAATATTGGGCCGGTCAGTAAATTTTCCTCTGCTTTAGATAGATGTGTTTCTGTAGGAGACAAATGTCTGCATTTAATTTTGCGATGTGATTCATGATTTTTACCTTCTTTGCCTGTGAGCGAATGCCACGCACATTCCATGACACCAATTTTAGAGGATGCATATTAAAGAAAAAAGAATTCTGATACTGCATATTGAAAAGGCTCTCCAAAAAGACAAACAGACACAAGTATGACATACATAAAACATAAATTACACCTGTGCATAATGAGTGAGCAACGAGTGTAAACAAGTTAAAGTGCACGTGTAGTTTAAGGAGAGACTGTGCGTGCGGTGGGAGCGTGTTTAAATTATCCATCTTCTTAAGACTGCAGACATCCTCAGAAGAGCCACGGGGTAGTGATGGGATGAACAACACTGGTGCGTCAACACTGTGCCGAGCACACAAGAGCGAAACCCCGTATTGGTGCATGTATCGCTTTAAGAAAAAAAAAATCATGTGACCGATACAGGAACTGTCGTTCGACTGCGCCGTGCCAAATTGTGTTTATAAGGAAACAAATTGTATCGACATGTTGCGGATTTGTTGGATGGAGTTGACTTCATGGATCGTTCAAAGACGTTTCCCCAGTCTGGAATAATTTTGATCTTTTGACGCTAAATAAGGTAAATCTTTTTCTCCTTTGGGCATTGTTTACTGTTATTTTTCCAATTAGATATGTTTGTACTCCTTTACAATACTGGAAGAATAACCAGAAAACACATCCACACCTTTATCAACTCACACTGAAATTTTTATGCTCACCATCTTCATCTGTACCCTGTGAAAGAGTTTTTTTCTAAGGCAGGGGAACTGGTGTGTAAGAGGAGTTATCGCCTTGGAGCAAAGACACCTCAGAAACCTTTGTTCCTCAATAAAAATGCATAAATGAATCTATTTTTAGTCTTTTATTTTGTATGCTTTAACACTTAAGTTAAATTTCCATACACAAGTTACAAATTTTAACTCTGAATTTTATTACAGACAAATTTGCTATATTTTACAAACCAACTCAGTTTAGCATTTACACAAACAGGGTTTTAAGCAAATTTTAAACTCTTCTCATGAACAGTTTAACTCGACACACAAATTGAGCACATGAAATTATGCAATGATGAGATCATATTTTAAATAGAGGACTGGCGATTAACTATTTCACAGGCTGATGTTGCATTTGCAGCACGTTAGCTTTTCCATCTTATTTTCATTTTATTTACCTGCAATGATTTTATAACTACTGCAGGGGTCACTATTGAGCAACCAACACAGTGTCAATATAGTTTGTGTAGTGTGTCAATACACTCCTTGAGGTATCATCATCCCATCACTACCACGGGGTTGTGGATGGATCCCGGTACAGCTGACCATCTATATACAGTTTATCTACTACCAAGTACGCACGTTCATTATTCTGTCTGTGCCGTTTCATGATCGTGTAAAGAATCTTTCTGCGGTCGTTGATTTCTTTTGGAAACTGGTCATTTATTCCAAAGTTGGTCCCTCTGAGCTCTCTGGCTTTGCTTTTAATGAGGTCTTTATGCTTGTAATGTTCCAGTTTGGCAATGATGAGCTGATGTCTTCTGCTCTTGGGTCCACCAAGTCTGTGCACATGATGAAAAGTGATGTTATCAACAGTAGCTGAAGGAAGTTTGAGTTTGGAAACTATGAAGTCTTTTCAGAGGGTTTCTGGATTGTCTGAGGCGGGGTTTTCTGATATCCCTGAGAAAATTGTCACGCATGCTCCTAGACTGAATATCCAGTATTATTTCATTTGTCTTCTTGTTTTCTTTGGTTAGCATGTCTGTTTTTTTGGTTAATAACTCCACCGATGCTTTGAGTGATTTATTTTCAGACTCCAACTGTTCTATTTTTTCATATGCAAAGTTGAGGCTTACCTGAATGTCTTTAATCTCCGTGTATAACGTCATGAGCAAATCCACCTTGTTTTTATGGAACGGAGCACACTTACCTCCACCTCCGTTGTCTGGAGATCCTCCGTGTCTGTAGAGGAGTCCTTTTTCTTACGTTTACAAGGGTTGTTGTTGTCTTTGTGTGCCGGAGAAGCCATGTCCGAGCAGCAGGCCTGGAAGTAGTGATCAATGTAGTTTTCTAAATCTGCGATCCAATCCACCTTTGTCGGTTCCAGATATCCACGTCCGCCAAAAGCTGTTGTCGTTAAGGCTTTCTTTCGTTGTTATTTGTATATATAAAATTTAATCCAGCGGGGTCTTTTCCATTTCTTGAAATGCCGCATCAACGAGTCTCGCTCCAGTTGTGCTGTGCCATTCTATTCCATCTTACCACTCCCGCCTTTATAAAGCTAAACTGATAAACCACCCAAAAATTTATCGGCAGCTACAGCTAACTTCCAGTATTGTCTCCAGTAGACTTGCAACTACTAACAAGCTGATTTTGAGTTTTAACACCATGATCGGTTCTGGTAACATCAAAGGCAACCACAGACCCAAACAATGAGTCAGCACTTCTGTCTTTGTGTGCCCTGCCCACTGCTGGAAGCTCCTGTTTACTACATAGCTTCCAGCAGTGAAGCAGCTGAGAGGAGCATCAAAGCTCAACTCTCTACTCAATAACAGTGTCGCCATGAGGCAGAGGTCTTGGAAAATAAAGCAGTGCTGACTTATGGCTTTGATTTATAAATAAAATTAATACAGATAGAATAGCTCCATTAATGTCTATGTCATTTCATAACCTATATCTTTTAATTTTAAATAATGCACTAATTCTGAACTTTTGTAACAAACACAGACAGATGCCAAAGGGATTATGGGTAAAATGTGCCTCCGCTAACACTGATTGGTTGACTCATTCATTCTATGTAAAAACCAACACGTTAATGTGAGGTGTGTGTATTGGTGTTTACATATAAATGTGCTTTTGTAAAATATGCCTTTTTTTAATTTGTAAAAAGAAAAAAAGCCATTTGCAAAAAGCTAAAAAGTCAAGTTGTTATTGTGACAACCGTGTGATATAACCAACCAATAAATAGAACAATGCCATCTACTGGCATCCAGACGCTTATACTGCCATAAACACTACTGGCCAGTAGATGGCAACAGAGACCATGAAAACTCGGCAAAACAAAATTCCAGATAATCTGTCTGCTACGTTTAAAGCCCCGTTTACACATAGACGGCAAGAGCTCCCGGAAGCGTCCCGGAAGAGTTTTTGGCCGTCTTAAGGATCACACGCCATTGTTAACGCCGGCACTAGGGGGCGTGGCTTAGTTCCGGTTTTACCGGGAATCGTCGAAAAAATTATTCAACATGTCGAATAATTCCGGGAGCGCTCCCAGAGAATTCGCATGACAACGGAGAACAAGGGCGTTTGATACTTTTAATCACCGTTTCATCCTGCCCCTTCCTGTAGTGCCGCAGTTTACACCGCCGTAATGGGTGGCCGGCGTTGTATCCCTAACCAACTGCGTGTAAAACGGCGATAGAGCCCACATCGGCGTCCTCAAAGGCGTTTTAACCGGCGACAGAGGAAGACAAAACGGCGGCGCTAGTGGACAGTACGCCGTTCTAAACGCCACCTCCCTGTTAATGGCATTCCAAATGGCCGATAGGCGGCGGTCAGTATAAAAACGCTAACGCGCTGCATGCAGGCCTCTCACTCGTGGCCAGCTCCAGATATTTTTGCAGAGAAGCTCCAGTATGCCTCCTAAAAGAAAACTGGCAGCGGCAAGGACTTACCAAGAGGTCTGGTTCAGAAGCAGAGGGGAGCCCTGTGGTGGAGACGAGCAACACGTTGAGGAGGGGAAAAGGAGAGGAAAAGAAAAGGCTGAGGATGAGCTCCCTCCCCCTGCAGTGACAGCTGCTTCAGCCTATTATACTCTGGGGGCGGTGCCTATATGCAAAAATTCCTGGAGTAATGCAGGATTTGCCTGGATAAATCCAGCGGTACACAGGGCATTATCGGCGGCAGCAGAACACCGCCGTTCTCACGCGCGTCTTAATCTGCGATTGTAAAGGACAGAACTGGGTATTAACCCCTGTTGCCTGACGTGTGCTGGATGCTACGGCGTCAAAACGCCGCTTTATTCGGTGGACTTAGCGGTGTTTTATCCGCGTATTTGCGGCTAATACGGCACTCAAAACGCCTGCGAAATGCTCCGCACCTTTCCACCGCGAAAACAGCCGGAACTACAGCAAACTTTGGTCTACGTACTGCCCGCTGACAAAACCGTCTATGTGTAACCTGGGCTTAAGATGCGTGGAATTTTATAAAGGTAAACTGAATTTCAGACATCTTGTATATATTACTCTGGAACAAAGACGACAGACAGTGTTTGACATAAACAGGACTCTAAATAGCAAACAGGAATCGATTGCAATGATTCCAATTGAAAATAATGGAGAAGCAACCGGGGCTGCTTCTGGCATTTTTACATAAAACAAACACAATAACAACATCTATAAACCCAGAGAATATATTCACACGAGAGTTTTAGGCACAATATACAAAGGGTTTAATGCTGTTGTCCGTGTGGAGCCTGATCAGAGTGTCTCAAATGCATTTTTTCTGTCATGAATGTACTGACATTACCCATAATGCACCCAGAGATAGCATGTCCACACTAAAACCTTCAAAATTAGTGCAATACTTTAAAACTAAAACATATATCTGATATTTTCACTTTATAAAACTTCAGATGTGACGTTAATTTAAATAACTTGTCCGAAATTAGTTTGGTTAAAATTTTAACCATAAGTTAAAACTGTATACCTCTGGATGACTAGGGTGATATTTCCAGCGTATCAGTATGGGGTCAAAAGAAATTAGCTTTTTTCTTTTCTGTGACCAGTTCTCCTTTGCTTGCAGAGGATAGAGCGGTTTCTTCTGGAACCAGCTCTTCTCTCTTTACAGAGGATAGAGTGGTTTCTTCTGTAACCAGCTCGCCTCTGTTTGCAGAGGATAGAACTGCACATCTACTACAAAACATTTAACAGGTAGGTACTCAACTAATTTTAAACTTAATATTTGTAACTATAAAGCTTTGTTCACCACGCCTCCAAAAATATGTTAGCGGTCTAAAAATTATCGGACCAAAACTTATCAGAAGATAATTGGTCTGATGATGGTTTTCGAAGTTATCTGAAAAGCTAATCAGATAATGAAAACTTTAGCTTCGGTAATTAGCAGATTAGCAGAACTGTGCCCACCACTGCATGTAAATAAGTGATGGTCTTGTGGTTAAAGCGTTGGTCTAGAGACCAGAGGATCCTTGGTTCAAATCCCAGCCTGACCGGATAATCACTAAGGGTCCTTGGGCAAGGTCCTTAATCCCCTAGTTCAGGGGTCACCAACCCTGTTCCTGGAGGGCCCCTGCCTTGCATGTTTTCTAATTCTCCCTGTTCCACTCCCAGGCAATTAACTCTATCAGGTGTGCTCAGCCAATCCACAGCTGAAAGACACCACTTAAAAAAAAAAAAAATAATAGGTGTGACTTGACCAGGTTGACATGGAAAACATACAGTGCAAACATACAGAGCAAAAATGAACTGCATCCATTTTGGAATAAGGCTGTAACATAAAATGTGGGAAAAAAGGCAGGGGTAGTGGCCAAGTGGTTAGTGCACTTGGTTTCAGTGTGGAAAGTTCCCGATTCAAACCCCACCGCTGGCACATTTCTCCATGTAATGTGGAGTAGCGTCACAAAGGGCATCCGGCGTAAAATCTGTATTAATTCAACATGCAGATCCACCTCGGATTTGCTATGGCGGCCCCAAGTGAAAACAAGGGAGCAGCCGAAGGACAGATGCGGTTTTTGGGGAGCATTTTTTCATGACACGTGGGGACAGCACAACAAGCACTTAAACAAACAAACAAAAAAAATAAATAATTCAGCGTTGCAAAGCAGTTATATCAAGGAAGTGGCGCGCTCCTCATGGGGCCGTGCTTTTTGCTCCGCGGCTCCGGTGTTTCCTAAGGCCCCGTCACACCTTGACGATTTAGCCAGTGTATGCCAACCATAATAAAAAACGCTGGCATAAGTTCAACAAGTTAAGGGTAAGTTTTTTTTTTATAAGTTAAGAGCATGTTGAAGCTCGCTGATGTACGTCCTGATAAACTGAGTTCCTCAAAAAATTTTGGGCATGCTGAAAATTTTCAATGCATGCCAGTGTGTGACTCATACGTCCAGCACATGCTGGACATAAGTTGTAGGTAAGTTATGTGATTGTTGGCACACATTTCTGGTAATTTACTCATAAGTCTAAATCTGTCCATTAATGCTGGCCACTGACTGGCTGAAAGCCGCAGTCCTCATGCAGACAGACTGTTTCATTCACACGGAGTAAATCTGACCTGTTCATTTCAGTCCAATTCACGATCACAGACGGACATGAATCCACATAAAACTCCTGATTTTTGGAAATGACCTCGGAAAATCATTTAATTCCTGGCTGGAAATGTAGCGTTTTAAAGCAAGTCCCTCTGTGTTTTTTTCTGCTGCAGGTGCGTTTCTCATGCCGGTGCTGCGTTCTGAACACACAGAAGCGCTGCAATGATTTAAACTTTTAAAGCACCGTCGCTGTGGTGTGATCATCAGATGACCTGATCGATCGATCAGGGTGATCACGCCTGATTAATGTGCTGTTTAAACATTTAAAGCGCCGTTGCTGTCGGTGATCACCAGACCAACAGATCACACAGCACTTCCTTCAGATCACACCTGATCGCTGTCGACTGGCGCGTTAAAAGTTTAAATCATCACAGAGTTTCATTATTCAGGTCTGTGATAGCCTGATCAGATCATCACAGACCTGATCAGATCCGCTGATCAGGAAGCAGCCGGCACTTTCAACATTTAAAGAGACAGCATTCCATACATTCACGGCAGCGTTTCCTACAGCCAGTCCATTCATCTGCATTCTGTACACAATGAAAATGGTCTGGAATGAAACTGGGCTGTCAGCAGACGCTGAATAATCGTCAAGGTGTGACAGCTACATGCATTTATTACACGTACAACAGCTTGTGCCAGCGTTTTTAATACGGAAGGCATACGCTGGCTAGATTGTCAAGGTGTGACAGGGCCTTGACAGAGCAAAGTCCACATAGGATCCAGCAGAACCACAACTCTGCGCCACATTTCTCTGCGGATTCATCCAACGAATGAGGCAGGCAGCTAGTTAATGAAATAAAAGGCGTTTGAAAGCGGACAGACAGGGAGGAACAACAGGTTTGAATCTCACCGGAGAGGACAGGAGCTCCATTCACATTTCTAGCTGAAGTGACTTGAATCTGACTTTTTTTTAATGTGCCTGCAAGAGTGTGTGTTATCCAATTTTTACAGTAATTTTCCAGCATCTGGTAACTCTTTTTGTTGTCATGTACACTGAAAATGCAATAATAATAATAATGAAATTTAAAATGAGGTTTATCAAATCAATTTTACTTATATAGCGCCAAATCACAACAAACAGTCACCCCAAGGGGCTTTATATTGTAAGGCAAAAGCCATACAATAATTACAGAAAAACCCCAACGGTCAAAACGACCCCCTGTGAGCAAGCACTTGGTGACAGTGGGAAGGAAAACTCCCTTCTAACAGGAAGAAACCTCCAGCAGAACCAGGCTCAGGGAGGGGCAGTCTTCTGCTGGGACTGGTTGGGGCTGAGGGGAGAGAATCAGGAAAAAGACATGCTGTGGAAGAGAGCAGAGATCAATCACCAATGATTAAAAGCAGAGTGGTGCATACAGAGCAAAAAGAGGTGAATAAAAAGAAACACTGGGTGCATCATGGGAAACCCCCCAGCAGTCTAAGTCTATAGCAGCATAACTAAGGGATGGTTCAGGGTCACCTGATCCAGCCCTAACTATAAGCTTTTCAAAAAGGAAAGTTTTAACCTTAATCTTAAAAGTAGAGAGGGTGTCTGTCTCCCTAATGCGAATTGGGAGCTGGTTCCACAGGAGAGGAGCCTGAAAGCTGAAGGCTCTGCCTCCCATTCTACTCTTACAAACCCTAGGAACTACAAGTAAGTCTGCAGTCTGAGAGTGAAGCACTCTATTGGGGTGATATGGTACTATGAGGTCCCTAAGATAAGACGGGACCTGATTATTCAAAACCTTATAAGTAAGAAGAAGAATTTTAAATTCTATTCTGGAATTAACAGGGAGCCAATGAAGAGAAGCCAATATGGGTGAAATATGCTCTCTCCTTCTAGTCCCTGTCAGTACTCTAGCTGCAGCATTTTGAATTAACTGAAGGCTTTTCAGGGAACTTTTAGGACAACCTGATAATAATGAATTACAATAGTCCAGCCTAGAAGAAATAAATGCATGAATTAGCTTTTCAGCATCACTCTGAGACAAGACTTTTCTAATTTTAGAGATATTACGCAAATGCAAAAAAGCAGTCCTACATATTTGATTAATATGCGCATTGAAGGACATATCCTGATCAAAAATGACTCCAAGATTTCTCACAGTATTACTGGAGGTCAGGGTAATGCCATCCAGAGTAAGGATCTGGTTAGACACCATGTTTCTAAGATTTGTGGGGCCAAGTACAATCACTTCAGTTTTATCTGAATTTAAAAGCAGGAAATTAGAGGTCATTCATGTCTTTATGTCTGAAAGACATTCCTGCAGTTTAACTAATTGGTGTGTCCCCTCTGGCTTCATGGATAGATAAAGCTGGGTATCATCTGCGTAACAATGAAAATTTAAGCAATGCTTTCTAATAACACTGCCTAAGGGAAGCATGTATAAAGTGAATAAAATCGGTCCTAGCACAGAACCTTGTGGAACTCCATAATTAACCTTAGTCCGTGAAGAAGACTCCCCATTTACATGAACAAATTGTAATCTATTAGATAAATATGATTCAAACCACTGCAGCGCAGTGCCTTTAATACCTATGGCATGCTCTAATCTCTGTAATAAAATTTTATGGTCAACAGTATCAAAAGCTGCACTGAGGTCTAACAGGATGAGCACAGAGATGAGTCCACTGTCTGAGGCCATAAGAAGATCATTTGTAACCTTCACTAATGCTGTTTCTGTACTATGATGAATTCTGAAACCTGACTGAAACTCTTCAAATAGACCATTCCTCTGCAGATGATCAGTTAGCTGTTTTACAACTACCCTTTCAAGAATTTTTGAGAGAAAAGGAAGGTTGGAGATTGGCCTATAATTAGCTAAGATAGCTGGGTCAAGTGATGGCTTTTTAAGTAATGGTTTAATTACTACCACCTTAAACGTCTGGGGTACATAGCCAACTAATAAAGATAGATTGATCATATTTAAGATCGAAGCATTAATTAACGGTAGGGCTTCCTTGAGCAGCCTGGCAGGAATGGGGTCTAATAGACATGTTGATGGTTTGGAGGAAGTGACTAATGAAAGTAACTCAGACAGAACAATCAGAGAGAAAGAGTCTAACCAAATACCAGCATTACTGAAAGCAGCCAAAAGATAATGATATGTCTTTGGGATGGTTATGAGTAATTTTTTCTCTAATAGTTAAAATTTTATTTGCAAAGAAAGTCATGAAGTCATTACTAGTTAAAGTTAAAGGAATACTCGGCTCAATACAGCTCTGACTCTTTGTCAGCCTGGCTACAGTGCTGAAAAGAAACCTGGGGTTGTTCTTATTTTCTCCAATTAGTGATGAATAGTAAGATGTCCTAGCTTTACGGAGGGCTTTTTTATAGAGCAACAGACTCTTTTTCCAGGCTAAATGAAGATCTTCTAAACTGAGACGCCATTTCCTCTCCAGCTTACGGGTTATCTGATTTAAGTGCGAGTTTGTGGGTTATTCCATGGAGTCAGGCACTTCTGATTTAAGGCTCTCTTTTTCAGAGGAGCTACAGCATCCAAAGTTGTGCTCAATGAGGATGTAAAGCTATTGACAAGATAATCTATCTCACTCACAGACTTTAGGTAGCTACTCTGCACTGTGTTGGTATATGGCATTGAAGAACATAGCAAAGAAGGAATCATATCCTTAAACCTAGTTACAGCGCTTTCAGAAAGCCTTCTCCTGTAATGAAACTTATTCCCCACTGCTGGGTAGTCCATTAAAGTAAATGTAAATGTTATTAAGAAATGATCAGACAAAAAGGGGTTTTCAGGGAATATGTTAAGTCTTCAATTTCTATGCCATATATCAGAACAAGATCTAAAGTGTGGCTAAGGTGGTGGGTGGGCTCATTTACATTTTAAGCGAAGCCAATTGAGTCTAATAATAGATTAAATGCAGTGTTGAGGCTGTCATTCTCAGCATCTATGTGGATGTTAAAATCACCCACTATAATTATCTTGTCTGCTAATCCTCCACCTCGACCCGTGCTTCGAGCATTCTGACAGTTAGTGTGACTCGGGGGTATTGACTCATTTAAACTAACATATTCATCCTGCTGTAACCAGGTTTCTGTAAGGCAGAATAAATCAATATGTTGATCAATTATTATATAATTTACTAACAGGGACTTAGAAGAGAGAGACCTAATATTTAATAAACTACATTTAACTGTTTTAGTCTGTGGTGCAGTTGAAGGTGCTATATTATTTTTTCTTTTGGAATTTTTATGCTTAAACAGATTTTTGCTGGTTATTGGTGGTCTGGGAGCAGGCACAGTCTCTACGGGGATGGGGTATTGGGGGGATGGCAGGGGGAGAGAAGCTGCAGAGAGGTGTGTAAGACTACAACTTTATCTTCATAATTAACTGGTTTATTTGATGGAGAAAAAGAGTGACATTTGATTTCATTTGCATGGGAATACTAGTGACATTTCAGTTTAGTTTTAAGGGCAAACACTACATGATCAAATTTCTGTCAAACCTAAAATGATTGCAGATTAGTTAATGCTAAGTAATTGCACATTTAGCTTAATATTCAAGCTAAATATTTAACTAAATGTTGAGACAAATATTCACCTTATTAAAAAGAGCTAATTGTTCCTCCCTGAAAGACAGATTAATAAAGTGTCTAATGACAGACATTAGGCATGTAAGGGCGTGTTTATTCAAATTTGCAATTCATGGATGTTTTGTTTAAGAGTTGTATTGTAGCCTGCGGTCTTTTGATATCAATATCAACTGCAATTTCGGGGGCACTTCTAAAATATTAAAAATAATCATTAAATAAATGGCTGTTTGTGCAAAATTTTGTGGGCTTTTTTATATATATATATATATATATATATATATATTTTTTTTTTTTTTTTTTTTTTCAGCTGGATCTTAACCACTATTTGTGTGTGCTGTACCTGTGTGGCGTGTGCCAGTGTGTCCTGTGTGTGCCTGGAGATGTTGCGTAGGTATCTGCCATAAAGCACCGCAAGACAGGCCACAGGGAGTACAATCAGCAGGACAAAGCTGGCCAGACTGGGGGAGACGTAGAACTAGGATCAGAAAGAAAAACTGTTGTTAGTGAGAAAGGAAAGAACACACAGGAAAGGACAAAGGAGAGAGAACAGGAAGATAAAACAGGCCGTAACAATAAACTTCAGTAATTTCTCTGAAAAGTCATTACAACTACAAATCATTCCATTTCCTTGTGTGTAAAATGTCTAAGATAAGCAGGTACAGTGTCGTATGAATTCCATACTCCGATGACATCTGAACATTCTTTTTTGATAGATAAATAAATAAAAGTAGCGGTTGAAGTTGTTGGTCTGATGGTAAAAATCTTTGCATCATGTGCTCAGATTACAGCTCAGGGTGTGGACATAGTCTTACTACAAAAGCATACAAAGCAGGAACCTGTTTTTACCACATTCCTACAACACAGTGACAAACCAGTGTGTCAAGGTCCCAAGACATGAAGAAAAGTACTTCCTCAAATGAATACCACAATATGTGCTTAATTGTAACATCTTAGATCACATTTCTCATTTGTGCCAGTTTACAAAATTCAAGATGATATAAATTTAACTTTTGTCAGTTCTTGTCAAAGCAACAGATATTTGATTATAATCTCAATAAACTCATCATAGTACTCAACACAGTTTAAGTCATAAAAGCAAACTCCAAAACTTTATTTTTGATTTATTAAATATGAATGATGTGCTGCTTTTTTCTGTTTTACATCACAGTATTCTGAAGCTTGTTGGACTGTCAGTCAAATCAAGAAGTTATTTGCAAACCTTGCAATTATAATTCTTTTTTTTTTCCAAGCCATTTCCTAAATATTTAAGGGATTCACAAACCTTACTATCCAGCTGCAGGTTGTTTAATACCTCAACTCAAAGTGTGTATTTGATACTAAATTACGATCCAATACACCATTCAAGTGATGTGCTGGTGTTGCATCACCACACTACAGAACGGCATTGGTTCCTGATTAACAATAATCCTCAAAGACCACGGGTCCATCCCTCCATCCCCACGTCCCAAAAGTAGCCATCTGTCTGTTGCAGCCAGGTGATAGGTGGCCGTCCCTTTGGCCTTTTCTGGTTTCTGGGATCCTCCACAGTGAGGTACCTGCACGTTAACTCACGCCCAGAAAAATGTGTCACATAGCCATACTAATTTGTTGTTGCAGGTAATTAAACACTAATAAACAGATGGTTGTGAATGCTATATTCCATTTATGCTAAGAAAACACCTCTAAATACAACCAATTTCACTCCATGTTCGTGATGCATCACAAAAAGTAAATTAATCTATGATTCGTGATACCATTACAAAGAGGTGGTGCATTTCGTGATGGAGCACTAATTAATTTTGTGACATGACACGGGGCGGGGAATGGTATGGTTATAGTTAGGGGTTACGGTTAAAAATAGTAAATTTAAAAAACCGAGTCACAAAAATGTGACTCATTTCGTGAGCACAAAAGGAGCACAAAAAAAAAAAAGAAAAAAAGCGTGAGACTGGGCTCCCTAAATCCTACACAATGTAGTTTTAAATATCAACCCCAGTTCCATTGAAGTTGGGACGTGTGAAAAATCCATCGGTTTCCTCTGAGAACCATGGCCTCAGATTTAGAGGTGCTGATCCTCATCCCAGCCGCTTCACACTCAGCTGCGAACCGATCCAGTGAGTGTTGAGGTCACCGGCCGATGAAGCCAACAGGACCACATCATCTGCAAAAAGCAGTGATGAGACCCTGAGCCCACCAAACTGGAAACCCTCCTCCCCCCGACTACGCCTCGATATCCTGTCCATGAATATCATAAACAGGATTGGTGACAAGGCGCAGCCCTGGCGGAGGCCAACCTCCACCTGAAAACAAGTCCGACTTTACTGCCAAGCACCCGAACACAGCTCTCGTTTTGTGAGTACAGAGACTGGATGTGCCTGAGAAGGGAACCCCTCCACTCCGATCCAGAACCACTCTCCTTGATAGGGGTAATGTTCAAACTGATAATCGTTATTGTTTTGTGCAAATATTTGCTCATTTGAAATGGATGCCTGCAACATGTTTCAAAAAAAGCTGGGACAGTGGTATGTTTACCACTGTGTTACATCATCTTTACTTCTAACAACACTCAATAAGCATTTGGGAACTGAGGACACTAATTGTTGAAGCTTTGTAGATGGAATTCTTTCCGATTCTTGCTTGATGTACGACTTCAGTTTTTCAACAGTCCGGGGTCTCTGTTGTCACATTTTGCGCTTCATAATGTGCCACACATTTTCAATGGGTGACAGGTCTGGACTGCCGGCAGGCCAGTCTAGTACCCGCACTCTTTTACGATGAAGCCACGCTGGTGTAACGTGCAGAATGTGGCTTGGCATTGTCTTGCTGAAATAAGCAGGGACATTCCTGAAAAAGACGTTGCTTGGATGCACCATGTGTTGCTCCAAAACCTGGATGTACCTTTCAGCATTGATGGTGCCATCACAGATGTGTAAGCTGCCCATGCCATGGGCACTAACACACCCCCATACCATCACAGATGCTGGCTACTGAACTTTGCACTGGTAACAGTCTGGATGGTCTTTTTCCTCTTTCATCCAGAGGACACGACGTCCATGATTTCCAAAAACAATTTGAAAATGTGGACTCATCAGACGACAGCACACTTTCCACTTTGCATCTGTCCATTTCAAATGAGATCGGGCCCAGAGAAGGCGGCGGCGTTTTCTGGATGTTGTTGATGTATGGCTTTTGCTTCGCATGGTACAGTTTTAACTTGCTCTTGTACATATAGCGATGAACTGTGTTAACTGACAATGGTTTTCTGAAGTGTTCCTGAGCCCACACGGTAAGATACTTTACACAATGATGTCAGTTTTTAATGCAGCGCCGCCTGAGGGATCGAAGGTCACGGGCATTCAATGTTGGTTTTTGGTCTTGCCGCTTACGTGTATTTGATAGAATCTCTAAAGTCCTTGCAACTGAACGTTGAGAAACGTTCTGAAACTGTTGGACTATTTTTCACGCAGTTCACAAAGTGGTGATCCTCACCCCATCTTGGCTTGTTAACGGCTGAGACTTTTGGGGATGCTCCTTTTATACCCAATTATGACACTCACCTGTTTCCAATTAGGTGTTCCTTGAGGATTCATCAACTTTCCCAGTCTTTTGTTGCCCCGTCCCAACTTTTTGAAACAATGTTGCAGGCAATCCATTCATGAGCAATGAGCAAATATTTGCACAGAAACAACAAAGTCTATCAGTTTGAACATTAATATCTTGTCTTTGTGGTGTATTCAATTAAATATAGGTTGAAGAGGATTTCAAATCATTGTATTCTGTGTTATTTACCTTTTATGCAACGTCCCAACTTCACTGGAATTGGGGTTGTACTTTACCTGCATGGAAGTACCATAGAAGGAATTGTCACAATGTACAAATTCAGAAAATGCATGTACAAAATCAGCGATTTATATAGGGTGTCTAAAAAGAAGTACCCAACGTACTCTGAATATGAATACCAGGAAATGGTTTTACTGGAAAGTAATGGGCGGTTTTCTCATTTCAGGAACCTAAAGTGTGTTCTGCAAGACATTAACCTCTTAAACCGAGAGTCCCCAAATTTTGGCTCACACAGACCTGTTAATTTTTCTTTAAGAAGCCCTCTTATTCTGCACTCTTTACCTGCATTAATTGCACCTGTTTGAACTTGTTACCTGTATAAAAGACACCTGTTCACACACTCAATCAATCACACCTCCAACCTGTCACCAAAGCCAAGACCAAAGAGCTGTCTAAGGACACCAGGGACAAAACTGTAGACCTGCACAAGGCTGGGATGGACTACAGGACAACAGGCAAGCAGCTTGGTAGAGACAACAACTGTTATGATTATTTATTATAAAGTGGAAGAAACACAAGAGGACTGTCAATCCTCCCTCGGTCTGGGATTCCATGCAGATCTCACTTTGTGGGGTAAAGGATGATTCTGAGAAAGCTCAGAACTACACAGGAGGACCTGGGAAATGACCTGAAGAGAGCTGGGACCACAGTCACAAAGATTACATTAGTAACACATGATGCTGTCATGGTTTAAAATCCTGCAGGGCAGCAAGGTCCCCCTGCTCAAGCCAGCACATGTCCAGGCCCGTTTGAAGTTCACACAGTGACCATCTGGATGATCCAGAGGAGGCATGGGAGAAGGTCATGGTGTCAGATGAGACCAGAAGAGAGCTTTTTGGAAATCAATTCCACTTACCATGTTTTAGAGGATGAGAACAACCCCAAGAAAACCATCCCAACCGGAAGCATGGGGTGGAAACATCATACTCCTGGGGGTGCTCTTCTGCCAAAGGGGACAGGACGACTGCACCGTATTGAAGGGAGGACGGATGGGGTCATGTATGTGATATTTTGGCAAACAACCTCCTTCCCTCAGTAAGGGCATTAAAGATGGATCATGGCTGGGTCTTCCAGCATGACAAAATGACCCCAAACACACAGCCAGGGCAACTAAGGAGGGCTCCATAAGAAGCATTTCAAGGTCCTGGAGTGGCCTGGCCAGTCTCCAGACCTGAACTCAATAGAAATCTTTGGAGGGAGCTGAAACTCCAAACCTAAAAGATTTGGAGGAGATCTGTATGGAGGAGTGGACCAAATCCCTGGCTGCAGTGTGTGAAAACTTGGTCCGACAGGCATGAAAAAACTCACATGCGCACGAAGGTTCCAAGCTTGGCTGATGCAATCACACGTGATTCAAATCCATATGGTTTTTTGCAAAAAATAAGAAGTACGATACTTTTTGGACAGACCTCGTATTTTCCTCACTGTACACTTATTATACATCAAAATGTCAAGCAAAGTCTCCTCTACAAAAGTATCCACTTCAATCACATATCAACTAACCACAGCTGAAACACCAAGCAAATAAAGACATAAATTGGAATTCATTTTTTGGGGAAAAAAACCCTCAATTACTCCTACCAAGTATTATTTACTTTAAATTTTTTTGCATCCACAACATCCCCTAGGACCTGTCTTTTAGCTGATCCAAACTTTTGCATTTTTGACCTTGTACAAGCTGAGAAATAAATCATAATGTATGGGTATGTGATTTTGGTGAAATAGGCTCAAGGGCTTAAGGGGTTACAGTCCAGAAAAAAAATGCCGCAGTTAACCCTAATTCAGAGCACAAAAACTGTCAAGTTCTGTGCAACGCATCCTAAGGACTGACTTGTATCTCTTTCCATACAAAATTCAGTCTCAGACCAAACTAACTCTCCAGCAAATGGCAAGGAGACTTGAATTTTCTAGGTGGTTTTCTGGAAAATTGGAGAGGCATGATTTGTTTCTTAGGAAACTTTAGATGAGGAGGTTACATTGATCATGTGGGTAAAGATAAAGAGTTAAAACATCAAAAAGGAAAGACTGAACTAAAAGCTGTGCATTGGGAAGAAAAAATACACACTTTGGCCACATAGTCCATGCAGAAAATGTCTGATAATGTTGATTAGTTTTCTGTGCTGTCAAATACTTTTGGGTACATTTTTTGAGACACCCTATATATCTTGTATCTAATTGTGTCTTTAACCTACTGTAATTGTGGTGAGATTAAAAAGAGTTTAGTTACAGTAGTTGTGTAATATGGCAACATTCAGTTTCAAATCAAACAAAAACCAGGCACCTGGTGGTTGTCATCCAAACCCCTGAACACTCACCATCATGCTGACACCACCACCTGCCTGAGCCACAGCTCTCAGGCCGTCCGACAGGTTGAGGGTGACTGAACGACCCACCACAGCTGTGTCAGCAGAGAGGCGGTTGATGAGCTCTCCAGTCCTATTCTTGTCAAAAAATGCTACTTCCTGTCTAAGTATAGAAGAGAAGACAGCGGCACGGAGATTCCGAACAATCTGTTGTCCTGGACAGCAGAACAAGAGACAACATAGAGGAAGATAAAGATCAGAACTGGAATATTGCAATGAAATAATTGGATATAATAATTGGAAATAATAATTACTCAGGAAAAAAAACACTACATAATGTTTATTTTTTTAACCAATGTAGGTACCTGCAGATAGTTCACAATATTTTTGGAAAACACTCTATTCTCTGGGAATGTACGATGAATAGTCATTAACTTTTTTTAAAGTTAACATCACTATACAGTTAATTAGGGTGTTTTCACACAGTGTCTCTTTTACAACAAACCAAACTCAGCATTCTTTAGGGCCCCGTCACATATAGTGCGAAGTTTGGACGAAGTGCACACTTAGTGCGCATAACGCAAGAATCGTGTGCAAGCCATGTAATGTCGTCCCTGCCTCCAACGCCTCATATACCTGTTGCTACAACTATTTGTGCACACAAGCGCCTGAAAGTCAAAGTGTGCGCTGTGCGATCCCATCGCACCCTCTCGCGGCAGGTGCCGGACAAATTCCAGGTGACACGCACAAACATCTAACACCGCTCGCATGGCACTTAGAAAATGTGTGGCCAGTTGCACTCTTGGCACGACAAGAGACTGCAGGCAATCACTTTCGTACTCGCAGAGAAATTTGTCTAAGTCCCACAAGAGTGTGGCTTTGGTGTGTGCCCTGAGATCACAGGAGGTGTGTCCTCCCACTAAAGCGGATGTTGACATTCAAGCTGGACACCATGTACTGTGTTTGGATGGACAAACAACTGCCAACTGTGACGCGCGTGTGTCTGTTTGCTGTTATCAAGTGGACATAAATACAAACATATATCACTGTGGCGACGTGTTGCAGTGAGCGAGCGTGCACACATGGACAGGCTACTCCCAGGTTGAAACGGGCCGTCAGATCAGAACACGCAGAAGGCGATCTCACTGTCACGTCTCCCGCATGAGCTCTGTTCCACAAGATGCAGTGTCCTGCGGTGTGTCATCCACAAGACACGTGTGCATGTCATTTCATGACTGTATGTCTGTGACCATGGGTCATTTACAGAGAAACAGATGGATCATACTTGTATTGCTCGCTTGATAAATGCGGTGTTTTTATATGATATGTGATTTAAAAATTTTTCTGTAATACTTCCATGTCCTTCCTGATACGAGGCAGATTCCCGCAGCATTCAAAGAACAGCTCCGTAGCTCAGTGGTAAAGTCTCCAACTGGCAACCAGAGCTTTTGGACGGCGCGGGTTTGCGTCCAGTGGGTCATATGTTTTTTTTTTTTTCTCTACATAAGCGGCGTGATGTGGTCCCACATTGTACGGCTGGTTTTTTGTATTTCCTCCACATAAATGGCGCGATGTGTCGCAGTTGGCACTGTGTGTCCCTGCCCGAAAGACACTGGCGCATGCACGAACTCTTGCACTAGGTTCCTGCACGCCTACCCATTGGTGTGTTTCATGGTGCGCTAATTTCGAACTGTTTCGCCGTTTTTGTCCAAACGCCATCCAAACTTCGCACTATGTGTGAAAGGGCCATTAAGTGCAACAAAAGGTGGAATGGTTGAAAAAGAACTTGTGAATTCTCTCTTACGAGGTCTGTTAGAAAAGTATCGTACCTTTTTATTTTTTTCAAAAACTATATGGATTGATTCATATGTTTTTACGTCAGCCAAGCTTGAACCTTCGTGCGCATGCGTGAGTTTTTCCACGCCTGTCGGTTGCGTCATTCGCCTGTGGACAGGCTCTGAGTGAGCACTGGTCCACCCCTCTCGTCGTTGTTTCATTGTGAGGAAATGGCAGAATGATTTGGGCTTTTTTTTTTTTTTTTTTGCCCAGCTCTCCACAATTTCTCTTATACTCACTCGACTGGTAAGCACTGAAAGCCGAGATAGACATGTCCCAACTTGTCCTCTAACACTCCGAAACGGAGGTGTTCCTTTGTCTCGCTTCATCAGCGAATCGGTCGTGACGCGCGAAGCCTTCGCGTGGCTTTCCATGACAAAATCTCTTGTTAAAAGTGAAATCTGCCAGAAAATGGCTGATGTCCAGCTCTTGTGATAACCAGAGAAATTGCACACGACGGTCCCGGCTCCACACAGCGATCCGTTTAGAAATGATGTGGTGGTTTCTGCCTCTCGATGGCGGCTCGGAGCGCGGCGCGCCATTGTGGGCCATCCTTAAAGCTGTAGTAACACTCCTTATTCTCTGTGAAGCCCGTAAAATTTTCACCGAAAGCCAGATACATTTTTCGAATGGTTTCCAGCTGCCTGTCTCTAACAGTTTCTGAAAAAAGTCTGATGGAAAAAAGTCCAAATCATTCCGCCATTTCCTTGCAATAAAACAACGACGAGAGGGGTGGAGCAGTGCTCACTCAAAGCCTGCCCACAGGCGAATGAAGCAACCGACAGGTGTGGAAAAACTCACGCATGCGCACGAAGGTTCAAGCTTGGCTGACGTAAAAACATATGAATCAAATCCATATAGTTTTTGAAAAAAATAAAAAGATACGATACTTTTCTAACAGACCTCGTACAGTTGAGGCCATAAGTCAACAGTGATGTTGTATTTGTGTACCTAGCCTACCTGTGTATAGTAAATCTATTGTGCAGTGTATTTTGTGTTCATTGCTGTTGGCCATGTCTGTGTTTCAGCACACCAACCTTCCATCCTTGTCTCACCTGAAGTCTGCATGAGGTAGACTCTTGCAGCATTGGCTGCTCCGCCACAAAGAAACACTCCCATCAGGAGGATGCACAGTGATTTCAGTGAAGCAGTCATTGTCTCGATGTCTGTTCCAGCACTGTAAATGGTGTCAATCACACGACCCAGGAGGAATGGTGCCGACATGGTTACTGCGCTGGAGACAGCGAGGAAACCGACAGCTCCTGGGTGTAAAACAAAACAAGCAAAAAGACATTGATAAGACAATAGGGGTGATGTGCAGAGCTGTAATGACTAACTACAGAGGAATACAGATTACTAGCGTGTTGCCCGTGGGGATCCACGGGTTCCAGATTGGGTAGTGTTTATCAAATAGGTAACTGACATTTTTCAAGGGTGGTAATAAATTATGCAAAGTTTCTATAATGAGATGGAATGGCGTGTGAGTCCAGAATGTTTTTAGAACCTCAGACCTAAACAGTTTTTTGAAGAACTATTTCCTGTTAATTACGTAATTTTTTATATTAATTTACTGTCTTAATGTATTTATACAATTTTTAGGTTCTTATCATATACACACACTATTATTATTACTTCTATTTTGTCATTTGATTTTTAAATGAGCCACAATGGAAATAAGTGTTTTCACTTTTGTGTGTCATCCATGTATTTTTAATGTATTTACAATCACATTATGTACTTGAATCGAACTTACTAAATAAAATCACACATGCATACATACACGTATACAGATGCCACTTAGCTTTTAATATATAGATGATTTATGGCCCCCTGTTGGAATAGTGTGCGAGTCCAGAATGTAATTACCAACAAACTTAAGATCTCACTACCAAGGAGAAAACCCCCCAGTGCAGCTCCAAAGAAACTTGACAGCACAAAGTTGGAATACAGTGATTACCAGGCCAGAAATCGTTTCTCTCTGCAATGGAACTGGCTTTGCAAAACACCAACTTGGAAGAATTGGATAACATTGAGGAGATATGGGACAAGGTAAAAACAACTGCACACAGCACAGCAAAAGAGGTTTTGGGTATTCAAAAGCGCATGACTCCGGACTGGTTTCAATAACGTCTTGCTGCAAAGAACAAAGCCTACCAACAGTACCTGTCAGAAAACACGACCAGAAGTAAAGCAGTTTTTCTGTCCGCCAAAGGGTACAGAGAATGGGTCATAAAATGAAAGACAGATGGTGGAACAACAAGGCTGAAGAGCTACAAAACCTTGAAGATAAAAATGATTCCCAGGGCCTATTTTCAGCCCTAAAGGCACCCTACCACCCAAGAACTAATGCCACAGCCCCAGTAAAATCTGCTGATGACACGTTACTGACTGACATGAAAGACATCAAAGAGCACTTTGGAATCCTGCTTAACCAACAGGGCACCGCTGTTGAAAATGTTGTCACAATCTTGCATTTCGCCCCACAAAAGAAGAGCTGTGTACTCCAATTACCATGGAAGAGCTGGAGAAGGCACTGAAAGAGACCAGAAGAAGCAAAGCTCCAGGTCAAGATGGCATTCCACCAGAGGTCCTGAAGCAAGGTGGCCAGGCTCTAAAGGACCAACTGCTTGCACTGTACAACACCTGCTGGCAAAAACAACAACTTCCCCAGGATTTTAAAGATGCCCTGATAGACATCATCTACAAAAAGAAGGGAGATCAGAGTGACTGTAGTAACCACGGAGGCATATCTCTTCTATCAAGTATTGGCAAAGTCCTCGCAGAGACCATGCTCAACAGGTTAAAGATACTCTCTGAGAGGATTATTCCAGAAAGCCAGTGTGGCTTCGGAGATGAAAGATCTATAGCAGATATGATATTCTCCCTTTGAACAACTCCAAGAAAAAGCAGCAGAACAACATCAACCCCTGTACATCGTGTCTGTAGACTTCTCAAAGCCTTTGACACTGTCGACACAGAAACACTGTGGAAGGTCCTCCAAGTCTACAGTTGTCCAGAGATGTTTGTCAACATGATCAGGCAGTTTCATGATGGAATGACGGGACGCGTATCGATCGGAAGTGACATCAGTGAGCCTTTCCAGATCAACCATGGCGTTAAACAGGGCTGTGTACTTGCGCCAACACTCTTCACACTCTACCTAGCTGCTGTTCTGGAAACTACGAGGGCTGTCAATAAAGTATAGGTCCTTTTTATTTTTTTTCAAAAACTATATGGATTTCATTCATATGTTTTTACGTCAGACATGCTTGAACCCTCGTGCACATGCGTGAGTTTTTCCACGCCTGTCGGTGATGTCATTCGCCTGTGAGCACTCCTTGTGGGAGGAGTCGTCCAGCCCCTCATCGGAATTCCTTTGTCTGAGAAGTTGCTGAGAGACTGGCGCTTTGTTTGATCAAAATTTTTTCTAAACCTGTGAGGCACATCAAAGTGGACATGGTTTGAAAAACTCAGCTGGTTCTCGGTGAAAATTTTAACGGCTGATGAGATATTTTGAGGTGATACTGTCGCTTTAAGGACGCGCAGCGCTCCCAGGCGCCGTCGTCAGCCTGTTTCAAGCTGAAAACCTCCACTTTCAGGCTCTATTGATCCAGGACGTCCGTGAGAGAACAGAGAAGTTTCAGAAGAAGTCGGTTTCAGCATTTTATACAGATATTCCACTGTTAAAGGAGGTTTTTTTTAATGAAAGACGTGCGGACGGATTGCAGGTCGGCTCGCAGCCAGCGCGACGCTCCGCCACAGGAAAAACACCTCCGTGTTGATAACCATTTGTAAAATCCAGGCGGCTTTTGATGGCTTTCAGTGGAGTGAGTATCTGAGAAATTGTTTAACAGCTGGGCATGTTCCAACTTGTCCTTAAGGCTTCCAACAGAGGTGTTTTTCCTGTGGCGGAGCGCTGCAATCCGTCTGCACGTCTTTCCACTCGGATATTCCTCACAGGTCCAGAAAAAATGTTGATAAAGCAACGCGTGCCGTCTCGAGCAGCGTGTGAAACAAAGGAATTCAGCCGAGAGGGCGGGACCACATCTCACTCAAGGCCTGCCCACAGGGAAATGACGTCACCGACGCGTGAAAAAACTCACGCATGCGCACGAGTGTTCAAGCATGATTGGTGTAATCGCATGTCATTCAATCTGTATAGTAAAAAAAAAAAAAAGGGTTCGGTTTATTGTCTATAGACCTGTATACTGATGATTCTGCTCTGGTTGCCACAGATCCTGCTGACATACCAGAGATTGTTGACCCGATTCCATGCAGCTGGAATGGCAGTTCGGATTAAAGATAAATACTACAAAGACTGAACTACTGTTTCAGCCTCCCCTTGACAGCAATGACCTAAGCAGACCTGACATAACTGTCAGTGGCGAGGTCTTGAGACGTGTCAACAGCTTCACATATCTGGGGAGTACAGTTACCAACAACAACAACAACTCATCAGATGCTGAAACTGAGAGAAGAATACAGTTGGCAACAAAGGCTTTTGTAACCATACATGGACGTCTGTGGTCCCGCCATGACATTAAGCTACAAAGGAAGATTAAAGTGTACAACACTGCTGTGTTGCCGACCCTGTTATATTCAACTGACACCATGACCCTCTATAGACGCCACATCAAAAATATCACTCGAGTCCAGTTGCGTCACTTACGAGCAATCATGCATATCAGGTGGCAAGACAGAATTCCTGATGTGGAGGTGCTGAGCCGAGCTCAGACTGTCAGTGCTGAAGTACTGATCACATCAGCTCAACTGAGATGGGCAGGCTATGTCAGAAGGATACCGGATGAGGGGCTAACCAAAACAGTCTTTTATGGTGAGCTGGCATCTGGAAGACGAAGCAGAGGTGGTCAGAAGCTGCGGTACAAAGACATGCTGAAGCGAAACATGAGGAAGTATAACATCGGCCCTGATACATGGGAAGAACAAGTAGCTCCAACACCACTAGTCCATCACTCATTGTGACTGAAAGTAAGTGCCCGCAGGAATACCAAGCTGCTCACAACAGAAAGCACACACCCCTGACCCAGTCACTGCACCAGTGCAGACGTTTTGCACAGTCCTGCCACTCTAAAGCTGGACTGGCTGCACATGAATGAGCGTGTAAAGTGTAGGCACACCAACCAGTCAACATTGAAAACAATGGACTTTTGATAATTATGTACTTACATTGAGTGTGTGAGTCCACAATGTAATCATCAATGTCCATTGTTCAGTATTGTTAGACAATATCCCTAGTTTCTCCAAAAATATTAGTCCCATCAATGTTCCATTTTGGCAGCATTCATCTTTGACCAAAAACACATACGAGGTCTGTCAATAAAGTATAGGTCCTTTTTATTTTTTTCCAAAAACTATATGGATTTCATTCATATGTTTTTACGTCAGACATGCTTGAACCCTCGTGCGCATGCGTGAGTTTTTCCATGCCTATCGGTGACGTCATTCGTCTGTGAGCACTCCTTGTGGGAGGAGTCGTCCAGCCCCTCATCGGAATTCCTTTGTCTGAGAAGTTGCTGAGAGACTGGCGCTTTGTTTGATCAAAATTTTTTCTAAACCTTTGAGACACATCGAAGTGGACACGGTTCGAAAAATTAAGCTGGTTTTCGGTGAAAATTTTAACGGCTGATGAGAGATTTTGAGGCGATACTGTCGCTTTAAGGACTTCCCACGGTGCGAGACGTCGCTCAGCGCTCTCAGGTGCCGTCGTCAGCCTGTTTCAAGCTGAAAACCTCCACATTTCAGGCTCTATTGATCCAGGACGTCGTGAGAGAACAGAGAAGTTTCAGAAGAAGTCGGTTTCAGCATTTTATCCGGATATTCCACTGTTAAAGGAGATTTTTTTAATGAAAGACGTGCGGGCGGATTGCAGCGTCGGCGCGCAGCCGCTGCGACACTCCGCCACAGGAAAAACACCTCTGTTGGAAGCCTTAAGGACAAGTTGGAACATGTCCAGCTGTTAAACAATTTCTCATATACTCACTCCACTGAAAGCCATCAAAAGCCGCCTGGATTTTACAGATGGTTATCAACACGGAGGTGTTTTTCCTGTGCCACCGCACAGCGCCGGCTGCGTCCCGACGCGCGGACCCATCCGCACGTCTTACATTAAAAAAATCTCCTTTAACAGTGGAATATCCGGATAAAATGCTGAAACCGACTTCTTCTGAAACTTCTCTGTTCTCTCACGACGTCCTGCATCAATAGAGCCTGAAATGTGGAGGTTTTCAGCTTGAAACAGGCTGACAACGGCGCCTGAGAGTGCTGCGCGACGTCTCGCACCGTGGGAAGTCCTTAAAGCGACAGTATCACCTCAAAATCTCTCATCAGCCGTTAAAATTTTCAGTGAAAACCAACTTAATTTTTTGAACCGTGTCCACTTCGATGTGTCTCACAGGTTTACAAAAAATTTTGATCAAACAAAGCGCCAGTCTCTCAGCAACTTCTCAGACAAAGGAATTCTGACGAGGGGCTGGACGACTCCTCCCACAAGGAGTGCTCACAGGCGAATGACGTCACCGACAGGCGTGGAAAAACTCACGCATGCGCACGAGGGTTCAAGCATGTCTGACGTAAAAACATATGAATGAAATCCATATAGTTTTTGAAAAAAATAAAAAGGACCTATACTTTGACAGCCCTCGTATGCATACCAAATGGCAAACGCCAACTCTCCCCAGTTTGTCTGTGATCAAAGTTATACGCACACATACACGCACACAGAGGCCACTTAGCTATTATAGCCACAGCATGATGTTATAGGAAAAAGTAGGCTGAGATGAGAGGAGAAAATCTGTGAACAGCAATATCACAGCTAGCAAACATAAGTGACCAGAGATCCTGTTGGAAAGAACTCTGGATAATATCTAGACATATTTCACACAAAAGTTTTGCTGAATATCTGCTGGACAGATGTGACAACACTCACACAGGTCTACTGTGTCAGTTGTCAGGACTGACATTAGTTACATTTCATTTGGTTTCCCAAAATGAGTCAGTGGGTAACATTTAACAACTCATTGTAAATATGTAAGAGTCTATATGCATATTTCCTACATGGAAGTAAGGGACTACGAGCTCCCAGTTTAAACCTTGTGCAAGCACCCATGTGCATTCCTCCTGTTGTCTGCAAGATCCCACAGTGGAAACTCAGTATATCTGCCAGAGAACTAAACATGCTTTGTAATAATAGCTTTCTAAACAAAGCAAATTTTGTCACATACGTGAAAACTGAAGGAGACTACTAGTCTATGAGCTCAAAGTCAATTATCACATAATTGGTACCACTTAAGGAGACTAAAAAACATTTACAATCCTGCGTCAGCATACCATGGCCAACACAAAAATGTATAACCTTACCACAGTGGCAGCTATAGCCAGGTAGGGGTCAATAAAGACACAAGGGTCAACAATTTAAAACTCTTCCTGCCATACCGCAAAGCAAGAAAAAAAAAATAAAGTCCCTTCAGCTGGTCCCTTGTTTGCACCCAGGGCTACCACAGCAAATGTTGAATTGGCATAAGTTATTAGTCTGATCACAAAGACTCCAAAAAGGTACAGTTTGTACTAACTATGAGTAAATGTTACAGAGTTATAAAAACAGCAATTATAATGACAAAGGTTAATTTTCACACTGTACAAGGCCCAAAAGTGATGCAAATTTTTGGAGCTGACAGGATTCATAAATGTAATAGTTTTGACTGTGTTAAATGCTTGGTTTTCAAAGTAATGGTCAAACAAGGTTAATGTTTATTGGGTAAACATAATGTTATCACATTATGGGTTCAATATGTGACCCCGCAATGTGATAACTAGTCATAACAGACGGTGAACATTTTAAAACCCTATTAACTCAACCAATAATTTGCATCACTTTTTACCAAATTTGAAGCAATTTTAAAGTTTGACCCCTGTAGAAACTGACCTTTGTCACCATTTTTGCTGTTTATACCCCATAACATTCAGTCATTGATAACACAAACTGTACATTTTTGCAATCTTTATGGTCAAATAATGTGATGTACTTCAATATGATTGGGGCAATTTTAAATGCTGACCCCTGTGTAATCCTTCACTGACCCCTACATGACTATAGTTACCATCCTGGGGTGGCACCATTTTGTGGAGGCCATGTTAGTACTGAGGCTGGATTATAAATCAGACCCTCCAGAAATTTTTGATGCTAGAAATTCAACAATTAATTAAACCAATAGTTTCATCTAGCAATCAACTGATCAATATATGTACATGTATATTGGTTAAATTCTTTGTTGCAATCCTGGCATTGCAAATTTCTGGAGGTTCTGGTAAGCGCTGTTTAGTCCCTTTAAGTGGTACCGAAAGGCTGTTTGGTCTGTGGACTATACACCTTTAAGGCCACCTCAAATGGTAAGGAGTGAGACAGGTCATGTTCCCACATTTTCCTTTTTGATCAGGGAATTGATCTGAAGACAAGGCTGAGTGACCAAGCTTTTATTTTTTTAAACCATCAAACAGAAAGATACATGCATCTGCAGAGTTGGTGTCCAAATATTTCTGGACTTGATTGCACCCAATTATGACGCGTGGCTCGAAAAGGTTTGTCAAAACAAAGAAAATAAACAAACAAAAGTGCCTACTGAGTGATTTTTTTGTGATAATTAGGACCTCTTTTTAATTATTTCGACAACAAACTAATGCAAAAAAAAAAAAAAAAAAAAAAAAAAACACCACTGGAACAAACGGTGCCTGTGACACCACGCGATCGTGCACACGCGCTGTACCTGCCAGCCTCCATCTCTCCGAGCGAGCAAAACGCAGGATCCGTTTCGCATCTTCCAGGGGGACTGTGGTCGGACTCTGGCTGCTGTTCGGGTCCGACTGGATCTTCAGAGTCTGGTCCGGTGCGGCCGTCCGTGCTCGACTCGTCAGGGAACGCACGTGAGGACGGACAGGTGCGCGCGGGCTGTAGAGCAGGAGCGCGTGGCGTGCAGGTGGCAGCGGGTACGCCTGGTTAGTGTTGCTCCGCAGCGTGGCGGAGAGAGCCGGGCGGTGCTCCAGCCACAGCACGACGGGCTGTGTTAGCTTGGACACCCCGCGAAATAAAAGCCGCATCATCCAAGCTGTTATCAATAAAACAACGTAGCGTCAAAGAAATGTGAGTATTTTCCTGCGCGTCCAGCCAGTGCTTCCCGATAAAGTCCACGAGTGGAGACACATTAGCCTTAGCAACCCTCCGAGCAGACGGCAGTCAGGTCAGCGTTCCGTATCCATATTCGAGCCATAGTGGGGCGTCTTAATGCACATTTTCAGGTTTAGTGGACCGTTATTGTCTGTGTTATCTGCGCCTGACAGCCGCGTTTAGCCAACATATGCTGGAGTTTATCTCTTATCTCTGCACAGCTACAGCAACACCCTCACTGTCATCATCTGGCTGGAAACGGAAACATGGACGGCAGAAAAACACCCACGTACTACTACAAATAAACCTATCACGGGTTAAATAGCAAAATCTGCAGTAAAAGCAAAAAGTAAAGGTGACCCTGCTTGTTTTACTGAATCCTAGCCTCCAACCAGAAGCAAAACTTTTCCACCCAGACGAAACCAATCACACTCAGATCACACCGAACGAATTTTCTTTTCCTTTTTTCTTCACGTTTCTCCCAACTTTATTTATATGATACTAATGACAGACTGCATAAATGTTATTTCTTATATTAAAGTGAAAAACATAAGAAGATCAAAACTCTAAATCTGCTGCATCACATCACCTTCACACACAAGCACACCTGCAGTGTGCTCAACTATACACTGAGCAATTTGTGGATTTACAGTCTGACATGGATTTGAACCAAAAATCCCTTAGTCTGTTTTTCCAGAGTTTCTCCTCTCAGCCCGCTAAACATCCTTGGGAGTACTCTTTGAACTTATTCCCCATAAGAAAGCTCTTATATTTTATATTGTCTGTACCCTTCATTTGTGCCTCAAGACAATCCTGTCTCAGAGGTCTGCAGACAATTCCTTTGACTTCATGCTTGGTTTGTCTTCTGGCATACACTGTCAACTGTGGGACCTTACGTGCAGACAGGTGTGTGCATTTCCAAATCTTCTTCTTTTATGTTTCTGGCAGACTAGACGCCTCCAGGCGTATCACAGGTTGCTGACAGTACTACGCTGATTTACTCAAATCTGTAGATGGAGATTTGTGCAATAAATAAACGATACAACAGCGGCCACTTCATCTCTTTGTCTATCTGGGCCAAGAAGAGTCTTCAGAGAGATTTTTTTCAATGCCTAATTCAGTCATTCTTTTATAGAGGTGCCTTCTCTCCACTTTATAGGTGACACACTTCATCAGGACATGCTTTACGGTTTCTTCTTTTCCACACGAGCAGAGCGTATTATTCCTTTTCCAACCAAACACAGGTCAGCAGCCAGGCCACAATGTCCCAGCCTTAATCTTGAAAAAAATCACTTGCTCTGACCTGCTTTTCCCCCAACTGGTGTCTCCCCCTTTAACATCCCTCTGCACTCGATGGTAATGCCTCCCTCTCTTCTCAGAGTCCCACTCCCGCTGCCACTGACTCAACACCTTGCTGGCCACCATGCTACGGTACTCAGAGAACTTAACACACTTATAAAATCCTGCCTCAGAGCCTGCTTGGCAGTCAGGTCTGCCACCTCATTGCCCACCACTCCCACATGGGCCGGTACCCACATAAAAGCAACAGACAAGCCCACCACATCCGCTCTTTTCAGCAACTAAAATTTCAAAAATTAAGTCAGCCCGCACCCGTGGCACCTCAGCCTCCAAAGCCATTAACGCAGCAGCTGAATCTGAACAAATTAAAGCATGTTGAGGCCCAATTTTGCCCACCCATTCCAGAGCACATAACATGGCTATAACTTCTGTGGTGAATACTGACATATTATCTGGAAGTCGATAACCCTGGCTCAAGCCAACCTGAGGAATGTGCACAGCAAAAGCCGCTCTGTTGGTAGTCAGATCCACAGATCCATCAGTGTAAATTACCAAGTGCCCATCCCAATGCTCATTAATTACTTTGTTGACCACGCCTGCTGGGTTTTCCTTGCCTCCCTCTTTAAGAACGTCCTTAACAGTCCAGTTTATTTCTGGGTCCGGGAGCAACCATGGGGGAACAGAGGTCCAAACCACTCTTGGGGACATTTCAAAACACAATTCTGGTGACTCAGTCCAGACTGTTTTAACAAAAGACCCTTGTCTTCCCCCTTTAACAAACTCCCAGCTCTCCTCCAGCACATGCTTCACAGGGTTACTCTGTTCTTGACCCTGCACTCTTCCAGCATACTGTAGGCCCAACTTTCTCCGACTAAGACTCAAAGGCATCTCTCCACCCTCCACTAGAAGAGCCGGGATCGGGGTGGTCCTCATTGCCCCACAACACACTATCAGGGCTTTAGCCTGCACAACATCCAGCTTTGTAAGAGTTGTCTTTGCTGCATTACATACGCTAAACAACCATAGTCCAGTGATGCTCGAACCATTGCCCGATATATCATGAGAAGTGCACTTTTATCTGCACCCCAACTACTTCCTGCAAGACACCGCATAACATTTATAATCTTATCACATGTAGCCACAGTCTTCTCCACATGAGCTTTCCATATTAACCTCTCATCAAAAACTACACCTAGGAACTTGAAAATTTTAACTCTTTCTAATTCACTATTGTACAGAGACAAGCCCACAGAACTGCAAACCTTACGCTTATGCCCAAATATTAGATACTTACTTTTTTCCACAGACAATTTAAACCCCCATCTTCCTGCCCATTTAACTACTTCATTCAAAGCTGCTTGCATTTTCTTTAGTAAATGGGGAACACTACGACCCCCCCTTTCCAATTTGCCCCATCATCAGCAAACAGGGAAAGTCCAAACCCTCCACCAATGTTATCAAATATATCATTAATCATTATGTTAAAAAGAACAGGAAAAGGATTAAACAGGACACTGCGATCTCTGTTAGTGCACTGAGACAGTGGAGCATCCAGGCGGACATTGGGAAGGCTTTAGTCTTTCCACACCACATAGCAGTCACCACTCTGTGGCCGGATATAGTACTGTGGTTGAATGATGCAAAGGCTGTCATGTTGGTTGAACTAACAGTACCATGGGAGACCAACATGGAATGGGCCTATGAGAGAAAACTGGCCAGGTACAGTGAGGTTAAGGGACAGTGTGAAGATCGAGGTTGGAAGTGTTCTGTCTACCCAGTAGAAGTTGGGTGCCGAAGCTTTGTGGGGCGCTCTACCATCAGGTTTTTGACTGACATTGGGGTGCCCCCAAAGGCTGAGGAGGGCCACTGTGACCAAGCTCCAGGAGGCAGCTGAGTCTGCGTCTGCATGGATCTGGAATAAGGGCCGGGAGCCCTAGTACCCAGTTCTTGAGCTGAGTTGTTGCCGTCACCCACCAGGTGGCACCCTTTGGGTGCTGCTGGGGCCGCCCATACATGTCGTCTCCTACTGGAATAGGCCCCGAAAGGAGGTATGGGTTCCATCTGAGGATGGTGGGTGATGAGCAGGGAATTTAATTCCCTGTATGAGTTGTACTAAAAAGAACAGGACTGATCACACTACCCTGCGGAGTACCATTATCAATCTCCAGGACATCAGACAGTACATTACCCACTCTAACCTGGATCCTCCGCTTCTGCAAAAAAGCTGCAATCCAGTTCAACATACGGCCGCGTACTCCAGCATCATACAATTTTATAACAAGGCCCTCCCTCCATAACATATCATAGGCTTTCTCTATGTCTAAAAAAAACTGCCACAACCCCCTCTTTGTTAACCAATGCCTTCTGCACTTCTGATTCCAGCAATAACACAGAGTCCATAGTTCCACCTCCCAACCTAAAACCATTTTGTACTTTGGAAAATTGCCCCTCCTTCTCCAGCTTGTACACCAACTTATCAGTTACCATTCTTTCCATAATTTTGCAAATAACTGATGTTAACGCTATTGGCCTGTATGACCCTGGATTTTTGGCATCCTTACCTGGTTTTAAAATAGGAACCACAACTGCCAGCCTCCAAGAAGCAGGTAACTCTCCCATTTCCCACACCTTATTAAGCAGAGCTAAGATCTCATCCAAAAATACCTCATCAAGGTGCTTAAAAATCTCATACCCTAACCCATCCTTTCCTGGTGTGGTTTTGCCTCCTCAATTAATGGCATGCTGCAATTCCTTTAACGAAAAGAATAAATTAACAGGGTCAGAATTATCAACATTAACCTCAAGTTTAAAATTCTGACCAGTCAAAGTGTCACTCCTTTGCCTGCTCCCACCCACCCCAATATTATCACCGCTATGAACTTCCTGGAACTTCTCAGCTATCATATTAGCTTTCTGGCTATCACATAAGGCTTCCACTCCCTTATGTTCTAACACAGGAATTAATCTTTGCCTACAAATCCCAGCCATACGGTGCACAGCTGACCAAACCTCAGCCACTGATGTCTCTGCCCTCAGCTTACTACAATATTTCCTCCAACTGTCACGTTTAGCTGTCTTAATTGTCCTTTGAGCCACAGCTACCAATCTCTTACATACAATTGTATTCTGATATAAAGGGTACTTCCTTAACACCCTAAAAGCATGGTTCCTCCGTTTTACAGCTTCTGTACATGCCCTGTTCCACCACGGGACACTAACCCTCTCCTTCAAACCTTGTATCTGAGGAATATATTTGCAAGCATTTTTCGTAATGATTTCACCAAGACTCTCCCACCACCACTCATCTATAGTGTCATCATTTACTTGACCCAGATCACCATTACACCCCTCCACAAATCCCCTCCACTTTGCTTCACTAAAATCAAAAGTTTTAGGCCTACCAAAATCTTCCTTTACCAACATATTACTAAACTTTAGCATAATTGGAAATTGCACTGGACCCTAGACAGTCCCACTCTCCCACCCAAGCCAATGCCGGAGAAGCTATATCTAAATCAATACAAGAAAACCTGCCTGATCTAATATCAAACCTTGTGGGCCTGCCGTCATTTAAACATACTAAACCATTACAATCCATAAAATCCTCAATCACCACACCATTAGAGTCCTGCTCACTACTACCCCAAAGCGGGTTATGCGCATTAAAATCACCAACCCACAATACTGACACCCCAAGTGACTGCATTATTTCATTATTTCATTGGCTTGCCTCTACTGGTGGTTGGCTCTCACTGCGGTATTGTATCACTTCCTGTTCCGGAGCACAGCGGTGTTTTGCTGTATCTGTTAGCTGTTTAATCTGTGTAGTTAGATTGATCTAGATAACTAGATAATTTGTTTCACAGTGTAATCTTCACATGCCTTAACTAAAGCACTCCCTCTGCTGAATCACCTCTAAATTATTTACACATTATTCACTTTGTGTGTTTTTAGGAATCCGCTAGCTTAGCGCAGCTACTAGCTCTTAGCCGGTTTAGCATGGCGGCTTCTCCTGTCTCTCCCGCACTTTTCTGCTCTGGGTGTGAAATGTTTAGTTATTCCTCGGCCTCCTTTAGCAGTAATGGTACTTGTAATAAGTGTAGCTTATTCGTAGCTTTGGAGGCCAGGCTGGGCGAATTGGAGATTGGGCTCCGCACCTTGGAAAATCCTACAGCTAGCCAGGCCCCTGTAGTTGGTGCGGGACCAAGGTAGCTTAGCCGCCGTTAGCTGTCCCTAGCAGATCCCGAGCAGCGGGAAAGCAGGCCGGCTGGGTGACTGTGAGGAGGAAGCGTAGTCCTAAACAGAAGCCCCCTGTACACCACCAACCCGTTCACATCTCTAACCGTTTTTCCCCACTCAGCGACACACCCGCCGAGGAACAAACTCTGGTTATTGGCGACTCTGTTTTGAGAATGTGAAGTTAGTGGACCCCAGCAACCATAGTCAGTTGTCTTCCGGGGGCCAGAGCAGGCGACATTGAAGGAAATTGAAACTGCTGGCTAAGGCTAAGCGTAAATTTGGTAAGATTGTATTCACGTCGGCAGTAATGGACACCCGGTTCGCCAATCGGAGGTCACTAAAATTAACATTGAATCATGTGTGTAACTTTGCAAAAACAATGTCGGACTCTGTAGTTTTCTCTGGGCCCTCCCCAATCGGACCGGGAGTGACGTTTTAGCCGCATGTTCTCCTTGAATTGCTGGCTGTCCTGAGTGGTGGTCCAAAAAAAATGAGGTGGGCTTCATAGATGATTGGCAAAGCTTCTGGGGAAAACCTGGTTCTTGTTAGGAGAGATGGCCAGCTATCCCACTTTGGATGGAGCAGCTCTCATTTTAGAAAATCTGGCCAATTTTATTAACCCTCCAAACCGTGACTATCCAGGGTTGGGACCATGAAGCAGAGTTGTAGTCTTTACACACCTCTCTGCAGCTTCTCTCCCCCTGCCATCCCCCCAAATACCCCATCCTTGTAGAGACGGTGCCTGCTCCAGACCACCAACAACCAGTAAAAATCTATTTAAGCCTAAAAATACAAAAAGAAAAATAATATAGCACCTTCAACTGCACCACAGACTAAAACAGTTAAATGTGGTTTTATTAAACATTAGATCTCTCTCTTCTAAGTCCCTGTTAGTAAATGATATAATAATTGATCAACATATTGATTTATTCTGCCTTACAGAAACCTGGTTACAGCAGGATGAATATGTTAGTTTAAATGAGTCAACACCCCTGAGTCACACTAAACTGTCAGAATGCTTGTAGCACGGGCCGAGGGGGGAGAATTAGCAGCAATCTTCCACTCCAGCTTATTAATTAATCAAAGACCCAGACCGAGCTTTAATTCATTTGAAAGCTTGACTCTTAGTCTTGTCCATCCAAATGGAAGTCCCAAAAACCAGTTTTATTTGTTGTTATCTATCGTCCACCTGGTCATTACTGTGAGTTTCTCTGTGCATTTTCAGACCTTTTGTCTGACTTAGTGCTTAGCTCAGATAATTATAGTGGGCGATTTTAACATCCACATAGATGCTGAGAATGACAGCCTCAACACTGCATTTAATCTATTATTAGACTCAATTGGCTTCGCTCAAAATGTAAATGAGTCCACCCACCACTTTATCCATACTTTAGATCTTGTTCTGACTTATGGTATGGAAATTGAAGACTTAACAGTATTCCCTGAAAACCCCATTCTGTCTGATCATTTCTTAATAACATTTACATTTACTTTAATGAACTACCCAGCAGTGGGGAATAAGTTTCATTACAGTAGAAGTCTTTCGGAAAGCGCTGTAACTAGGTTTAAGGATATGATTCCTTCTTTGTTATGTTCTCCAATGCCATATACCAACACAGTGCAGAGTAGCTACCTAAACTCTGTGAGTGAGATAGATTATCTCATCAATAGTTTTACATCCTCATTGAGCACAACTTTGGATGCTGTAGCTCCTCTGAAAAAGAGAGCCTTAAATCAGAAGTACCTGACTCCGTGGTATAACTCACAAACTCACAGCTTAAAGCAGATAACCCGTTACGTTGGAGAGGAAATGGCGTCTCACTAATTTAGAAGATCTTCACGGAGCCTGGAAAAAGAGTCTGTTGCTCTATAAAAAAACCTTCCGTAAAGCTAGGACATCTTACTACTCATCACTAATTGAAGAAAATAAGAACAACCCCAGGTTCTTTTCCGCACTGTAGCCAGGCTGACAAAGAGTCAGAGCTCTATTGAGCCGAGTATTCCTTTAACTTTAACTAGTAATGACTTCATGACTTTCTTTGCTAATAAAATTTTAACTATTAGAGAAAAAATACTCATAACCATCCCAAAGACATATTATCTTGGCTGCTTTCAGTAATGCTGGTATTTGGTTAGACTCTTTCTCTCCGATTGTTCTGAGTTATTTTCATTAGTTACTTCCTCCAAACCATCAACATGTCTATTAGACCCCATTCCTACCAGGCAGCTCAAGGAAGCCCTACCATTAATTAATGCTTCGAGCTAAATATGATCAATCTATCTTATTAGTTGGCTATGTACCACAGGCTTTTAAGGTGGCAGTAATTAAACCATACTTAAAAAGCCATCACATGACCCAGCTATCTTAGCTAATTATAGGCCAATCTCCAACCTTCCTTTTCTCTCAAAATTCTTGAAAGGGTAGTTGTAAAACAGCTAACTGATCATCTGCAGAGGAATGGTCTATTTGAAGAGTTTCATGTCAGGTTTTAGATTCATCATAGTACAGAAACAGCATTAGTGATGGTTACAAATGATCTTCTTATGGCCTCAGACAGTGGACTCATCTCTGTGCTCGTCGTTAGACCTCAGTGCAGCTTTTGATACTGCTGACCATAAAATTTTATTACAGAGATTAGAGCATGCCATAGGTATTAAAGGCACTGCACTGCGGTGGTTTGAATATATTTATCTAATAGATTACAATTTGTTCATGTAAATGGGGAGTCTTCTTCACAGACTAAGGTTAATTATGGAGTTCCACAAGGTTCTGTGCTAGGACCAATTTATACACTTTATACATGCTTCCCTTAAGCAGTTTATTAGAAAGCATTACTTAAATTTTCATTTTTACGGAGATGATACCCAGCTTTATCTATCCATGAAGCCAGAAGACACACGCCAATTAGTTAAACTGCAGGAATGTCTTACAGACATAAAGACATGGATGACCTCTAATTTCCTGCTTTTAAATTCAGATATGTTGGGAAAGTGTAGTGACACGGATCCCAACAGGGGGCGTAAATGAACGGACAATGGATAAGCCAAAATATAACAATTTAATGTTGCGAATTGTGCACAACGGAAATACAGACAAATGCAGTTTGAGAATGACAGTCAATTATACGAAAAGTGACGTGTGGGCAGGCTCGAGGATAGAAAACGTCTGTTCAGAGAAGAGCCGGGTCCCCACACGACTTCCACCGCCAACGGATCTGAAGAACACCGGAGCCGCCAAGTTCCTGTACGTCCCAGGTGGCCACCGTCTCCAGCTGTCAGACCTGGTACTGCTGGCAGGAAGCAGAGGACAGTTAATGGTGGGTGTGTGGATACACACCCAGTAATCCTCAGGACACCGATACAGTTCCTCCGGGAGGGAGCACCTCCACCTCCGAAGTAGGAACACACTAGCAGCTCCTGTTAACCACTTATCTGGATGGAGTGAGAGCGAAGACGTCGCTTCTCTCACCGAACTCCAACCCAGCAGAGAGTGCACCACAGGAAAACGGCTGCAAAACAGATCAGACGTAAGTCACAGTTTGGATACAGCAGAGAATATTACCTAAGCGGTAGATGATATCTCGGCAGTGAGGTGGAGTTGCTGCCCGGCTTTTATGGTGCTGTGGTGATGATGAGTGACAGCTGGTGCTGTTGATGAGTGACAGCTGTCAATCCCGGTTGCTCCGACGCCCTCTCGTGCCTGAATCCCGCACTTCAGGCAGGGCGCCCTCTGGTGGTGGGCCAGCAGTACCTCCTCTTCAGCGGCCCCCACAACAGGACCCCCCCCCCTCGCCTCCTGGCGCCCCGATCAGGCTTGTTGGGGTGTCGGGTTGTAGAAGTCGCAGGAGGGCCGGGTCCAGGATGAAGCTCCTCTTCACCCAGGAGCGTTCCTCAGGTCCATACCCCTCCCAGTCCACCAAGTACTGGAACCCCCTGCCCTTCCGACGGACATCCAGGAGCCGGCGTACTGTCCATGCCGGCTCTCCGTCCATGATCCAGGCAGGAGGCGGCGTCGGTCCGGGGGTGCAGAGCAGTGAAGTGTGGTAGGGCTTAATCCGTGACACATGAAAGACAGGATGGATCCGCAGTGAAGCTGAAGCTACCAGCTTGCGGCCGGACTTAGGACTTTGAGGATGGGGAACGGTCCAATAAATCTGTCCTTAAGTTTTTGGGATTCCACTTGCAGTGGGATGTCTTTGGTGGATAGCCAAACCTCCTGCCCGGGCTGATATACAGGGGCTGGGGAACGCCGGCGGTCTGCATGGGCCTTGGCCCTCATCCAGGCTTTCAGCAGGGCAGAGCGGGCAGTACGCCACACCCGACGGCACCTTCTGAGGTGGGCCTGGACCGAGGGCACCCCGACCTCTCCCTCCATGAGCGGAAAGAATGGGGGCTGGTACCCCAAACATACTTCAAATGGGGAGAGGCCAGTGGTAGATGAAACTTGGCTATTGTGAGCGTACTCGATCCAGGCCAGATGGTTGCTCCAGGCCGTTGGGTGCGCGGAGGTCACGCAACAGAGAGCCTGCTCCAAATCCTGGTTGGTCCGCTCTGCCTGTCCGTTTGTCTGGGGATGGTACCCGGACGAGAGGCTTACGGTGGCCCCCAGTTCCCTACAGAAACTCCTCCAAACTTGCGAGGAGAACTGGGGACCATGGTCGGTGACAACGTCAGATGGAATCCAATGCAGACGTACGACATAGTGGACCAGGAGGTCTGCTGTCTCCTGGGCCGTCGGGAGCTTCGGGACGGCCACGAAGTGGGCCGCCTTTGAGAACCGGTCCACTATCGTGAAGATGGTGGTCATGCCCTGGGATGGCGGGAGGCCCGTGACGAAGTCCAGGCCGATGTGGGACCAGGGGCGGTGAGGCACAGGTAACGGCTGGAGGGAGTCCCTGTGCCCGTTGGTGGTCAGCTTTTCCCCTGGTGCAGGTGGTGCAGTCCTGGACGTACTCCCGGATGTCGGCTTCCATAGACGCCCACCAGAAGCGCTGGCGGACCCCTGCCACGGTCCTTCGCACCCCTGGGTGACAGGAGAGCTTGGAACCATGACAGATGTCCAAGACCGCAGCTCTGGCTTCTGGTGGGACGTATAACTTGTCCTTCGGGCCACTTCCCGGGTCCGGGTTCCATGCCAGGGCCTCCCGGACGGTCTTCTCCCCGTCCCAGGTGAGGGTGGCCACGACAGTGGACTCTGGGATGATGGTTTCTGCGGGATCTGACAGCTCGGCTTTGACTTCCTCTTCGTGAACCCGGACAAGGCATCAGATCTTTGGTTCTTGGTCCGGGGCGGTAGGTGATTTGGAAGTCAAAATGCCCGAAGAACAGTGACCAGCGGGCTTGCCTGGGTTCAGACGCTTGGCGGTCGGATGTACTCCAGGTTCCGATGGTCCGTGAAAACCGTGAATGGAACAGCAGCTCCCTCCAACAGGTGTCTCCACTCCTCAAGAACCTCTTTCACCTCAAGGAGTTCTCGATTGCCCACGTCATAGTTTCGCTCAGCCGGGGTCAACCTGCGGGAAAAATAGGCACAGGGGTGGAGGACCTTATCGGACTCCCTGCTCTGGGACAGCACGGCTCCTATCCCTGAGTCGGAGGCATCCACTTCAACAACAAACTGGCGGTTAGGATCGGGCTGCACCAGGACTGGCGCAGTCGAGAACCAGCGTTTCAACTCCCTAAACGCGGCTTCGCACCGATCCGACCAGGTGAAGGGGACTTTGGAGGAGGTCAGGGCTGTCAAGGGACTAACCACCTGACTGTAATCCTTAATAAACCTCCTGTAGAAATTTGCAAAGCCTAGGAACTGTTGCAGTTTCCTACGGCTTGTCGGTTGGGGCCATTCTCTCACCGCCGCAACCTTGGCCGGATCAGGGGCGACGGAGTTGGAGGAGATTTTAAACCCCAGGAAGGACAAAGAAGTGCGGTGGAACTCGCACTTCTCGCCCTTCACAAACAGCCGGTTCTCCAACAACTGCTGCAGCACCTGACGTACATGCTTGACATGAGTCTCAGGATCCGGGGAGAAGATGAGAATATCGTCTAGATATACGAAGACGAACCGATGCAGGAAGTCCCGCAAGACGTCATTTACCAATGCTTGGAACATCGCGGGGGCGTTTGTGAGGCCGAACGGCATGACCAGGTACTCAAAATGACCTAACGGGGTGTTGAATGCCGTCTTCCATTTGTCTCCCTTCCGGATCCGAACCAGGTGGTACGCATTACGAAGATCAAGTTTTGTAAATATTTTGGCTCCATGCAGGGGCGTGAACACTGAATCCAACAGGGGCAACGGGTATCGGTTGCGAACTGTAATCTCGTTCAGCCCCCTGTAATCAATGCATGGACGGAGTCCGCCATCTTTCTTTCCCACAAAAAAGAAACCAGCACCCATCGGGGAGGTGGAGTTCCGGATCAGCCCGCCAGCTAACGAGTCCCCGATGTAGGTCTCCATTGATTCGCGCTCTGGACGTGAGAGGTTGTACAGCCTGCTGGACGGGTACTCGACGCCCGGGATCAAATCAATGGCGCAATCATACGGATGGTGTGGGGGAAGCGTGAGTGCCAGATCTTTGCTGAAGACATCAGCAAATTCATGGTACTCCTCATGCACCGCCGTCAGATTGGGGGGGACTTTAACCTCCTCGTTAGCGGTCATACCGGGGGGAACCGAGGATCCTAAACACTCCCGGTAGCAGGTTTCGCTCCACTGAGCCACAACCCCAGACGGCCAATCAATCCGGGGATTGTGTTTTATCATCCATGGGAAGCCCAAAATAACGCGGGAGGTAGAAGGTGTTACAAAAAACACAATCTCCTCCCGATGATTCCCAGACACAACCAATGTTACTGGCTGTGTCTTATGTGTGATTAAAGGGAGAAAGGTGCCACCTAGTGCCCGTACCTTCAGTGGTGAAGGAAGGGCTACTAGAGGGAGCCCCACTTCCTTTGCCCATCTGCTGTCCAACAGATTCCCTTCCGACCCCGTGTCCACTAGTGCTGGGGCGTGAAGGGTTAGATCCCCACTCAGGATCGTAACTGGGATTCGTGCAGATTTACGTGCGCACCCCTCGTGCGTGTTATGACCCACCCTTAGCCCAGTCTCTAAGGGCGAATGTTGTCGTTTTGGCCGTTTGGGGCAGTTTTTCTGTATATGCTCTTTTGAGCTGTAGAGAAAAGACTCCCCGCGGGCCAGCCTCCTCAATCTGTCATCTGATCTAATTTTGGCCCTGCTCATTTCCCTAACAACGACATAGGGGGAGCTGTTGCCACACGGAGCCCTCTGGCTGTGGAGCGTGGGGAAGACGGCTCCCTTTCGGACCCGGAAGGAAAAGGGACGGCTCGTGCCTGACCATGCCCTTCGCCCCGCTCCCGTCGATGTTCTGCTAATCGGTTGTCTAACTGTACTACCAGGTTGGTAAGCCCGTCTAAATCCCGCGGCTCATCCTTAGCCACCAGGTGCTCCTTAAGGACCAGATACAGTCCGTTTACAAAGGCGGTGCGGAGTGCAACAGTATTCCAGCCGGCCTTCGCTGCAGCGATGCGGAAGGCGACTGCATACTCGGCTGCACTCCGACGCCCCTGTCTCATAGACAGCAGCACACTCGAAGCGGTCTCGCCTCTATGTGGGTGATCGAACACCAGTCTGAACTCCCTCACAAACTCAGTATATATCGTTAGGAGCCGTGCATTCTGCTCCCAGAGCGCCGTAGCCCAGGCGCGTGCCTCACCTCGAAGCAGATTAATAACATAAGCCACCCGGCTGGAGTCTGATGCGTACATAACGGGACACTGTGCAAAGACGAGCGACCACTGCATCAGGAAGTCTGCGCACGTCTCTACACAACCTCCGTACGGCTCCGGAGGGCTTATGTATGCTTCAGGGGACGGTGGGGGGGGGGGGTTCGTTGAACGACCAGTGGAATATCTGTATTCGGCGCCTGAACAGCAGGAGGAGGTGCTGCAGCAGTGCCCTGCGTGCGCGCTTCCACCTGGGCGGTGAGAGCCTCCATCCTCCGATTGAGAATAACATTCTGCTCGGTCACCAAGTCCAACCGAGCAGTGCAGGCGGTTAAGATTTGCTGCAGCTCACCTAATATGCCTCCTGCTGGTGCCTGTGCACCCTGCGTTTCCATTGGTGGTTCACTCGATGGTTGACGCCCCTCGGGATCCATGACGTTGGCCGAGATATCCTGTTGAGAAAGTGTAGTGACACGGACCCACAACAGGGGGCGTAAATGAACGGACAATGGATAAGCCAAAATATAACAGTTTAATGTTGCAAATTGTGCACAACAGAATACAGACAAATGCAGTTTGAGAATGACAGTCAATTATACGAAAAGTGACGTGTGGGCAGGCTCGAGGATAGAAGACGTCTGTCCAGAGAAGAGCTGGGTCCCCACACGACTTCCACCGCCAACGGATCTGAAGAACACCGGAGCCACCAAGTCCTGGGTCCCCAGGTGGCCACCGTCTCCAGCTGTCAGACCTGGTACTGCTGGCAGGAAGCAGAGACAGTTAATGGTGGGTGTGTGGAAACACACCCACCATTAACCCACCATACACACAAAACTGAAGTTATTGTACTTGGCTCCACAAATCTTAGAAACATGGTGTCTAACCAGATCCTTACTCTGGATGGCATTACCTTGACCTATAGTAATACTGTGAGAAATCTTGGAGTCATTTTTGATCAGGATATGTCCTTCAATGCGCATATTAAGCAAATATGTAGGACTGCTTTTTTGCATTTGCGCAATATCTCTAAAATTAGAAAGGTCTTGTCTCAGAGTGATGCTGAAAAACTAATTCATGCATTTATTTCCTCTAGGCTGGACTATTGTAATTCATTATTATCAGGTTGTCCTAAAAGTTCCCTGAAAAGCCTTCAGTTAATTCAAAATGCTGCAGCTAGAGTACTGACAGGGACTAGAAGGAGAGAGCATATTTCACCCATACTGGCCTCTCTTCATTGGCTTCCTGTTAATTCTAGAATAGAATTTAAAATTCTTCTTCTTACTTATAAGGTTTTGAATAATCAGGTCCCATCTTATCTTAGGGACCTCTTAGTACCATATCACCCCAATAGAGCGCTTCGCTCTCAGACTGCAAGCTTACTTGTAGTTCCTAAGGTTTTTAAGAGTAGAATGGGAGGCAGAGCCTTCAGCTTTCAGGCTCCTCTCCTGTGGAACCAGCTCCCAATTCGGATCAGGGAGACAGACACCCTCTCTACTTTTAAGATTAGGCTTAAAACTTTCCTTGTTGAAAAAGCTTATAGTTAGGGCTGGATCAGGTGACCCTGAACCATCCCTTAGTTGTGCAGCTATAGACTTAGACTGCTGGGGGGTTCCCATAATGCACTGAGTGTTTCTTTCTCTTTTTGCTCTGTATGCACCACTCTGCATTTAATCATTAGTGATTGATCTCTGCTCGCTTCCACAGCATGTCTTTTTCCTGATTCTCTTCCCTCAGCCCCAACCAGTCCCAGCAGAAGACTGCCCCTCCCTGAGCCTGGTTCTGCTGGAGGATTCTTCCTGTTAAAAGTGAGTTTTTCCTTCCCACTGTCGCCAAGTGCTTGCTCACAGGGCGTCGTTTTGACCGTTGGCATTTTTCTGTAATTATTGTATGGCTTTTGCCTTACAATATAAAGCGCCTTGGGGCAACCCCAAATTCTAACTACTAAACACTCCAGTTGAGTGTCTAATAACCTGATAACCTTCAGAACTGAACGCCTGCTTTAATAAATATTGCACATCCCCCTCCAGGCCTATCGGAACGGTATAACCACACACTCTCATAATTAGGTATCACAAAATCTAGGCATTGTTTTAGCCACGTCTCTTGTACCCATATTACATCGGGTTTGAGCAGTAAATCATCAACATACTTTTTAAGTTCCTGTCCATTCGCAATAAGGCTTCGGGCATTCCATTGTAAAACGTGGAACATGTACATCTACCTTTAACCTTAAGAGTGTCCCAGAACCCCTTCGAACATAGGTTATGTTCAAGTGTTCTGGGGGTACCTCAACTCCTAAAAACCTCTGAGCCTCTTTGGCAATTATTCCCTTAATATCACTTGAAGTCTGCACCTGCCTTACTGCCCACAGCATTTCCACCAAAAATACAAGGAATGCTGTTTTATCAACCACTAAGAGATTATCTGGCACAGCAGGTTTGGCCTCTGTTGGGCCCGCGGCAAAGGGCGACACCTGGTGGTTGGCGCCTCTAGAGGCCTTAACCCGCTTGACAGCCTCTGCATAAGTGATGCTCTCGGACTCCTTATCCTTTTCCACTTGTTGGGCTTGAATGTGGGCCACGCATCCTCTGAACGCCACCACATGGTTGCCCCCACAGTTACAGCATTTCACAGTATCATTTGTACACTGAGATCGATCACGTCCTTCGCTACATTTGCCTCACCTCTTCTCACCCCTGCACACCGCTACAACATGCCCAAACCGCAGGCATTTGTAACAGTGGAGAGGAGGGTGCACATATGGTTTAACAGGATAAACCATAAATCCAAGAGTAACTCGTTGTGGGAGCATTTCATCTTTAACTATAACAAGCACCGCATTACTATTTTCTTCAGCTCCTTCTCTCCTCGTCTTAATCCTCTTCACTCCCACAACAGCTCCTCTCTTCAGATTTTGAAGCAAATCGCCCTCAGAAATGTCTGGAGAAATGTAAATAACTCCTTTTACACCTCAATCAAACTCTTGACTGAGCCCTGGCGCAAATCCTTGAACTGCTCATTTACCTAACTCCCTGAGCTTCAGAGCTTTCGCTCTCTGGGCTTTGGATTTACAAAAAATCCATACATTACCATTAGACAACATCTTGGCGTGCAAAATATCCCTAATCTGGTCTCGGATCTCCGAGGATATAGCTTGAGCGGGTTAAGGGCTTTTTTAACATCATCACAGAATTTAATGATAACTTTAAATCCTGCCTCATCAAGCCTCCCCATTTTGAGCCCCTCCCTATCCTGGCTCTCCTCCCGACACAACCTTCCACGCTTACCCCATTCAACCTCCACCCCGCCAACACCAGAACTCAACCCTCTCTTTCTCATAGAACAGGGGAGACACCTCCAAGGAAAAGTGTTGTGAAAGTGTCGTGACACGGACCCACAACAGGGGGCGTTAATGAACGGACAATGGATAAGCCAAAAAGTAACAATTTAATGTTGTGAATCGCACAACGAAGTACAGACAATAACAATATGGTGGAATGTCAGTTATACACAAGGTGACGTGTGGGCAGGCTCGACGATAGAAGACGTCTGGCGAGAGAAGAGCCGGATCCCACACAGCTTCCACCACCAACGGATCTGAAGAACACCGGAGCCGCCAAGCCCTGCGCCCCAGGTGGCCACTGTCTTCAGCAGTCAGACCCGGTACTGCTGGCAGAGAACAGAGACAGTACTGATGAGTGTGAGTTCGCACACTCAGTAATCCCACAGTCAGTGTTTAGTTAGGAGGGAGCACCTCCACCTCCAATCACACACTCGTGCAGCTCCTGTCTAACTACTTATCTGGTTGGGGTGTGAAGCGAAGCCGTCGCTGATCACACCAAACGCCAATCCCACAGATAAGGCAACACCACAGGAAAACGGCTGCAAAGAAGTTCAGACTATTAGTCAGCGTTAAGTGTAGCAGAGAAATTACCTGAATGGTAGCTGATTTCTCGGCGGGGAGGTGGAGTTGCAGTCCGGCCTTTATGGTGGTGGTGATGTGTAGTGGATGAGTGACAGCTGGTACGGATGATGAGTGACAGCTGTCACTCCCGGTCGCTCCGACGCCCTCTCGTGCTTGAAGCCCGCACTTCAAGCAGGGCGCCATCTTGTGGTGGTGGGCCAGCAGTACCTCCTCTTCAGCGGCCGACACAACAGAAAAGTGTAGTAATGATGTAATGATATACACAGGAGCACAATCGTCCTTCTCCAAATGCGCCAAACAAACCAAGTTGTCCTTCTGGGTCGAGCCAGAGCCATTTCCAAATCATGTCCAGTCAACTGAATTTACCCCAGGTGGACTCCAATTAAGCTGTAGAAACATCTCAAGTATTACCAGTGGAAACAGGATGCACCTGAGCTCAATTTTGAGCTTCATGGCAAAAGCTGTGAATACTTATGTAAGTGTGACTTCTAGGTTTTGTTTTTTTTTTTTTTGCAAAAATGTAAAAAAAAACAAAAAAACCCTTTTCACATTACCATAATGCGGAAAATGTGAAGTGCTGTGAATACTTTCAGGATGCACAATAGCGACAATAAAGGCATCTTATCCTAAATACTGATGTGATCAATTTAATCAGTAACTCGCCATCTATGTACGTGTATGACCTTCTGATAAGAAAAACCCAGTAGATGGTCTGTGTTGTTCACCTGTTGTTCACAGTGAAAACTGAATGTCTTTGGTAGCAAGATTTCAGAGGATCCTTGGGAACTACTGGAATGACTTTGTGTCAAATGAATGGTTACTTAGGGAGACTCAGATGAGACGTATCACATTCCACGGTGTGGTGGATGTGGCGACTCAGTGTCACTGACCTTCATAGGATATGAAGGTTTTCCTTACCACTGTCACCTGTGTGCTTGCTTAGACCTTAGACCTTACTTGTGTGAAGCGCCTTGAGGCAATTTTGTGATTTGGTGCTATGTAAATGAAATACATTGAATTGAATTAAATTGAAATTGAATTGAAATGGCTGAGCCGTGGAACAGAGGAGCCTTGGAAAGTTGTCAGACAGTAATGGCCAGAAACAGTGTGTCATCTGAGACAGACAGATGGAAGAAACTAGTAAATTGTGAGTTTAATGTGTTCATAAGTTTGTACACAACTGCAGCTGCTGACAAATGTCAGAAGTGTAGGGTCTTGTGTTGTGCATGGTAAATGTGATCAGTTGCTCAATGTGGGCAACCAGTACCACAAAGAAGATTAAAATAATCGTGAAATCAGTGGAAGTTTCTGGACAGAGCGGTAATATTTGAAAATGGTGAAAGGTGCACTGACTGAAGGGGCATCGCTCATGGCCATTGTGTGTGTGTGTGCGTGTGTTAGCAAGTGTTCTGATTTTTGTCGATTTTTCAGTGTTGGACTTAAGCATGCCTCCTGTCCACTTGGTGGCGGTAATCCATCAACGGGTTGCCATAGACTAAACGTTACTGAAAAAGAATTAGTCTTAGATCGGTTATTGATTACTTTTGTCTGGCAGGGTGAACGTTCTGCTTGGTATGAAAACAGGAGACACGTGTGGGTTGAAAAACATGTTTTATCTGTTGTTCAGCTGAATATACAAAGTATTTAAGTGCCCTGAAACTTGTAAAAATCGAAGTGCGCTGTTTGTACAATTGTACACGCAAGAAGAAAGTCTGAGTAATGAGTCGTTTTACTTTTAAGTATGTGCTGCTATCTAGCTAGTTGTTAGCAGCCCAGTACCTGAAGTTTGACATACTTCTGCTTTTAATACATGCCTTTGAGTAAATTACTGATTTTACATACATATCACAAATATTTTTGCTATGGTGGAAAGTCGCATTTTAAATGAACAAATTTTGCTCACGTGTGTTTCTCATCTGCCACCTTGCAACTACTCTTTAAATGTTTTTCTTTTTTTCTTGCACAGTTTGAGTTTGCAGACATGGCTGCCATTTATTCAGGCATCCATTTGAAGTTGAAGAGTCCTCAGACTGCATGGGAGGACAAACTGAAGCTGGCACGGTTTGCCTGGATCTCCTCTCAGTGTCTGCTTCCAAACAAGGAGCAGGTAATGCTTTAATGTAGACATGAAAGGATTATTTCATTAATCCAGTTTATAGCATGTAGGGGTGGGAGATCTCAGAAATGTGGCAAACCATGTTTTTATTTGTTATTTTGCGTAAAAAAAATCAATTTCAGTGTCAAGTATTTATTTATATAAAAATATGTTGCTTAGTTTTCAATGCGAAAATATCATGAAGTCCATCTACTTTCTGCTTTGTAAGACGAGAAGGAGGGGTGGTGTGTTTGAATGTCTCACAGCCAGCAGTTTTACAAAAAATTTTTTTTTGTTTTGTTTTTAATAAATACACTTAAAATCTCTTTCTGAGGACAACGTTCAGCTCAGAGATTGCAAACAAGGGGCGAATCCAGATGGAAAGAAGGTGTTGTGGGGCGAATGTGTCATCCACAACACTCCTCGCTTAAGCCCCTTTCACATTGGCATATTCGAAGAGCTGCGTATGGCAGCGTTGTGTTTCATTTAAATACGCCTGAAATGCGCGCGTACTCAGCCTTTTTCAGTGTTCGTTCATACTTGCAGCTGCGTGTGTTCGCTTTTTATTGTGTGCACACAGTCACGTGTACCATGCCGCTATTAACCAGTTCAGTGGTATTTTCTGCCTCTGTGGAAGTGCGCTCTGTTCTCTACTGCAGGTGTGGTGCGGCTCAAAAACAGTCATTTAACATTATTATTATTATTATTTTGTCTTGGTGGAGCATTTTCATTGTATCCAGATGCTGCTGAGTCTGGCTGTGGTAAAGGCTGCCCTGAATGAAACGCTGTGACTCGTTAAACTTTTAAACCTCTGGTTGCTCTGATCAGGTCCGCTGATTTGATCAGACCTGATTGATCAGGTCGTGTGATGATCGCGCCCGACATGCAGTGAATGCGCTTTTATTTTAAAGAGTCACAGCTCTTTTCAGGTTTGATCAGACCTGATCGATCTGGGTGTTTCATGAGCGCATCAACATGCAGCGAGTGAGCTTTTATTTTAAAGTCACAGGTTTGATTAGACCTGATCGATCAGGGCGTTTGATGAGCGCACCGACATGCAGTGAGTGCGCTTTCATTTTAAAGTAACAGGTTCGATCAGACACAGAGAGAGAGACAGCGACAGAGTGAGAGTGAGAACGCGCGTGAGAGAGAGAGCGAGAGAGAGAGAGACCGACCGACCGACCTGCTGTTTCTGTGGTGTTTCTGGATTTCTGAGTTGAGGTTTGATTTCCTGTTCTGATCACACACAGGTGCTGTGTGATCATGTGATCATGTTCTCAGTTGATTCCTCTGGATTCACGCACACAGTTTTGGTTGTGTACAGGAGCGCCGTGTTGCACAGACTTGCATGCAGTAACGCTGTGCTGTGCAGACCTGCTTAAAACTGTGTCCAGCACTTTACGCCGAAGAAAATTAAACATGTTTAATTTCTTCCATCCTACGCGTGTACAACCCCTGGCAAAAATTATGGAATCACCGGCCTCGGAGGATGTTCATTCAGTTGTTTAATTTAGTAGAAAAAAAGCAGATCACAGACATGACACAAAACTAAAGTCATTTCAAATGGCAACTTTCTGGCTTTAAGAAACACTATGAGAAATCAAGAAAAAAAGATTGTGGCAGTCAGTAACGGTTACTTTTTTAGACCAAGCAAAGGAAAAAAATATGGAATCACTCAATTCTTGAGGAAAAAATTATGGAATCACCCTGTAAATTTTCATCCCCAAAACTAACACCTGCATCATATCAGATCTGCTCGTTAGTCTGCATCTAAAAGGAGTGAACACACCTTGGAGAGCTGTTGCACCAAGTGGACTGACATGAATCATGGCTCCAACACGAGAGATGTCAATTGAAACAAAGGAGAGGATTATCAAACTCTTAAAAGAGAGTAAATCATCACGCAATGTTGCAAAAGATGTTGATTGTTCACAGTCAGCTGTGTCTAAACTCTGGACCAAATACAAACAACATGGGAAGGTTGCTAAAGGCAAACATACTGGTAGACCAAGGAAGGCATCAAAGCGTCAAGACAGAAAACTTAAAGCAATATGTCTCAAAAATCGAAAAATGTACAACAAAACAAATGAGGAACGAATGGGAGGAAACTGGAGTCAACGTCTGTGACCGAACTGTAAGAAACTGCCTAAAGGAAATGGGATTTACATACAGAAAAGCTAAACGAAAGGCATCATTAACACCTAAACAGAAAAAAACAAGGTTACAATGGGCTAAGGAAAAGCAATTGTGGACTGTGGATGACTGGATGAAAGTCATATTCAGTGATGAATCTCGAATCTGCATTGGGCAAGGTGATGATGCTGGAACTTTTGTTTGGTGCCTTTCCAATGAGATTTATAAAGATGACTGCCTGAAGAGAATATGTAAATTTCCACAGTCATTGATGATATGGGGCTGCATGTCAGGTAAAGGCACTGGGGAGATGGCTGTCATTACATCATCAATAAATTTGTTGATATTTTGGACAATTGAAAGGATGTTTGGGGATGATGAAATCATTTTTCAAGATGATAATGCATCTTGCCATAGAGCAAAAACTGCAAAAACATTCCTTGCAAAAAGACACATAGGGTCAATGTCATGGCATAGGGTCAGTGTCAATGAGCAGATCTGATTTGATGCAGGTGTTAATTTGGGGGATGAAAATTTACAGGGTGATTCCATAATTTTTTCCTCAGAATTGAGTGATTCCATATTTTTTTCCTCTGCTTGGTCTAAAAAAGTAACCGTTACTGACTGCCACAATCTCTTTTTCTTGATTTCTTATAGTGTTTCTTAAAGCCAGAAAGTTGCCATTTGAAATGACTTTAGTTTTGTGTCATGTCTGTGATCTGCTTTTTTTCTACAAAATTAAACAACTGAATGAACATCCTCTGAGGCCGGTGATTCCATAATTTTTGCCAGGGGTTGTAGCCCTCAACACACTGCTGCGTAGGGAGAAAAAACTCGATGTAGAGCTGCTAAAAGTGGGCGGAGAGCTGCTCAACTCAGCGTAGATGATGCACTGCAATGAGCAGCTCTACGAATACGCCAGTGTGAAAGAGGCTTTAAAGGTCTACTTTTGAAGACGTTTTTCATGCTACTACATTTTCTTGTCATAATAATTTTAACAACTAAAATGTTTAAATCAGTATTATTCTGGGCCTAAGCTTTACTATAGTTCTGGACTAAGTTTAATTAATGACACATAAAAATTTCATTTAGTTAATTTAACTTGTATGCATAACTAAAGTGGGATGTGAAGCAGTATCTTTTTTTTTATGTAATGTCTAAGCTCAAAATTACTGTTTGGGGATCTAGCTTTAAAATCAGGTTAGTTAGGATGAGGGAAGCCAAAATTTGCGTTTGGCTTTGATCACTCAAAGACTGGAGAGAACTGACATTTGCCGTTTGGTACGCTTATGTATTTTGGATCAAGGATAAATACTGCGAAAATGGAAAGTTGATAGAACAAATATTTTTGGATATATTAGCAATTTTAGCAAACCAGTAAACATTGTGCTGCAGCGCACCATGGGGTTTGGGGTTTTAAATGTTGTTATTGTGGTTCATGTTAGTTTAACAGCGTTGTTAGTGTTATTGATTTATTGTGTTTTTGTACTACAATTGGTTTAGTCAGTTTAGATAAGTGTTATGCCACGTTCACACCGCACAACACGCGACGACACAAATTCACATCTCTCGCCTGGCGATGGACGTGCCACCATCGCCCGGTGTGTCGCTCTGCTTTCGCTGCGAAAATTCGCCCCAGTGCGTCATCAAATAGGAAGAGCTTCCATTCCCCTCGCTGGCTCCGGTTGTCAGTCAAATCAACATGCCGGACCTTGATCAATCGGAGCGAGTTGCTGTGCTGTATTTGTTGTGGAAAGCTGACAAACGTCACCAGCGGCGCGGTCCCTGGTCTCACAACATCCTCATGAGACGTTCCCAATTCGGGGAGTTTCATTATTTACGGCAGGAGCTGCGTCTGGATGATGGCTGCTTTCAGCAGTACTTCCACCTCTCCAGGACCCAGTTTGAGGACCTCCTGTCACGTTCGCACATGTGAACAAGAAAAACAACAAAAAAAAACTGACTGCCGCTGCAGTTCCTCGCTCTCCTCTTCAACTCTTTCATAATTGTGATATAAACCAGTCACCATTTGTTTTATTACACATCTGTGTAGTTAATAAAATGATCTCACAGACGATTTGTTCGCGCGCACGTGGAAAAAAAAAAACTGGCTGTTGTCACCATTTGTTTTATTATACATCTGTGTAATTAATAAATAAAATAACCTTCACGGATGATTCGTTCGCAATATGCACGGGGAAAAAAAAAACGGCCGCTGCTACTGCTCGCTCTCCCCTCAAACTCTGTCATAATTATGAAATAAAGGACAAAAGGGATATAAGTCCTGCTCACAGACTGGCTGCCAGAGACAGGACATGTCCACATCAAGTATAAACTCCAGACATCTCCACGTCACTACATATCCAGTCCCTGATTGGTCATCGCAACGCGACAAGATGAAAAAGTTTGCCACAAGCCATTGGCGCCACAAACGCGCCAATTGTTCAAAATCGCTTCATTCTCGTCCATAGCGTTGCGTGGCTTGAACTTTTGTGGTGCCACAATGGCTTCTTCCATAGGGATTACATGGCAATCTGTCGCCACCATCGCTCGCGTGTCTTCCGGTATGAATGCAGCATTATGTTGGTACCATAAGTGAAATGTGTAATGTAATGTCTTCCGGCACCGCTTCTTTGTCAAAATAAAAGTACTTGTGTGCAGCACAATGCAGAAAAGACTAACAGTTGTGCATGCGTGCGTTTAATTTTAACCACGCACAAACTGGGGAGAACTGGCATGAACGGCACCAAAACCATACATTGATAGGACTAATATTTTTAGAGAAGCTACATATATTAGTTAACAACACTGAACAATGGACACTAATATTTACAACCCCTGGCAAAAATTATGGAATCACCGGCCTTGAAGGATGTTCATTCAGTTGTTTAATTTTGTAGAAAAAAAGCATATCACAGACATAACACAAAACTAAAGTCATTTCAAATGGCAACTTTCTGGCTTTAAGAAACACTATAAGAAATCAGGAAAAAAAATTGTGGCAGTAACGGTTACTTTTTTAGACCAAGCAGAGGGAAAAAAATATGGAATCACTCAATTCTGAGGAAAAAATTATGGAATCATGAAAAACAAAAGAACGCTCCAACTCATCACTAGTATTTTGTTGCACCACCTCTGGCTTTTATAACAGCTTGCAGTCTCTGAGGCATGGACTTAATGAGTGACAAACAGTACTCTTCATCAATCTGGCTCCAACTTTCTCTGATTGCTGTTGCCAGATCAGCTTTGCAGGTTGGAGCCTTGTCATGGACCATTTTCTTCAACTTCCACCAAAGATTTTCAATTGGATTAAGATCCGGACTATTTGCAGGCCATGACATTGACCCTATGTGTCTTTTTGCAAGGAATGTTTTCACAGTTTTTGCTCTATGGCAAGATGCATTATCATCTTGAAAAATGATTTCATCATCCCCAAACATCCTTTCAATTGATGGGATAAGAAAAGTGTCCAAATTATCAACGTAAACCTGTGCATTTATTGATGATGTAATGACAGCCATCTCCCCAGTGCCTTTACCTGACATGAAGCCCCATATCATCAATGACTGTGGAAATTTACATGTTCTCTTCAGGCAGTCATCTTTATAAATCTCATTAGAACGGCACCAAACAAAAGTTCCAGCATCATCACCTTGCCCAATGCATATTCGAGATTCATCACTGAATATGACTTTCATCCAGTCATCCACAGTCCACAATTGCTTTTCCTTAGCCCATTGTAACCTAACCATAGCAGCTTACAGTTCTCCGCAGAAAAGTGGACAGATGAATAGGAACCAGTCCAACAAGTGCCTTATATACCAAAGTCATCCAATGTCAGCTGCGTTGTTCCGAAGAGGACATACCAGCCTTGGCATAGAGTTCACAGTGATGGGTAAATAAATTAAAAATACATGGATGACGCAAGAAAATGAAACACGAATTTCCATTTAAAAATCAAATGACAAAATCGAAGTAAAAATACGAGAACCTAAACAGTTTATAGCCACATTAAGACAGTAAACATTAAAAAATCTGTTATGTTTTTATTTATTATTAGTTTTATTGTTATTATATGTTGTTTTGTTTTTGTTTTGTTTTTTTAACAGACTGCTCAAATGTAATTGCTCGTTGTGGGATTAATAAAGTTGTTTGATAGAAAAATTACGAAATTAACAGGAAGTAAATGGGTTGAGTTCTTCTAAAAACTGTTGAGGTCTAATGTTCTAAAAAAAATTCTGTAATCACAGACCTTTCTAAATTGTCTCTGGTGTTTGCGCTTAGATACAAAGAAAATGAGAAATAGATTTATTTCTTTAATTATTTGGTTGAAATTGCAAAGTAAAACAAAAGTACGACTCCATAAGCTTGAAATGTGATCGAATTGGTACATTTTTCAGCAACATTTCAGTTAATTTTTTGGAAAATCCATGGTGGGCAGGACAACCAATTTGAACGCGCGAGCCGGGTGGAACTTTTGCAGTACTGGGTGGTACCGCCTGGCACAGCCCACTGTAGCTAGAACCCTGATTACCACCCTTGAAAAATGTCAGATACCTATATTATACAAATAATGGATGGTAACGAGTCCAACATAGAGATGACTTGTCATCCATCAGTTATGTTCTCCACCCCCCCCTTCCCAAATTAAGCAAACAACAAAGAGTCAAGTAAATTAGATCAGTTTATTTTGTTGTGAAAATTTTCGTAACAACTTTGCAAGCCCTTGCCTGTCAAGTTCTGTCCAGTGACAGTTTGTTGATTCAGCTCCAATTGCTGTGATCGACGATTTTGATGCGATGAACGCTTCTAAAACGTCAGTAGCGTGCTTGTCTACCTTCTTAGTGTTTTTGGCATCCTTGGAGTTCAATATTTCCACCAGTTCCTCCTCTGTGAACTCGGTAAACCTCGCTGGCAGACGATTTTCTGCTGTTGTTGACATGTTTGCCATTTTTTTCAACCAGCGTCTGTCAGCTAGTTCCTGACCTTCGTATGCCGCGCTCTGATTGGCTAGCTGTTGGCAGTAAGCTCTAACGCTTTTGGTCAGTGGGAACTGATCAATATAACTTTTGGTCCTAGCCTTTTTGGATCCAACATAATTTTCTGGCACCAAGCATGCCAAAATACAGGACACACACACATATATATATATATATATATATATATATATATATATATATATATATATATATATGGTTAATGGGGATAGTGAACAGCAGTTATTGCACACTTGTATTTCAATACAGTGGATGTTGCACAGATAATGAAGTGTATATTGCACATATGGATCATACAGATATTGCACCAATGACTGTTATTTCAAAAGCAATAAAATAAAATATTGCACACTAGGTTATATTTGAGTGATTAAATATTGCCCAGTGGATTTTGGTTAACAGTCCATTACTCTGGGTTCAGGGATGCCGTCAGTCTGACTGTGGCTGTAAAAATACTTTCATGGAATCAAGTCCTGTGTGTAATGATGCTGTCTGCTCTAGTTTTCCTCAGGCTGTAAGCTGTGTGTTTGGGCCTGAGGCGAAAGTGGGCAGGGTGGTGTGGGTCACTGATAATGTGCTGTGCCCTCTTTTTGCATCGTTGACTATAAATTGAGTTGTGTTAAGCCTTGTTAACATTACCTCTCAAAATCAGATTTTTAGCATATCCAGATTGTATCTAGCTTGATTTTTTTTTTTTTTTTTGGCAGTCTGGACAGCAAAAAAAACACAAAATCCAATTTTTCCAAAGCAAATTCAAACCACATACAGAGATGGTTTGCAGTGTGATTCAAATGGTATTTTTACAAATCTGATTCCGTCTGAACATCTCGGTCGCTCAAATAGGATTTCAAAGTGGCCTCTGCCTCACTTGCAGCACAACATGAATGACGACGTAGTTCCGGTGAGGTGAAAGTTGGTTCAGAGCGCCTTACCCGTGGAGTTGGAATAAGTTGGGGGAAAAAAGTAGAGCCCGACCAATATGGATTTTTTTTTTAGGCCGATGCCGATAACGATATTTCGATGGGAAAAAAATGCAGATAATCGATAAATTGGCTGATAATCGATAAATCAGCCGATATTTTTTTTTTTTAAATGAATAAACTGTTCTTTTTTTGGACCCTTAACAAAAAAGGTATGAGCTAAAAGCTGAAGCTTTGTCCTCATATTGATTAACTTTATAACAGAAAAAATTTCAAGTTAAAAAAAAATGCAAAAATGCAATTGGAGCAGTTAGGGGGCTATTCAAACAGGCCAACTAGTAAGATATCACTCCTGAAAACATTCTTTGCCGTATCACGTGAGGTAAATCTGCCCTACGATTGGATTTTGGAAAACCATGTGACGGAGAACCAATTCCGATTGGACACTCACATTGCGCACGTCATCCCACATCTTCTGTGAGGAGTACCAAGATGGCCGACGGTGGATTGAAAGACCGGAGTTAACTTTTCAGCAAAAAAAAAAGAAGTTTCTATCTCATATCATTAAAAAGTTATTTACAATTTAGTAAAGCTTGGTCCCAGCTGTTATATACTGCGGCGTTGGCCCTGGGGGGTTATGGCGAACGGCAGTAATTCCCAGAACCCTTCTGGACGACCAGTGAATCTGAATGTTTCAACGTCTTAGCAGTAAACGAAAGTTTTTCATGCTAGAAATAAGGTCTACACAACGTGGGCTTAATAAAAAGCGCGACAGAAGCATTGAAGCACATTTGACACATTACTACATAAACTGAGTTAATCAAACTGAGTTGAACTGAAACGGGAGAAATGTGGGGTGAATGTAATTGCAAAGTTATTACAAACAACATCCTTATAAACTTACTTGTATGCTTTTGTCAGCTGATCAGTGCAGTGTGACGACGAACTTCGGGGGCCGGTGATGAACACATTTAAGCAGGGGTGTAAGCAGCTCTCGGTTGAATGGAGTCAGAGCTCCATCTACTGGACAAACGGTGCAAGAACATTTTACATTGCAGACACAAACATTATTTCAGTAACTGTTCTGTTTATGAGAAATTATCGGCGTTCTGTCGGAAAAATTTCGGCCGATAGTGAGTACTTTGAAAAGGGCTTATATTGGCTGATAATATCGGCCAGCCGGTATATCGGTCGGGCTCTAGAAAAAAGTTGAAGAAAATGGTTAAAAAAACAACAGGGCATGGTGGTACAACTCAGCAGTCTCCTCTGTTTGTCGTTTCCTTGCAGTTACAATAAAGTTTTCTCCGTGGCTCCCATGGGCGAAATTTGGTGGGGGATGGGGAGACATGTCCCCCCCCACCCACCCACCTTTTCAACCGGGGGGACAGAATATGGTATGTCCCCCCCACCTTCTGACGTGTGTACTTGAAACATGCTATGCCAGTCTTATGTGCAAATCATGTCAGTCTTATGTGCAAAACCCTGTCAGAATAGTATCTTTGTTTCTGCAAGTTTGTATTTTTAGCAGCATTGACTTTTTTACAACACCTGTTTCTTGTTTGTCACATTTGGAATTTTCTGGGACTGCTTTGCCCAGATTTGAAACCAAAAATAGTTGCCTCTAGAGACTAGTGTCTACACATAAGTATCAGTGGACCATATGCTAATTTACTAAATTCTGAAAGTTAGAAAAGAAAATCAGAAACACTTTCTGGGACCTCAGAAAGCCCATCTGCAATTATTGCTTCATCTCCAAAATCAGTCTATGCAAGCGAAATTATGTTCAGTATGAGTGTTGTCATTAGTGCCAGTTCGAAAATTAAATTCATGATAAGTAATTTATCCTAAACTTATGATCTGTTGTTTTTTCAAACTTATGCAAAAACAAATGTTGAGGGGGGGAAATAAAAATACAGTATGCGATAGTTAATAATTATTAAGAGCCTGTTCTTTCATATTTATGAATACATTTTACCACATTGCAGTTGTTTTTTTTAAATGAAAACTCAACCTATCATTCTTTTTGAGTTCTACACGTGGTGATACCTTATTTACACCAGGATGTTAATAAAATCAATGCTGGCTATTCTCAGAATAAAGTACTTATATCCACAGTTTCAAATTGCATAAGTCAAATGGTGTCCACTTTATGGTCTTCTCAAAACATTAAAATTACTGGTCTGGATGCTCAGAATGCATCTGAGCTTATCTAGAAACCTTTTGGCTTCTGGGGGCCTAAAGCAGCCCCCGGCCTATGGGTTTTGCACTTTGTCCCCCCAATTTCTAGTTCTAAATTGCGCCCTTGGTGGCTCCACATAACCATTCCAGACAGAAACGTGCACAGTTTGCTGGTGTCCATGTTTTTCCTGTTCATTGCCTGTTACCATAACAATCAGTATGGATTAGACCAGGGGTGGCCAAGTTCGGTCCTCGAGAGCCACATTCCTGACACTCTTAGTTGTCTCCCTGCTCCAACACACCTGAATCCAATGAAAGACTCGTTAGCAGACTTTTAATGAGCCTTTCATTGGATTCAGGTGCGTTGGAGCAGGGAGACAACTAAGAGTGTCAGGAATGTGGCTCTCGAGGACCGAACTTGGCCACCCCTGGTTTAGACTGTCGGTGTGGATGCACAGATCAGATCTGGTCACTTGCTATAATGTGGACAGTCAATCAGTGAGAGCTGATTTGAATCAGATTTGCAATAAATCTGATTTGAACTGGCAGTGTAAACAAGGCCTTAGTCATACATAGACACTTGAAGACATTGATTATCTCTTTCTAAACACTTTGGCATTGTATGTATTGTCTGTTTCACCCTGTCCTAGGTACTGTTGGACTGGTGCACTCACGCTCTGACAGGCTGGTACAGTCAAAAAGTGGAATTTTCTTACCATGTTTTGGAGGGCCTGTGGTGTTACCTTGATGACCTACTTCACAGCCAAAAGCTCCAATCCCTTCTCAAGCAGGGCAAGAGCATCAGCCTTCGGCACATGGCACAGGTGCATGAGCCACTACAGTTTAAATACCAAACCAATTCCAGACAAGACTGGTTTCTCAGTGCACCAACCCTGATTTATTTATTTATTTCCATCTCATTTCTTAGAGACACTCTGTTATTGTCTATTGCACAGTATAATCACATACTGCATGGGTACTTGGACTGTAGAACATGACTGATCAGCATGACACAGTATTGTGAACGCTACCATGTGCTGAAATGTCACAGAGTTGATTGACATTTGTCTGTGGAAATGTCACTTACATGTCTTTCATGTGCTTGTCTCCAGTTGTTGCTTGACAGACTCCAGGAGTGTGCAAGTGATGGCAAAGAGCCGCAGGTGAATGTGTCCATTCTACTGAGTGTGCTTCAGGGCATTCTCTCTCTTCCTGGCCTCTCGTCTGTTTTTACCACCAAGTACGAAGTTATGGTCGATCTGCTGGCCAAGCTGTGCACTCTGGCTCGCCGTGAGTTACAGCAACCTTTGCTCACGAGTTCCCTTCAGACTTCCACGCAGGCTCAGAGAAGGACGGCACCAGACACTTCTAAAGACCAGCTGCTGTCTGGGTGTCTTCCAATTCAACATGCTGGGGATTGTAAGATCGCTCTGTTGGAGCCATTCACAACTCCCCAAGATCCTCCACTTGTGGATGCTGAAAAATTACCTTCAAAGCCAAAGGAAATCTCAAGTTCAGCTTATTTGTTTGAGATGTTATTTCGGGTATTGTTGTGTTATTTGTCAGTTCAGCGGCAACAAGCCAATCTTCACAGAGTGTTTACTCTGGTAGCAAACCAGCTGCTGCAGCCTGTTGTGCTGCTCAGACACTTGCTGGTTTCTGGAGAGAACGCAGCTTCTCATTCAAACCTGCAACTCCGTCAGCGCCTGTGCAGAGATATCTGTACCAAAATGGACACCATCCTTCAGTCAGCTCTATTCCCACCTGAGTATCTGAGCTCTTACAAAGAGGAGCTCCTTCCTTCTAAAGAGGACTGTGGGAAACGTGGTCACGGGGGGGCAAAAGGTGTTTTGACTCCAGCCAGTACAGTTCTTTGCAAACTGAGTGCCATCATCTGTGAGCCCCACCTGTGTTACTCTGTGAAGTCGGACTCATCTTCTCTGCTGTTTAAGTTCTTTCTGGACAGTTATGGAAAAGGAAGAGATGGTGAAGAACAGCAGAGAATGCTGTGTTTTTATTTCTTCACCAGATTGGTTGCTATCTTGGATGTAGGCTGTGGTGATCAGGAGGTGTCTCTGTCCTCTGGCCTTATGTCTCCTTCAGTCTCTCACTCTTCTCCAGAGAGCTGGAACGTCGCCCTGTTGGCTGTGGAGGCCCTGTTGAGCCAGGCTCTTTCAGCTGATATATATAATGTAGCAGCAGACAGGATAAGACATGGAGATGTGCAACTTAATTTTTACAGATCATTGGGACAAATGCTCTTCAACCAGGCCCAACCAAGGTAATACTGATGTTAATACTTTGTCAGTTTTTTGTTTTTATTCTTCATTTGGAACAGCTCTTGATGCATCTGCTAGTAGAAGTAAAGGGTTAGGGTACAGCTTTAATTTTTCATGTTTATTAAAAAAAAATCTTCTGGTCATGGAGTAAAATCTTTCCTGTCTTGTTGTTTAGCATCCCGGCATGGTACCGCTGCTTAAGAATGTTGTTGAGCCTCAACCATCTGATTCTTGAACCAGACCTGGACCAGCTGCTGTCATCAGCCTGGGTTAATGCTGAATGCATGGAAGGACATGTGCAACAGGACAGACAGGTATTAAATCAATCATTTAATCCCAAATTATATTATATGACTCATTCATTATCAGTTCAGGTTGTGGTCCCATTTCAACCACCTCAGATTGTCATGAGATTTTATACATGCATAAAACAATCTTTCAAATCATGTTTGATTTGAAAGATTGTTCGTCCTTGAGCCCCACTACTGCATGCTGTTGATAACTGAGGTCTATATAGATCTTTAACCACCATTTTCTCTGGTTCAGCACAAATTTAACATGGTGATTAATGAAGGAGGTTGCACCGACTTTAATTATTTGGATTTGAAGCCGTAATGACAGTAATGCAGCCTGTTCAATAACACATTTATTTGGCCTGCCTTGAGTAAGTCAGTTCAGCATTTCAGTACGCACTGTGCATGCTGGGTTCAAAGTTCATGACTACCCAAAACAGATGATACTGGCTGAGGGCAGAGTGTATATATTGAGGATTTTGAGAGCTGGAAACTTAAATAGGTTTTTGCTAAAAACAGGGCTACAAAATAGTTGGGAAGGGGGGAGGGAGAATATGTGACCCTATCATGCACTCACACAACAAAATGCGCCCGTAGTGCTAACTAAAGACGATGAACGGCATGCCATTAAGAAAGAGTAAAAGTCTTTACTGACGTTTGAAGTTGACAATTCCCGCTCTGTTCCAGCTGTCAGCCGATTGGGAAAATCAGACATCAGCAACAAACAAATGCCCCCCTGCATGTATGTAGATATTAACAAAAATCATATGGAAGGACAAGCAAAACCTGCATGGCCATGCAACACACAGCACATACAGATGGAGACCTGTCCATTATATACAGTCAGTATTCTGTATACTGGTATTTTTAGTATTCACAACGCTTCACTTTTTCTACATTTTGTTATGTTACACCCTTATTCCAAGATGGAGTAAGTTGATTTTTTTTTTTTTTTTTTTCCTCAAGATTCTCCTCACAGCACCCGATAATGACAATGTATTTGTATTGACACCTTTGCTCAATGCTTTGTTGATGCACCTTTGGCAACAATCACAGCCTCAAGCCTTCTTGAGTGTGATACCACATGCTTTTTGCACATATCTTTGGCCAGTGTTGCCCATTCCTCTTTGCAGCACCTCTCAAGCGCCATCAGGTTGATGGAGTAAAATGGTAAATGGACTGCATTTATATAGCTCTTTTCCATCTGCATCAGATGCTCAAAGCGCTTTACACGTCAGTGCCTCACATTCACCCCAGTGTCAGGCTGCCGCCATGCAAGGCGCCCACTGCACACTGGGAGCAACTAGGTCAGTGATTTTCAACCTTTTTTGAGCCGCGGCACCCTTTTTATATTTACAAAATCCTGCGGCACACCACCAACCAAAATAATATAATTCTATTACCTCTGGTTTTGCGCAAAACCCAATTATCGCAATAGAAAATCGATACAGAAAACACTGCATTTCGAAAATCCTCAAGCATTTTGCGCTCTGATCTCAAGTAGGGCTGTCACGATTAGGAATTTCTGGAGACGATTAATTGTCAGACAAATAATTGCGATTGATGAATATATTGTCTATTTTTTTTTTTTTTTTTTTCCCCCTTCTTTATATTCTACTATTGTAGTATAATTACACAACTCTGGAAGAACGTTTGGTTTCTGTGAGTGGAGAAACTGGGAATGGTGCAACATTTTTATTTTTATCTTCATTTTACATACAGTCCCAACTTTTTCTGAATGGTGCTTGTTTCTGTTGCATTTCTGAAATTGTTTCTCCTCATCAGTCACGTTTTGTGCTTAAACACTGCATTAAGCCCATATTAAACAAATAAATACCTTTGGAAAGTAACAGCTGTTAAAGTTCAGAGTTCTCACCTGCTTTTTGTGATCTGTGCATCTGAACATCACCACAGCTTCTCCATGTCGGGTTTTTTTTTTTTTTTTTTTTTTGTGGCTCAGTTCATTCATATATTCTCATTTTTTAAAATATGTTTTTAAAGATATTTGACCGTTTATTTCATCTCATGATCTCATAAATTCAGCATACGACGCGCACATGGTGTGAACAGGACGGTAACGGCAAAATCACACCTTTAGAGAAAGTTCAGAGAGAAGTAAAAGCAGCTTCATGTTTTGTTTTTTTTTAACGTTTACTCGGGTTAAAATCCTCTCTCTTCTCCGCGCTCGCTGCGCACTGATGGTTCTCAGACTGTAATGTGTCGCGCCTGCATTCAAGAATCTCCCTCACGCACCCCCTCCCTCCCAGTCTGCAGCCTGTTGGCACAGACACACACACACACCGACAGCTCCGCATTTTAGACTGCTTTTGAAGAAGACGGCCACTGTTTTAATCGGCCGTCTTCCAAACGGCAGGACGGATCGCTCCTCAGCCTCCATGTTATTGTCCCGCCTTAAGACGAGAGCGAGGCTGCAGCACAATGACGTCAGATTCTGAGTCGTTTTATGCTTTGTGGATAAAATAAATAATTCACGGTAATCGTGAATATGAAAAATAATCACGATTGACGAATATTGTAATAATTGTGACAGCCCTAATCTCAAATGTTTTTTTTAGACGTGTCGACACTTTTATTCACAATAATCTGCCACTCTAATATTCACGGAGCGCAGAGGCTGCCTTCAGCGAACCCAGTTGTGAGCGATAAGGCCCATGTCTGACCACGGTGACATCAACGGAGGTCAGGCCGCCTTCCCTGCACACCTCCACAGCCAACGTCGTTTCTCCTTCCCCAGAGGAGCCATGCTCCGTGAGCAGCTGAGATTCACGCTGTAGTCAGCAACCCGTAACCATGGAGACGCACAACGCTATGTGCGCAAGTATGTCTATTATACTATAGTACAGCGCTTTGCTGCCATCTACTGGAATAAAAGAGCATTACATCATCTGCCACACTATTACAGCACATACACCCGATAATGGTGATATTGGATAATTGCCCACGGCACCCCTGACGATCGATCACGGCACCCTAGGGTGCCGCGGCACCCCGGTTGAGAATCACTGAACTAGGTGATTAAGGACCTTGCCCAAGGGCCCTGAGTGATTTTTCCGGTCAGGCTGGAATTTGATCCGAGGACCCTCTGGTCTCAAGCCCAATGCTTAACCACTAGACCATCACCTCCCCTATTTGGGGAGTGTTGGTGCACAGTCATTTTCAGATCTGTCAGAGATGTTCAGTCGGATTCAGGTCTGGGCTCTGGCTGGGCCACTCAAGGGCATTCACAGAGTTGTCCTGAGGCCACTCCTTTGATATCTTGGCTGTGTGCTTAGAGTCATTGTCCTGCTGAAAGACGAACAGTTGCCCCAGTCTGAGGTCAAGAGCCCTCTGGAGCAGGTTTCCATCCAGAATGTCTCTGTACATTGCTGCATTCATCTTCCCTCAATTCTGACTAGTCTCCCAGTTCCTGTCGCTGAAAAACATCCCCACAGCATGATGCTGCCACCACCATGCTTCACTCTAGGGATGGTATCTGGTTTCCTCCAAACATGACGCCTGGCATTCAAGCCGAAGAGCTCAATCTTTGTCTTATCAGAGCAGAGAATTTTGTTTCTCATGGTCTGAGAGTCCTTCAGGTGCCTTTTGTCAAGCTCCAGGAAAGCTGCCATGTGCCTTTTACTAAGGAGTGGCTTCTGTCTGGCCACTAGACCATCTTTTGTCAAGCTCCAGGAAAGCTGCCATGTGCCTTTTACATAAGGAGTGGCTTCCGTCTGGCCACTCTACCATACAGGCCTGATTGATGATTGCTGCAGAGATGGTTGTCCTTCTTTAAGGTTCTCCTCTGTCCACAGAGGAATGCTGGAGATCTGACAGAGTGACCATCAGGCTCTTGCTGACCTGCCTGACTATGGCCGTTCTCCCCCGATAGCTCAGTTTAGAAGAGTGCCAACTCTATGAAGAGTCCTGGTGGATCTAAACTTCATCCATTTAAGGATGATGGAGGCCACTGTGCTCATTGGGACTTTCATAGCAGCAGAAATGTTTCTGTGGCCTTCCCCAGATTTGTGCCTTGAGACAATCCTGTGTCAGAGGTCTGGAGACAATTCATTTGACTTCATGCTTGGTTTGTGCTCTGACATGCAATAATTTAGTTTTACAGCAAGTCCATAGATTAGGAAGATGTAGACTACAACCTTCTCCTGTATGAACACCTAGGATTCGTTTTTTACTGCCCTGATTGTTTACATTGTAATTTGTGTATGCATGCTGTCCATATCCTTGAGCTGCTTAGGTGGGTAGGAGTTCCCATGGGATAAGAGCCTTTTAACCTACTACTCCTGGTTCTCAAGGCCAGATACCTAAGTGGCTCTGCCTTTTGTAACGATATTTAGGTGTGGCTCAGTCAGCACTGGGAGGGTTCTCCCTTATGGCCCAGTCACACAGCACTTAACGAAGGGCAATGAAGCCTTGACGAAACAAGAAATCTGGACTTTCGTTGACTTTTGTTGGCATCGTTTAGTCTTCGCTCAGCTTCGTTCCTGCAGCTGGCACTTCATCAGGATTTTTAAACTGTTGAAAAATTTGAACGAAGGGCAACGAAAACCTCAATTCATCCTTGTTTCGTTTTGCTGACGTTCTTGACGTTTTTTAATCATTTTAGTTTTTGTAACGTTATTGTTTAATTTGACTTCGTTGGAGCAGCTGAATGTTTTCACACAGTGCAGAAGCCGTTTCTGAGCGCTGAGGCTACTGCTGCGTTCATGTACCATTGGAAATTACAGGGCAAACTCAGACTGCTTGCTTGGATTTTTTTTTTAATCTTTGTGGGGGGTCAGCTTCAATGGGCTCAGGCACCTTATATAGGACAGAATTAATCTTTTGTGTGGATATAATTAATTATTTTGCCACAAGCAACTGCTGAATTTGAAACAACAAAAGTTGTGTAATTTCCGACGGTACTTCAATGCAGCATTAGCAGCAGCAGCAGCTCCTGCGTACGTTTATTATTTTGTATTAAATATAACAATATGAGTATAGGAATGACAATCCAGTCCTTATGTACATCTGGCAACAGGTAGATGAATCAAAATGATGATATAAAGAGCTGTTCTGGAAGGCAGTATTCACGTTGTGGATCAGTGATCAGCTGGTGGAATAACCGCACATGTGAGTCAATGCGCGCGTTCACACGCACTGATTAATTTGCTGCTCTGATATATTCAATCATCTTTACACTTATATTTATATTTATTCCCTCTTTTGACAGTTTTCTGTTATAAATCAATATATATGGCTTAGTAACGTAATACAGCAATACAGCAGTGACCACGGCACACTTTTTTTTTTTTTTTTTAAATTGAAGTAATACAGAGCGCGCAGCGTGTCGACAGACAGTGAGGATTCTGATGATGGAGGTGATCCCTCTTTTGTTCTGGATGAGGTGTTATGTGTCGACGCGGGTTGAGGACCGTCTGACGGAACCCAGCGCTAAAATAACCAGAAAGCGGTTCCAATAACAAAACAATTTTTTTCCACCCTCTGGTGCATAACAAAGTGTATGAACAAAAGATGCGTCAGTCTGGTGGAGTGAAGGCTGGCACGCTCTCCAGCGCCTAAAAGGATCGAAGCCCGGCGCTTCTGGACTCACTTTACCGCCAAACACCCCCCAGGTGGACACGACAAACCGACTCTCTGCGAAGGATAGAAAAGGTGAGGTAAGTCAGCAGCTACAACCAATATCCTTCAAAAGGCACACACTATCAGCAACACATTCAGGTCTGTATTTAAGTTTTATGTAAATGAGCAGCTTCTCACAACAGGTGGAGGATTACCACTCCGCACGCCACGGCAGTGAGAAGCGAGCTGCACAATTCTCATCACAATTCAAATCTACTGCGTAACAAAATACCAAGTTACTATCAACAATTAGTCAAACAATTAATCACCTCAGATGTGTGCTGACAGCATGTGTCCCTCACCCTTCTTCCTTCACAGGCACGATGTGTCAAACCCAGGCGCGGTCCTCAGCGTCTCACAAATGAACATCACAAGGTCGAGTTCCCGGCAATTCTGCTTGAATCACACATGGCTTAAATGCAGAACGCCATCTCATTATCTGCTTCAGCTGAAAGTCTTTAAGGTTGCACTTGAGCACCATCCACAGGTGCTGCACATAACGCTGATGAGGGTGAAGGACTCTTCAGCCAGCACCTTCTCCACAGACAAATCAGTTTTCATACCACCTGGAGAGCAAAGAAAAGAAAAGAACACCAAAATGTCCAGCCACACCCCCCCAACACACAACATGAGGAACCGGAGCAGGTGGTCCGGACGTGCACGCAGATCTCCACAGCTTCTGTTTGCAGTTTCTCCAGGACTCAGGTGCTATGAGCTCCATCCCAGCGCTGAGTCCTGGAACGCAGAGAGGCAGACACACACTGCTCCAGCTATGGCTCCAGGCATGTTTCATTTAAAGTGTCAAGATCATTAGCTTCAGTTTTTTTTTAATTTCCTCTTTCGTCCCTTTTGCGCTCTTGCTTCGCAGGCTGTTCGGTGATAAAGCTCTTTCGTCCACCTTTTCTCAACAAATTGTGACTTTTTTTTACTTTATCCCTTCGTTCAGAAATTGTCGTGTGCCGTGTGACTGGGCCATTAGATTTGGGATGTATAGTAGAAGATAAGCCTCACTTAATTTTCATGTGGTGTATAGATGATGTCATATGGCAGAAACTGAAAATGCATTTTTAGGCTATATTTATGATACTGTTATAGCAGGGGTGGTGGCCAAGTGGTTAATGCGCTTGGTTTCAGTTCAGAAGGCTCCAGGTTCAAATCCCACCCCTGCCACATTTCTCCATGTAATGTGGAGTTGCGTCAGGAAGGGCATCCGGCGTAAAACCTGTGCCAATTCAACATGCAGATCCACCTTGGATTTGCTGTGGCGACCCCGAGTGCAAACAAGGGAGCAGCCGAAGGGACTTACATTTATGATACTGTTGGGCACATTTTTTTTTAAACATATGCTGGTTCTATACCTGCCTTCACTGTTGCCACAGTTACTTTGAAAAAGTAATCCAATTACTGATTACTCTTTTAAAAAGTAACTTACTTTACTGATTACTCAATTTTAAAAGTAACTAAGTTAGTTACTTTCAGCAGCTGCCGACAACAAGGCCCCGCCACCTCAACATGAAAATGATAACCCATTTTGCCAATACTCACTTTATAGTCACCCTTTCTTGACTTCAATGAACATAAATACTTGTTTATAAAAAAATGAAATAAAGACATCTTTCTTGACCTCATTTCACTGTTGACAGCACTGTCATGGTAAAACTTAGTTTCTAAACTACATTGTTTATAAATGTAGCTATTAAATTCTAACATTTTTCTAACATTTAAATTCTTTCTAAACATTTTAGTTGTTGAAATTATTATTATAAGTAGTAATAGTATGGAAAAAATGTCTTCAAAAATGGACCTTTAATCTAGGGCTGTTGTGGGGAGCCACGTGCCCACGCTACCTTCCCATTGTTTTTGCAGCTCTAGGAACAAGACAAATTGGTTTGCTGAGTGCATACAAATGGAATAAATCCACTTTCAATGTGAACACTAGGTATTGTAGTCACCAAGTTGTTGCACTATATTTTCCAAAGTGTAAGTTGCAAGTTTTTTTGTTGTTGTGTTTTTTGTTTTTTACTATGTCCTGGAACATATATTCTGGTGAGACTTGTACTTTGGAAAATATGGTAAATTAAAGATTTACCTAGCAGAGAGTGACTAAAATCAATATTGGGATATTGTGGCTAGAGAATTCAAGTGTACATGAATTTCCTTTAGTAGCCCCTCCCCCAACTGTGATGCCTTAATCACAAACTAAAAGAAACTCGAAAGAGAGATTCAGGTTTTTTATTATTGACATCAGAGATGATTGAAGTTGGAATAATCCCAAATGTTGATGTGAATGACCCACATATGCATTTAATACAGCAAGCAGTACGTATTAAAAAATCTACAGTGAAACGCCGCCTTGAATTTAAATACAAGTAAATAAGGGATTAAAATGCATGTATTGCATATGTACTTGTTTGTTTTGACTCCGAGAATATGTTCACATTTTTTTCTTTCCAGCTCCTGATTTGTAGCTTGTTCCAGACTTACACCAAGCTTCGCCAGCTTCCTCGTCTCTTCTCTGAACTTCTGTGTGTGATTTGTCAGCCAGCCCTGGATGACCTTCGACCTCCTCTGCTGACTGAGTCTGTATCCTCCTCCCTCAGGACCTATCTTCTGGACACACCCTCTTCCCAGGCACTGGAGATCTGCTCACTGGTATTGGAAAGTATTAGGAAGTACATATTACCCGAACTACTACAGGAGGAAAAAGAAGCAGAGGGAATGCAGATGGTTGTAAGAGGAGGTGAGATGGGAGAGAAAGAGGGAGTAAAGAAAGATGAAGAGAGAGGAGATGCATCTATTAAGCTCTTCACGCTCAGCCAGCTCCTTCATGCTGTTTTATTTAGTGTGAAGACTCTAGATGATGCCTCTCCTCTTCCATTAGTCAGGCAGACCCACAGCCTGATGGAGGAGATGCAGCAGGTAATCATGGAGTTACACCAGATGTTATCAGCAGAAAGCACTGGTTCAAATGGTGGAAAAACAAATTCATCTTCATTTCAAAGAACCACAAAGAGAGGCAAAAGGTCTTTGCAAAATACAGAACCACAGATGGACTCTGATTTCACAACTGGGCTGCTGTGGAAGCAGAAGACCCAGGAGGCTGCACTGCTCCTCAGGTACACTTGGGTTGAAGTGGACACACTCATCCATATCCACTGCAGCAAATACACATCGTGTGATGCAGCTCAGACTGCAGCTGCAGGTGAGCTTGGCCACCCCGACCGAACCAGTGCTCCAGTTGTAACCAGTCGAGAGGCTCTTCTGTCTAGTGAGATCTTTCCAGATCTTCAACACTGTGCCATCTCCTCGACCCGCAGCCCCATCAGCTGTTTTCTTCTCAAACTCCTCACTTTGCAGCAGATAAAAAAAATGTTACTCGATACTCCTTTACTTGATGATCCTAAAATTACAGCGCTGCTAACCAGGGCAGCTAAATTTGTTTTGGCCAAAGACAAGCTGGAGGTCACTGTGGACAGAAAACATGTTTGGGATGGGCAGATAGGAAGTCTGAGTGACAGCTCCTACCATGTAGCACACTGGTATCTCATCACATCTAATTTGCCTTTGATTGCTCCCTACTTGACCGGGGAAGATGTGGGCTGTGCTGCAGATGTACTTGTCAGTTCACTACTGGACAGAAAGACAAATGGAGTCAACAAGCAGCCTCCCGGATACATGTCTGTGTCCCTCATATCTGCACAGCTTCTCCAAGGCCTGTTTTTTACAGAGTTGCCTTTGTTGTTCTCTGCCACAGTTCAACTTATCACACAAAGGATTATTGAGGTCCTGGTTTCTGCACGTGCACCGCAGACCTGTTCTACAATCAAGATGTTTCAAAAAGCAGTCAAAGCAAGAAGCAGTCAGCTTCTGCCCACACTGGTAAAAACAGAGGTTGTAGTTGGAGATATACTAAGATTCTCTAAAACTGGAGATGCCTCTGTATTGCTGACTGACATACAGACTGAAGAACTGCTAAATTTACTTAATATATTAAACCTAAATCCCGATGGATTGAGCTCTGAGGATCTGTCGTCTCTTTTCCTCCTCCTCTTCTTCATTCTTACCTCCACTTCCAGTAAACCAGATTCTGTGACAAAGAGCGTTCCTGAGTCCACTAATGATGCTCTGTTCCTGCAGAAGCTTTTCAGATGTGTGACTTACTTCCTGGAGGGCAAAAACTTTCATGGAGTTTTGACGCACATCTATGGCAGCAGTCTTCTGCAGGCTGCTGTGTCTTCTCTCCTTTCACGTATCGGTAACAGGAGATTTGGAGCCACGTGCATCACTGAGTGGTTAGAGTTAATCGAAGCAGTGCAGGACTTCATTAGATCTTTGGTCCAGTTGATTATCATCAGAAACAACAGTGTTCTTCTCAACCTCGAGCAGTTTGCTACCTTTCTTTCCAGTGACAAAATGGCAAACAAGCAAATTGGAGTCCACAGTTCAGAAGAAGCAACAAGTTCAGGCAAAACAAGTTCACAAGAAGCTGTGTTATCTGTTCAGCTTCTGCTGGCCTCGCTCAGCTCTTTCTCAGAAGCACTGATTTCTAACTTGGGCAGAAGCAAAGCACTGGATAAAACTTTGATGCAAATACTTGCAAGAAGCAGTGCAGCAATGGGACCAATTATGAAGTCTGCCTTGGAGCCGCAGGTTGCACACCATTCGGCCCACAGCATTGGTCAAGCTTTTGTAGTCAGAGTGGTTACGATCATGTTGCAGTGTGAACTGTCTTCAATGTCTTCGGAGGGCGAGAGCACATCCAAAGTCACCAAACTCGCTCTGAACTATTTGACCCTCTATCGTGGCATCTGCCACCAAGTCCTCAAAGAAATGTGCTCTGCCTGTAGGCCCATGGACTTCCTGGTTTCTTCTTTGCATTTTCTGTCTGCCTTCTACAAAGCAGTTGAGAGGATGGGAGGAGCGAGGGAGCAAGAAGAGAGCACAGGAGGAAAAGAATTAGATGAGCTGTACATCCACATACTGCAGAATGTGCACAGACTGTTAATAGGTAAGTAGACCCATCATCCACCTGTATGACTAGTTGTCGTGCTGTAATTAATTACCTCTTGATATTGCTCAAATCAAATAAAACTGGTTTCCTAGTTTTTATTGCAGTAGCAGCAATATAATAGTTGCCTTTGTTCCTTTGTTGCATTTTCAAAATTGGTTTCTTTCAGAATAAGCTTTTATTTAAAAAGAAAAACAAAAACACAAATCACGTGTCATTCATCTTCACTATTATCATTTGTACACGCAGATGTTTTTAACAATACAAACTGTCCTATATCAGAGGATGCACACAATAAAGCACACCTGTACATCAATACAAATGCACTTTATTGTGTTCATCTGATTTACTGATATGAGTTATTGTCATTATGCAAATAGTTCACCATAGTTGATCTCAAATGTAAAAATTTCATCTTTACATAATACATCTTTTTGTGATACTCTGATTATGCTTCCAGCTGATTGGCTGTCACCAGATGATGTTTGTGAGTTGGAACCTCCTGTGCAGGATCTCTTCCACCACCTGGTGGGGCGGAGTACTACCAGCCAGTTCAACCTGCTGCTCATGATGATTGCAGAAGGACTGGACATCTGTAAGATGAGGGCAGGAAACTACAGGGTGAGGCATACTCGTTGTTAATAGTCAGAGTTTGGACTAGCAAAGGAAAAATGTATTTGATTTTTGGTGTCATATAGTACACATCATTTCGAGTTCCGGTCAGAGACTGGAGAGTGTCCAGTTTGGTTACGTTGCATCTTTGTTTTGCGGATGATGTGATTCTTTTGGCTTTAGCAAACAGTGACCTCCGATGTGCACAGGGTAAGTTTGTGGCCGAGTGTGAAGTGACTGGGATGAGGATCAGCACTTCCAAATCTGAGACCATGGTCTTTTGTCGGAAAAGGGTGGATTGTCGCCTTCGGGTCTGGGAGGAGTTATTGCTCAAAGTGGAGGAATTCAAGTATCTCTGAATCTTTTTCAGGAGTGACGATAAGATTGAGCATGAGATTGATAGATGGATTGGAGTTGTGTCTGATATTCTGCGGAAGCTTTACTGGACCGTCATAGTCAAGAAAGAGCTGAGTCAGAAGGTGAAACTTGATTTACCAGTCAGTTTATGCTCATGTTGTCGTGAACTATGGGTAATGACTGAAAGAAGAATGTGGTGGAAATGAGATTTCTTCATCAGGTATCTGGGTTTGCTCTCAGGGACAGGGTGAGAAGCTCCAATATCTGGGAGAGATTTGTGTAGACCCACTGCTTCTTCACATCGAAAGGAGCTGGCTGAGGTGGATGTCTGTTGAGGATGCCCCCTGGTCATCCCCCAGGCAGGTCTTCCTAGCATGCCTAAATGGAAAGACCCAGGACATGCGGGAGGGATTATATTTCCCAAATGGTTTGGGAACTCCTTGAGATTGCCCAGGAAGAGTTAGAAGATTTGACTGAGGATAAAGATGTGTGGGCTGAGCTGTTTGGAATACTGCCACCACAACGTCCTAGATAAACGTCAGAAAATTAATTAATTGTATACATCCGGAGAAACCTGGAGAACGTCGACATTAAATTGGCATACCTTTGTGCCTGAGATAGTTTAAGGTGATTTCTGTAAATCCATCCGCCCCCCACGTCAACCATTTTGCTCATAGATGTTTAGGACATCAACAGAGATGATCTTGACATCACTATAGCTCAGGTGATAGTTTGTTGAGAATTTATCAAAATCAGTTGGGTTGATCATTATTGCTCCCAAGTGTCGAATAACTTGATTAAAATGCCACCAGTCTTTGTTATTTATTGCCTGTACCATAAACAAAACTATCCACAAATGGTGTGTTGAACTAATTTGGCCAGCCCGTGCAGTAAAGCCCAACAAATATGTTTATTGGCTGATATGAGCCTTCCTCAAACATATGGGTGTTATTTTTGCCAAATAAACAATGCAGAAAAAGTCAGAAATAGTGTCATTATCTTGCATGTCCAGCAGAGGGCGTGCTGACGACATGGTTTACACTGCTGTCAAGCATGTCTGAAACTGCATCACCCATTGGTCAAATTAGCTGCAAGAGCCAAACGCAAAGCTACTAGCTGCCATTCATTTTCAGTTAGAATGGACAATTTACAGCGACAATTTGTCGCTGTGTCGCTGCCTGGGTGCCAGAATGTATGAGAAATCTGTTTTGTGCAAATACTGAGTGATGCAACATGGTGACCACCAATTAGAGTGAAAGCAGCTTGAAGGCAGTATGACATATGTTGGTTGGTTGGTGGTTATATTTATAGTCAGGTGCATGTGCGTGCTAGAAATCAATGATGTGCCACAGAAAACATGCCAGGAAGCACTTTTCTTACAATCTCTTGTCATTGCTTTCTTGCTGAAAAGCTCTTGCTTCCTTGTTTTCTGCTGTATTTTTAGCATGCACAAGCATCTGAGCAGCACTTATGTGCATGTCTGTTTGTAGTTGCTTATAACTGAGTTCATGCAGAAACAGTAAAACATTAAACCTCAATTACATTGCTCTGTCATGAGGGTCTGATAAAGAAATGCTAACAGTCCATATTTTATGTGTATATTGGTATAATACATTTTATTTTACTCACTTTTTATCTGTTTGGCTCTACTGTGCAATATGTCGATGTGTTCATTTTCAGTTTTGTTATTGTGTACAGCAATGCATGAAAATCTACTTGTTTAGCCTCATTTCCACACTTTGACCATGATTGTCCATGAATACACCAGACAGTTGTTTTGGTCAAATTTGCCAAGGTCCTGTCACAAGACTTCTCGAGGAGAACACTATCATCTTCTTATCTCAATTCATCATGGTTAAGCAAAGAACCACCATGATATAGCACAGCATCATCAAGACTCTATGAAGACCCTAGTAAGATTGCATAACACTCCACCAAGACTCTCTTGTGGTGCAGTCCTGGATCATCTTGCTCCACAACTTGACAAAAATGTCCAAGAATGGCAGTGAGACGAGGCAAGACTATGGTAAACGGCAACAGTGTTTGTAAAAGTCTGATGACAGTTTTAAGCTGTTTAAAACTTTTCTTGACATCTTGTATGATCAGGACTTGCTAAGGCTGGTTTTCCACATACAGGGTGACACCCCCCCCCCCCCCCCCCCAAAAAAAACAAAAAAAAAAACAACAACCCATAAATACAATACAGCGCAGGCTCAAACTGGTGGTTGAGTAGCTTCTTTATTTGATTGACAACTGCACATTATACACTTTTTCTACTTACAATCCCGGCCATACTCTTTTTTTTTTTTTCTTTTTTTTTCTTTTTTTTTTAAACTCCAAAAATCATCTGTCATACGTTGCACATACGCAAGGACACATACACACACGTCACCCCAGTTTGAGGTCAAGAACACACACACACATTCCCTGATCTCTGTCTCTCTCTCATCCACTGACTTCCCCACACCCACTGCAGCAAACACATAGGATGGACCAAAAACGCAACAAAGATGTGACTAAAATGTGAACACTGGCCTAAGGCTCATCAAGACTATCTCCAGGATTTGCCACAATTTCATAGTCATGGTGCTGTTTTCATCAAAAATCATGTATTTGAGAACAGGGCTGTGGAATGGAAAGTTGAATTGTGACTTGTATTTTTCAATGTAAATCACATTGGTTGTGTATAATGCAAGAATTTCTGCACACTCTTCTCTCTTTAATGTCCTCTAGGAGGCACTGTCTGCAGTGATCATCATTAAGCTGCTTTCCTATTGTCAGTTACCTGAACCCTGCTCCAAAGCTCTGTGGCTCACTGCACCACAGGCTATATCTGCTATGGTGGTAAGGAAACTCTAAAATCCAACACAGATCAAAATGCTTTCTCCAGTATAAAATACATACAGATAAATAAGTGGTAGACAAACATGCACGCGTACTGTGCATCTGGAAAGTATTCACAGTGTTGCACTTGTTCCACATTTTTTAAATCTTGCAGCCTTATTCCAAAAAAAAAAATTCATTTTTTCCTCAAAATTCTACACACGCAGAGTGCGCTTGACCTCAGCAGGGCAATGACCCTAAACCAGGGGTAGCCAAGTTCGGTCCTCGAGAGCTACCTTCCTGACGCTCTTAGTTGTCTCCCTGCTCCAACACACCTGAATCCAATGAAAGACTCATTAGCAGACTTTTTTTTTTATTTAACTTTTATTGTAAAGCAACATAAAATTTACACTTCCACGACAAAATTATAATACTTTCAATACAATATTTCTGCTTTACCCTTTTTAACTTTTTTTTTTGCCAAACCAAAAGAACGTGTTCGGGTGGCGGGGGAGCCATAATACAGCAACATCTTTACAACATCCACATAAATAGTTACATCCATGGGCACTCATTATCAAAGTAGCAGTTTTCAGAGAAAATCAGATCTCACCGGTTTAACATATTCCGTCCACTTCAACCAGATCCTATAGAAAGCGTCTCTCTGCACTTTGAGAAAGACAGTTTTTCTATTGTGTAAATTTCGTGCACAATGTTTATCCAGTCCTCAATTGTTGGTGGTTCAGGTTTGAGCCATCTCCTCGTTAGAGCCTTTTTACTTGCTGCCAATAAAATATACAACAGTTTCTTGTCTTTAGAGTCCAGTTTATCTACTGTTATGTTACTCAAGTACAAGGTTTCAAAATTAAATGGAAAAACAAGTGCAAACACATTCTGTATATGTTCATGGATCCTAATCCAATACTGATGAATGACTCGGCAGTCCCCGTCAGGGGGGGGGCAACGTCAGAAACGTCAGGGGATGAAAACATGAACATTTCCAAATCAGTGACTATTTCTTAGACTTCATTTACATCAGTCATTCAGCAATACAAACAGTGTGGTACTTTATAGTAAATCTGTGTCAGGTAGGCAGTTCTCAAAAACTAAATGTCCATGTTGGAAGGATACAAATGAGGTGTCGCGGCTCGTCTTTTTGGTCTTCTCAGGATGTCGTCTTTTAGATAACACAAACTAATTGCAAGTGATATGCTAGAAAGAGGACACAACACTTTAGAATAATTCAGCCTTAAGCAAGATAAAATGCACAGAGTTTTTAAGTTTATTTAAGCCTTCGACACAAAGCTTAGACAAACTGAGTCCTCTAGAGAGACTGAATATGACAACCGCGCTCGTCTATTTATTGGAGACCCGCGGGCATCGCTCCTCCTTCGACTTTTTTATTTATTTCATTCCCAAGACATGGTTTTCTATTGGAAGCGTCCTCTAGTGAACCCTAAGCAGGTGTTAGGCCATTATTTCAATGTGACAAATGCTTCCATTAAAACATGAAGGATTTACAACTGATTTTTTTAAAAGACCTTCAGCCACAGGTGCAGCTGGCCTGAGGCCCCCTCTGCACGTGGCCTCAGCCACACGTGCAGCTGGCCTGAGGCCCCCGCACGTGGCCTGCGGGAAAGCACCTAAAAGGCCTTGGAAAGCCCCTGACAGACTAAATGACTAATAGAGCCCTTTTTTGGGGTTGAACACCTGCTAGTTCAACCAGAGGACATACAGTTCGGATCAGGACACTTGATAGTTCATCACAGTTCAAATATGGACCTAAAAATTCTTCTACAGAGGGAAGCCACGAAGACACAACTCTGAAAGAAATTTTGGCTTCTGTGGGTGTGAGTAGAGACACTGGGAATAGAGCAACATTTTTATTTTTATCTTCATTTTACATGTAGTCCCAGCATTTTCTGATTTGTGGCTGTTTTCTGTTGCATTTCTGAAATTACAGAACTGCTACAAAAGAAAAGTGTGAACATTTTATTGCTTTTTAAAACTTTGTGGAGCAAATGCAAACACCAAACTCTTATACAGAAGGAAAAACACATGCACATGTGCAGGAAAACTTTGATATAAACTGAACAGAACAATGTAGGCTGATTAGACTCACCATATTTTTTTGTATAAATAGATCTGAATAAAATAAGAGGTAACTCACTTTGAAATTAATAAAACATATAGCTGTAGCTTCATAACTTTGAAAAATAACAAAAATCAGCAGCTTGTATTTTTATTCTGACTCCATTTCATTTTAGTGTGATGAAGTTGTCTATTTTTCTCCTCATCAGTCATGTTTTGTGCTTAAACACTACATTAATCTCAAGATTGAACAAATAAATACCTTTGGAAAATAACAGCTGTTAAAGTTCAGAGTTCTCACCTGCTTTATGTGATCTGTACCTCTGAACATCATTGCACAGCTTCTCCACAGCGTTTTTTTTTAACCTGTGTATGCGTAATTTTTGCTCAGTTCATTATACTCATTTTTTAAGGATATTGATATAAATTCAGTGTACGATGTACACATGGTGTGAACAGGTCGGTGTCGTCAGACACGCACGGGTAGAGAAAGTGCAGAGAGAAGTAAAGGCAGCTCCTCGTGTTTTTTTTTTTTATAACATGTTCACTCGGGTTAAAATCCTCTCTCTGCTCCGCGCTCGCTGTCTCACATGCGCTGATGGTTCTCAGCAGAATGGAACGTCTCGTGCCTCCGGAATCTCCCTCCCCCAACCGCTCCCTCAGAGTCTGCAGCCGGTTGACTCCACGCGTGTGCACGCGCACACACACACACAGCTCCGACGGCTAACTACGCATTTTAGGTGGCTTTGAACAAGACGCCCACTGTTTTAATCGGCCATCTTTTTCAAAATTTGAACGTCCAAATGATGGCAGGACGGCTCGCTGCCTAAAACTATGAATTAAGGGCAAAACAAAGACTTAAATAAAATGACTCGTCGACTACTAAATTAGTTGTCGACGGTTTCAATAGTCGACGTAGTCGTGACAGCCCTAGTGTTTACATTAACAACTGGGCTGAGATCCATGTTTCTAAAATGATGGCGGTACAGAATGACTGACTTGTTACTGGAAGTTTGGGAATCCTTTCCATGTCACTACGAGCTGCTTCTCTGTCTTTAAAGGAAAGGAATGAACCAAATCCCATGAATCAAAGGCTGTTTACTTACCGACTCTGACAAGCATCAACAATTGACTGGCACAGTCTGTAAAACGTTTTTTCCTTTCATTTTGCCAAGGATAGAAATTTGAAAATACTTGAGTTTTGGCTGCACACAATACCGTACCATTGTGGTATGTGATTGCCACAGTCAGTGGTTTTTCATTTGTATTCATATTGACAACAGTGTTATGTTGCAGCTTTATTCGAAAATGGAGTAAATTAGTTTTTCCCCTCAAAATTCTGCTCATAACATCTCATAATGACATGAAAAGTTTTTTTTTTCTCAAATTTATTTAAAAAAACAACAACTAAGAAATCACATGTACGCAAGTATTCACACCCCTTGCTCAATACTTTGTTGATGCACTTTTGGCAGCAATTACAGCCTCAAGTCTTCTTGAATATGATGTGTCTTTGCAGCACCTCTCAAGTTCCATCAGGTTGGATGGGGAGCGTTGGTGCACAGCCATTTTCAGATTTCTCCAGAGATGTTCAGTCAGATTCAGGTCTGGGCTCCGAATGGGCCACTCAAGGACATTCACAGAGTTGGCCTGAAGCCACTCCTTTAATATCTTGGCTGTGTGCTTAGGGTCATTGCCCTGCTGAAAGGTGAACCGTCGCCCCAGTTTGAGGTCAAGAGTGCTCTGGAGCAGGTTTTCATCCACGATATCTCTGTACATTGCTGCATTCATCTTTCCCTCAATCCTGACTAGTGTCCCTGTTCCTGCTGCTGAAAAACATCCCCACAGCATGATGCTGCCACCACCATGCTTCACTGTAGGGATAGTGTCTGGTTTCCTCCAAACACGACACCTGGTATTCACGCCAAAGAGTTCAATCTTTGTCTCATCAGACCAGTGAATTTTGTTTCTCATGGTCTGAGAGTCCTTCAGGTGCCTTTTGGCAAAGTCCAGGTGGGCTGCCATGTGCCTTTTACTTAGGAGTGGCTCTGTCTGGCCACTCTACCATACAGGTCTGATTTGTGTATTGCTGCAGAGATGGTTATCCTTCTGGAAGGTTCTCCTCTCTCCAGATGAATGCTGGAGCTCTGACAGAGTGACTATCAGGTTGTTGGTCACCTCCCTGACTAAGGGCCTTCTCCCCTGATTGCTCAGTTTAGAAGGGTGGCCTCCTCTAGGAAGAGTCCTGGTGGATCTGAACTTCTATTTATGGATGATGGAGGCCACTGTGCTCATTGGGATGTTCAAAACAGCAGAAAGTTTTCTGTACCCTTCCCCAGATTTGTGCCTGATTGAGACAGTTCTCTCTCAGGTCTACAGACGATTCCTTTGACTTCATGTTTGGTTTGTGTTCTGACATGCATTGCCAACTGTGGGACCTTATATGTGGACAAGTGTGTGTCTTTCCAAATCATATCCAGTCAATTGAATTTACCCCAGGTGGACTCCAATTAAGCTGTAGAAACATCTCAAGAATGATCAGTGGAGAACAGGATGCACCTGAGCTTAATTTTGAGCTTCATGGCAAAGGCTGTGAATACTTATGTACGTGTGGTTTTAGTTTATTATTATTATCATTATTATTACTATTAATTTGCAAAAATCTAAAAAAAAAAAAAAAAAACAGATGCCGCTATTTTGGGAACCTGGCAACAGACCACCCAGCTATGAAGGGGTACTCCCCTTGCCTGGGGAAGTTACCGGTGTCAGACTGTCATCCTGGTGAGTGGGAGTTGTCGACGCTTATCTTCTTCATGCTATGGGATCTGGGGATGAGCACTGGCATCATTGGGCCTGCAAAATTCTTCTTATGCCCCGGTCTCACGGCTTACCGCGATTCCTGAATGAAGGGAAAAAAGTAAAAAAAAAGATCTCTGCTAGTGTATAGTAAAGTATATCTAAAAAAAAAAAGAAGAGTAGAGCCACTTAGGTGCCTGGTATTGAGAACCAGGGATGGTAGCTTGAAAAGCTTTTTTTATCCCATGGGAACTCTTCCTACCCACCTAAGAGGCTCAAGAATATGGACAGCATGTATATAAGTGACATTTTCACAATCAGGGTAGTAAACAATATACAAGAAATAAAGTTACTACATAATATTATAGGAGTTAGCTCCTGAAACCTAAATGTTCATACAGGAGAAGATTGTAGTACACATCTACCTATTTTGTAGACTTGTTGTAAAACTAAATTATAGCTAGTAGGCTAAGTTATAAATATGGTTATGTTATTATAGAAACAGAAGCTATGATGTAATATGTTTTAGGTTTCTATCTAAAGTTCACCCTGCTAGCTTACTATAGGAAGACAAAATCCATACTCTACATGCTTTCTAATGGAAACCCCAAACTTAGATACATGTTGATATCTATTAAAGAAACCATAAACTGAAGAACCATTAAAAATCTACACCATGTAAAATAAAAGTGCATATCACTAAAGTTGGCTAACTATAGCTAGAATAGCTACTGTTAATTTAGCTGTTCACTAGCCAACCCTACCTTGCTAGCAAACAAAGCGAAACAAAGCTGATAACTGGCGCATAAAGTACAATAGTGTCACTTCACCCTACAATAATGGTATTAACAAGAAATGCATATAACAACAAATGTAAACAAAAGTGTGTATTAACGTTAGCTTCCCAAACAGAACAGAACCAACTATGTTGTTAGCTAAGACAAACGGTGCTGCAGCCGTCTCGATAAGCTAACGTTAGCTGTTAGGTTTAACTAATTGTACCCCACTCCTCCATTTTTATCCTTAGTATAATAATATTTAAAAAAGAGAACAAGAAAAAGGACATTTGTATGTATTCACAACCCTAAAACGTGCTGAAATTGTATATGAAGACAAGAGCAGCCTTACTTCAAAAACTGAGTGACATTAAATAAAGTAGAGCAATGGGGGAGCATACAAGGCAGAAATTATTATTTTGAAGGAATTAGAAGCTTCTCTATGTATGATTGGAGAAACTTGTCAAAGGTGACACGGCTTTTGCTTTATCCGTTGTTGAAGAGTCACAATGACTGCCTTTTTAAAACTACAAACTGATGAAATCTAGGCTCAAAACAGCAGCAAAAATTTTATGTCTTCTTTTTAACCAGGTCTCTGTGCTGCACTACCATGAAGCTGTAATTGGTGAAACAACAGGCAGGCATTGTCTTTTGCCCAGTTTCTTCAATTGCATCCATAGAAGCTTGTAAAGCCCTGGTCCCATCAAATAATGAATAATGAGCCACGTAGCATTTTTTTTTTTTTTTTTTTTTTTTTTTTTTGTACAAGTCCAGTTATTCAACAAACGTGGGAGAATAGTGGCTCCTGGAGGCAGAACATTTGGCTAAACGAGGCTCATCTCTGAGTGTGGCGCTAATTTCAAGAAGTTCAAAATTTAGTAAGAACAGTGTGGGGCAGTTTGCGTATAAGGTACAACAGTTGTGATGATGATAATGAATGTATTTTAACAACTAAACCATCATTCACTCGCTGTTACTCTGTGTCCTAGTTTTACTACTACAGTCCTACACCAAGTACAGTTGATGAGACATTAAAAATGTGTGTATGTGCATGTATCAGTTTGCAGTTGTGTATGAATTTAATTCCTTCTGTGTTTTGTGTGTGTGTTTTTTTTTTATCATTTCACAGTTCCTAGTAAGGTCTTCCAGCCAGGATGTTTCTCTAACCATTCCCTTCACCATTCCTACGATAATATCAATGACGTCACTGCTGCGCCAGGGACAGGGACTGATCTCCAACCCTCACCATGTGCTCTTGGTTCTTGGAGCACTTCAGCTGGTGCCTCTCGACTGTTCGACTCCGCTTCTTTATCAGTCAGCATTCCAGGCTGTTCATGAAGCACTGTTTGCCATAATCCAGTGTCACCGTCAGGTATGAAGAGACAAGTGGGTGGTTGGTAGAGAGAAGAGGGTAAATTTGTAGATTTACAGTAATGCAAACTCTAAAGTGATGCTTATCAGGGCAGGTAACTCTGTAATAAGGAGTTGGGTTACCATTGTGTACGGTGCATCCGGAAAGTATTCATAATGCTTCACTTTTTTCACATTTTATGTTACAGCATTATTCCAAAATGGAGTAATTTTTTTCCCCTCAAAATTCTACTCGTGATACCCCATAATGACAAGAATTTTTTTTTTTTTTTTTTGCAATTTTAATTTAAAAAAACTCCAAAAAACGAAGAAATCAAATACATAAGTATTCACACCCTTTGCTCAGTACTTTGTTGATGCACCTTTGGCAGCAATTACAGCCTCAAGTCTTCTTGAATATGATGCCAGAAGCTTGATGCACCTATCTTTGGGCAGTTTTGCCCATTCCTCTTTGCAGCACCTCTCAACCTACATCAGGTTGGATGGGGAGCGTTGGTGCACAGTCATTTTCAGATTTCTCCAGAGATGTTCAGTCAGATTCAGGTCTGGGCTCTGGCTGGGCCACTCAAGGACGTTCACAGAGTTGTCCTGAGACCACTCCTTTGATATCTTGGCTGTGTGCTTAGGGTCATTGTCCTGCTGAAAGATGAGCCATTGACCCAGTCTGAGGTCAAGAGCACTCTGGAGCAGGTTTTCATCCAGGATGTCTCTGTACATTACTGCATTCATCTTTCCCTCAATCCTGACTAGTCTCCGAGGCTCCTGTGCTGAAAAACATCCCCACAGCATGATGCTGCCACCACCATGCTACACTGCAGGAATGGTGCGTGGTTTCCGCCAAACACGACACCTGGCAAAGAGTTCAATTTTTGTCTCATCAGACCAGAGACTTGTTTCTCATTGCCTGAGAGTCCTTCAGGTGCCTTTTAGTAAACTCTAGGTGGGCTGTCATGTGCCTTTTACTAAGGAGTGGCTTTCATCTGGCCACTCTACCATACAGGCCTGATTGGTGGATTGCTGCAGAGATGGTTGTCCTTCTGGAAGGTTTTCTCTCCACAGAGAAATGCTGTCACTCTGACAGAGTGACCATTGGGTTCTTGGTCACCTCCCTGACTAAGGGCTTTCTTCCTCGATCGCTCAGTTTAGACAGGCGGCCAGCTCTAGGAAGAGTCCTGGTGGATCTGAACTTCCAGTTACAAATGATGGAGGCCACTGTGCTCATTGGGACCTTCAAAGCAGCAGAAATGTTTCTGTATCTTTCTCTAGATTTGTGCCTCTAGACCAGTGGTGTCCAAAGTATTCCAGAAAGGGCAGAGAGGGTGCAGGTTTTCATTGCTGCCACTGACTCCAGCAGGTGATTTCACTGATTAACATCACTTTGAGCAGCTGGGTTGAGTTCATCACTGAAATCACCTGCTGGAGTCAGTGGCTGCAATGAAAACCTGCACCCTCTCTGCTCTTTCTGGAATACTTTAGACACCACTGCTCTAGACAATCCTGTCTCGGAGGTCTACAGACAGTTCCTCTGACTTAATGCTTGGTTTGTGCTCTGACATGCACTGTCAAGTGTGGGACATTATATGTAGACAGATGTGTGTCTTTACAAATCATGTCCAATCAACTGAATTTACCCCAGGTGGACTCCACTTAAGCTGTAGAAACATCTCAAGGATGATCATTGGGAACAAGATGCACCTGAGCTCAATTTTCAGCTTCACGACAAAGGCAAATGGACTGCATTTATATACAGTAGTGTTCAGAATAGTAGTAGTGCTATGTGACTAAAAAGATTAATCCAGGTTTTAAGTATATTTCTTATTGTTACATGGGAGAGAAGGTACCAGTAGATTGAGTAGATTCTCACAAATCCAACAAGACCAAGCATTCATGATATGCACACTCTTAAGGCTATGAAATTGGGCTATTAGTAAAAAAAAAAAAAAAAAAAACTAGAAAAGGGGGTGTTCACAATAATAGTAGTGTGGCATTCAATCAGTGAGTTTGTCAGTTTTGTGGAACAAACAGGTGTGAATCAGGTGTCCCCTATTTAAGGATGAAGCCAGCACCTGTTGAACATATTTTTCTCTTTGAAAGCCTGAGGAAAATGGGATGTCCAAGACATTGTTCAGAAGAACAGTGTAGTTTGATTAAAAAGTTGATTGGAGAGGGGAAAACTTATACGCAAGTGCAAAAAAGTATAGGCTGTTCATCTACAATGATCTCCAATGCTTTAAAATGGACAAAAAACAGACGCGTGGAAGAAAACAGAAAACAACCATCAAAATGGATAGAAGAATAACCAGAATGGCAAAGGCTCACCCATTGATCAGCTCCAGGATGATCAAAGACAGTCTGGAGTTACCTGTAAGTGCTGTGACAGTTAGAAGACGCCTGTGCGAAGCTAATTTATTTGCAGGAATCCCCCACAAAGTCCCTCTGTCAAATAAAAGACATGCGCAGAAGAGGTTACAATTTGCCAAAGAACACAACTGGCCTAAAGAGAAATGGAGGAATATTTTGTGGACTGATGAGAGTAAAATTGTTCTTTTTGGGTCCAAGGGCCACAGACAGTTTGTGAGACGACCCCCGAACTCTGAATTCAAGCCACAGTTCACAGTGAAGACAGTGAAGCATGGTGGTGCAAGCATCATGATATGGGCATGTATCTCCTACTATGGTGTTGGGCCTATATACATCGCATACCAGGTATCATGGATCAGTTTGGATATGTCAGAATACTTGAAGAGGTCATGTTGCCTTATGCTGAAGAGGACATGCCCTTGAAATGACCCCAAGCACACTAGTAAACGAGCAAAATCTTTGTTCCAAACCAACAAAATTAATAAATTAATGCCTTGCAGATATGAAGAAATCATGAAAAACTGTGGTTATACAACTAAATACTAGTTTAGTGATTCACAGGATTGCTAAAAAAGCAGTTAGAACATAATAGTTTTGAGTTTGTAGAGTCAACAGCAGATGCTACTATTATTGTGAACACCCCCTTTTCTGCCTTTTTTTTTTTTTTTTTTTTTTACTAATAGCCCAATTTCATAGCCTTAAGATGTGCATATCATGAATGCTTGGTCTTGTTGGATTTGTGAGAATCTACTGGTACCTTATTTCCCATGTAACAATAAGAAATACATTCAAAACCTGGATTAATCTTTTTAGTCACATAGCACTACTATTATTCTGAACACTACTGTAGCTCTTTTCAATCTGCACAGATGTTCAAAGTGCTTTTCAATAATGCCTCACATTCACCCTGATGTCAGGTTGCTGCCATGCAAGGTACTCACTACACACCAGGTGCAACTAGGGGATTAAGGATCTTGCCCAAGGACCCTTAGTGATTTTCCGGTCAGGCTGGGGTTTAAACCAGGTATCCTCTGGTCTCAAGCCCAGTGCGTGGGGCCCCTTCACACATAGTGCAGATTTGGTTGAATTACGGTGAAAGTGTGAAACTGTTCAAATTAGCGCACCATGAAACATCGCGCTGACGGGCAGGTGTGTACGATCCCGGTGCAACAGTTCGTGCACGTGACGGTGTCTTTTGAGAAGGAACATGGTGCACTGTGGCACAAGGTGCACCACATCGCGCTGCTGATGTGGAGGAAAATAAAATAAAAACCAGCTGTATAATTAGTGGATATGACTGGGTTGATATGAATAATACATAAAAGGGGACGCAATACTGAACCCCGCGGTTAAATAACCCTGGTTAAATAAATAATAATAAATTTAAAAAAAAATTCCACTCGAGATTTGAACCCACATGCTCTAATTACCAGATGGAAACTTTACCACTGCATCACAATCAGTCTCATAACCGGAGCATGAAATGGTTAAAAATCAACACGCAGATAAACGTATTTTCTAAAAAAAGAAAAAAGTGCTGTGATAACTGACCAAATGGCGTTTGGTACGGCGTATTTCTGCTGATATGTGACTGAGAGTGGAGTATTTGTCATACTGTTGGCCTGTTATATGGTCCTGCAGCGCGCCGCTCATTGTCCTGTCCGACGTGATGGTTAGATCGCCTGCTGCATGTCCGCATGAACAGGCGGTCCAGTCCAGCTGGAACAACCTGTCAGTGTGCACACTCTCCAGCCCGTTGCAGAAGCGATATATGTTTTTATGTATTTCGATGTGAGGACAGCAAGCATACACTCACGCGTGTCCGTCAAAACACAGTGCGTGTTCTGCAGCACTGATGTCCAGGACCAGAGATTTAAAGAACATCGGCCTCTCTGGTGCTGTGTACAAATGGTTTACTTTGTATCTTACAGACAGGACTTTTATGGTAAGTCTCGATACCTGCTCTTCTCAGGTTCATGAAGTTTTACATAATTATTGTATGGCCTTGCCTTACAATATAAAGCGCCTTGGGGCAACTGTTTGTTGTGATTTGGCGCTATATAAAAAAATTGATTGATTGATTGATTGATTGATTGACGTGTTGTGTCCATGGTTCGATTTTGGGACCAGTCCTTTTTAACCTGTATATGCTCCCACTTGGTTGTGTCATCAGGAGACATGGAGTTAGCTTTCACACCTACGCAGATGACACACAGATGTATGTCTCTGTGTCTCCTGATGACACAAGACCAGTGGACACACTTTTTAACTGCATCTCAGATATCAAATCCTGGATGACAGAAAACTTTCTCCAGCTCAACCAGGACAAAACCTAAGTTTTAGTTGTTGGTCCTGAGGCCCTGAGAAAGAAACTTTTACCAAAACGTCAGTCACTTTCTTTTATCTCCACAAGTGAGAAACTTGGACGTAATTTTGGACTCTGAGCTGACTTTTATTCCACACATTAAACATATCATTAAACTAGGTTTTTACAATGTTAAGAACATCGCCAGAGTCCGCCCCATTCTCTCTCGAGCCAACACAGAGATGCTGATGCATGCTTTTGTCATTAGTTGTATCGACTATTGTAATGCCCTGCTTTCTGGTCTTCCTAAGAATAATATATCCGGCCTCCAACTTTTGCAAAATTCTGCAGCTCCTGTCCTGACAAGGACTACAAAGCGGGAGCAGTGGCGGTCCCAGCCTGTTTGGCGCCCTGGGCGAGCAACCCCACCGGCGCCCCCCCCAATGCAATCGCAGCAGCAGGGCATACTGCACTACTCCACTTGGGGGGTAATAAGCGCCCTCTGCCTACTGTGTGGTTTCTGCCATTGTCTGACAGACAGGTTTTAACTGGAGGATCCCCCCACCATCACAGGCACAATCAGAATTTCTTTTCAATTTTTATTTGAAGAAACATAGAAGAAACTTAAATATTACTATAAACATAACCAAAAACAAAAAACAAACTAATACTGCGTAAGTTAAAAGTATAACACACAAATAAGAAAACAAATAATGTAGAAATAAATACAAAAAATAAATGCAATAAAAATATTACTGTAAACAAACATCAAGACAGAAATAAACTGTAATACTGTGTAAGTTAAAAGTATAAAATACAAATAAAAAAATAAATACTGTAGAAATAAAATAATAAAATAAAAATAAGGCATTTCTAAATTGCACCAATATAAAACCATTTGAGAAATTATCTCACTGCACAACTGGAGGAAGGTCTGAACTTTTTTATAGGACAATTTACAGTATTTCACATTTTGGGGAACAAAAAGAATTGCACAACTGTTGTGTAAAGTCCTATCCTTCATTAATAATAATTCAATAAGAGATAATGATTCAATAAGAGACTACTAACTACACTATTACTTTTCAAACAAGAAATACAAATTAAAATGTACAAATGAACATTGTAGAAAACCTATTTGCTAGTACTGTACTTTGAACAACAAGATATAGTTTAATGTGCAGCAGGTTACAGCCTACGTAACACATTTCACACAACAAGAAATGACACAGCTTCTGCTTACCTTTATCTTTTGCTCGTTTCTCCTCTTCTTCTTTTCTCTTTTTCCTAAACTGCGCACCTGATGGCTTTGCCCTTTTCTTTTCCATCTTCCATAATACGCACTGAAGCGGAATAGGTTATCACCCCCGCCCATCCCCAGGGTTGCCAGATTGACAGTTGCCAGCACCAACACAACAAAACCTCCTCCAAACCTCCAGAACCTGTTACCTGTCTGTCAGGCCATGGCAGAAATCTACATGCACCACACACCAGGCAGATGGCGCTCATTACCCACAAGTGGAGTATAGCAGTAGGCACTGCTGCAGCGATTGCAATGCATTTGGGGGGACCGGGGGTCGGTCATGCTGTCCCACATAAGAAGCCGCCCTGGGCGGCTGCCCATATCGCCCATATCAGAAACCGCTTCTGAGCGGGAGCATATTACACCGGTTTTAAAATCGCTGCATTGGCTCCCCGTGTGTTTCAGGATCAGTTTTAAGGTTCTTTTAATGGTTTTTAAATGCCTTAATGGTCTTGGCCTTTCTTATCTTTCAGAATTGCTTTTACCATATGAGCCCTCATGCTCTCTGTGCTCCTCTGGCAGCAGACTGTTAGTCATTCCCAAAGTCAGAACACACACTCATGGCGAGGCGTCTTTTCAGTTTTACGGTCCTCGTCTCTGGAATAGTCTGCCGGAGGGGCTCAGGGCTGCAGAGAATGTTCAGGTTTTTAAGAATAGGCTCAAGACTCATCTTTTTAGTTTAGCTTTTAATTGTTTATTTATCATTATTATCTTGTTTAAATTGTTGTTGTCTTTTATTCTTCTAATGTGCGTGTGTGTGGTGAGCGGTGGTGTGTATCACGTGGATCATGGGAGGGGTTTTTTTGTGGGTTGTTTTTACGTGGGTCGATGGTAGTTCAAAGGTACTGTTTTTACTTTGTGAAGCACTCTGTGTTGCATTTAATTGTATGAAAAGTGCTCTATAAATAAAGTATGATTGATTGATTGATTTCAACAGCTGCCGCACCCCCGTCCATTCAGCGGACAGACCAAGTTGTCACTCTGTGATCAGATGAGCGACTCCTTGCCTGCGGGGATGCGTGCGAACCACACTCATGCACGTGTTGTGGGGAGAGCCGACACTCTGGCACGTCACGTACACTCGGAAACTCCACAGTCGTGGGGCACTTAGACAAATTTCATATCCAGCTCGACAATGATTGTTTGCTGACTGTTTTCATGATGATAGTACGAATAGCCACACATTTTCTAAGTGCCAAACGAGCGGTGTTAGATGTTCATATGTGTCAGTTGGAATTTGGCCGACACCTGCTGTGAGAGGGTTTAATGGGCTTGCACAGCGCACACTCTTTCAGCCGCTGGTATGTGCAAATAATTGTAGCAACAGGTGTATGACGTGTTCAAGGCAGCTACGAATTTACACGTTTTGCATACGATTCCTGCTTCATGCGCACTTTGTGCGCACTTCGACCAAATTTGCACTGTGTATGAAGGGGCCCTACTCACTAGACAATCACATCCCCCTTATGTACATGTGATTTCTTGGTGTTATTCTTTTTAATAAATTGTAAAAAAAAAAAAAAAAAAATCAAACTTTTTTCACATTGTAATTATGGGACATTGTGTGTAGAATTTTAAGAAAATTTCAGGCATTTTGGAATAAGACTAACATAACAAAATGTGGAAAAAGGGAAGTGGTGTGAATACTTTCCGGATGCACCGTAGACCTGGGTTCCATTCTGGTCGTCCCATGCAGGCACAAAACAAACATTTCACACAGGTATGAGATTTATTTTTTAATCTGCGTGAAGTGTGCATGATAAAGAAGGTGATCTGAAGGCACTGTCTTTGAATCACAAACAAACACATCTCCCACAAGTGTATTTATGCCCCTCCACGTTTGAAGGAAATTGCAGAAAATTACTTTTCTGGCAGCGCTTGTTCTGAGTACAGAGGCAAGAATTTCAGAATATTTTGAACATGTCCACAGTATGCTCTGTGACTGATCTTCAACCTATGTGGCCCATCCACATTGCCAGCATCAAGTTCTTCAGTGACAGTCAAGCACATGTGACTGAAATGGACCCTGTGACTGCACAGCCTAATACGACATCTGCAAACTAGTGCGTGAGGAAAAGTTTCAAAAAGGTCACATTCCAGAGACAATAATTAATGGTTTATTTCATCCACCTGTGACCCCAGCCTGCGGGGTCACAGGTGGATGAACTCTCTGCACAACTCTCTGTGCGTGCATGCATGCAAATGGTGTTATAATTTTGCATGCATTCTCATTTTTGTGGATGATTCATGCACTGCAGTGGGAATGGGAATGCTGCAGCATATCTTGCTTTAAAATCTTTACTTTTCTGCATTGATGCTGCCATCACAGAAGTGTAAACTACCTTTGCCAAAGGCTCTGACACAACCCCATGCTGTGGCAGACCCTGGCTTTTGGACATGTTGCTGATAACAGTCTGGATGGTCCTTTGCATCTTTGGTCCAGTGACATGGAGTCCATTTCTTCGTATAAAAATCTGGAATAGTAATTTGTCTGCCACAGTACACATTTCCAAGCCAGATACCTCCTTGCCCAGAGACATGATGCACCTTCTGGACAAAGTTAACATTAGCTCTTCTGCATGCTGCTTTTGTATCAAATTGTGATTACAGTCGCCTGTTGACATCACCCATTTGAAAAATATCATTTAATTTTGTTTTACCTCGTTAATAACTAACTTGCCCCCTTCCCAAAGTTTTTGTGTTGCCACCCTGTAATGCAGGAATGGATGTTTTATCAAATTAAATGAAGTGGGCTCCATAAAACATGAAATATCTGTGGTTCATTCTGTCTGCAATGAAATAAAAGTAAAATTAATTGTAAGAAACACTGCAGTTTTTTTTTTTTTTTTTTTTTCATTTTCCATTTCTTCCCAACCTTTTCTGATTTGGAGTTGTAGTTTAGTGTTTCCAGTTCACCTGAATGCTTTTGTGTTTGGACTGTGCGATGTAACTGTTGGACAAAGGTGAGCGTTCAAACTGGACTTTAAGAATAGAAAGAAAGCCTTTATTGTCATTATACACAGCAAACACAGTCTGCATAGTACAACGAGATTAGGGGGGCTGCTCCTTAAAAAGTGCACGCAGTGCAATACCAGACAATATAACATGAATAAACAACAATATCACATAAAGAAACACGTGAAGTCCTTTGCTGAAATGTAAAATTGTGTAACATGTGGACAGTGTAAACAGTGTAGCAATTGAGAGAGTGCAAAAGGAAATGTAAAACTGTATGACAACTATAGGCCTAGTACCTAATATAGTCCGTTTTTAGTACAGATTGTTGTTCAACATGGTGATGGTTTTGGGGAAGAAACTGTCTCTGAGTCTGTTTGTCCTGGCCAGTATGGACCTGTAGCGCCTGCCAGAGGGCAACAGGTTGAAGAGGTGAAAGCTGGGGTGTGTATTGTCCTTGAGAATGTTCTTGGCCCTACTAAGACAACGGCAGGTGTAGATGGTGGAAATGGGGGGCAGAGGACAGCCAGTGATTTTTTTTTTTTTTTTTTGGGCAGTGTTTGCTACCCTCTGCAGTCTCTTCCTGTCAGCTTCAGTGCAGCTGGAGTGCCACACTGACACTGCGTAGGTCAGCAGGCTCTCTATAGTGCAGCGATAGAAGGTCACCAGCAGGGTTGTGCTTAATTGCTCTTTCCTAAGCACCCTCAAGAAGTGTAGTCGCTGCTGGGCCTTCTTGACCAGTGCTGCGGTGTTGACTGACCAGGAGAGGTCAGCAGAGATGTGAACCCCTAGGAACTTGAAGGACTCCACTCGCTCCACGCATTCGCCATTGATGTACAGTGGGGCAGGCGCAGTTTTCTTTCAACGGAAGTCCAGGATGAGTTCCTTAGTCTTTGTGATGTTTAGTGCCAAGTTGTTGGCTGCACTCCACTTGACCAGTTTTTGGACCTCATCTCTGTAGGCCGCTTCGTTTCCCCCTGTTATCAGCCCCACCACTGTTGTGTCATCAGCAAATTTAACGATGATGTTCTCCGAGTGGGTGGGGGTGCAGTCAGATGTGTAGAGCGAGTAGAGAAGTGGGCTCAGCACACAGCCCTGGGGGGAGCCGGTACTGAGAGTATGGAAGGAGGAGATCATACAAGGTCTGTTAATCATACAAGGTCTGTTGGAAAAGTATCTGACTTTTTTTTTTTTTTTTTTTTTTGTGCAAAAACTTGATGGATTTGAATCACGTGTGCTTGCATGAGCCAACCTTGAACCTTCGTGGGCATGCGTGAATTTTTTCACACCTGTCAGTTGCGTCATTTGCTGGCAAGCAGCATTTGTGTGAGGTCATGTGTAGTGCTCTCGGCGGATTTTCATTGCAAGTAAAATGACGGGACGACTGGAGCAGCGCTACTGAATCAAATTTTGCCAGAAACTGGGCGACAGCCAGGTGGAAACCATTCGGAAGATTCAGACGGCTTTTGGTGACGATCCTATGGGCATCACACAGACTAAGGAGTGGTACAACTGGTTTAAAGATGGCCGCACAACGGTGGAGAGCGAGCCACGCTCCAGTCGGCCATCAGCATGCTGAAATGACCAGATAATTTCCAAAGTGAACGCTGTGGTGTGCTTTTTCGGCACACTCCACTGTGACAGACGATTTGGCCATGAAAAGAGTAGCAGCGAAATTCGTGCAGAAGCTGCTAACGGCGGAGCAAAAGCACCTTCTTGTTGTAGTCTCATAGGACATGCTGGACTCCGAAAAATGATGCCCACCTCTTCCACAATTTCTCGGATAGTCACACGACTGAAAAGCCACCGAAAGCCGTCTGAATCTTCCGAATGGTTTCCACCTGGCTGTCGCCCAGTTTCTGGCAAAATTTGATGCGGCGCTGCTCCACTTGTTCTGCCATTTTCCTTGCAATGAAAATCCACTGAGAGCACAACACATGACCTCACACAAATGCTGCTTACCAGCAACTGACGCAATCGACAGGTGTGAAAAAATTCATGCATGCGCACGAAGGTTCAAGGTTGGCTCATGCAAGCACACGTGATTCAAATCCATCAGGTTTTTGCAAAAAAAAAAAAAAGGTTGGATACTTTTCTAACACCTCGTATTTGAACCTACATCCATCTTTCTATGGAGTGATATCAAGATGTCATGGCACTCCAATACCAAGAGTGATGGAAAGAGAATATTTTCTGCAGTACCTGTAATAGATTATTTGGTTGTAGTTAGCATTGTCAGGTTTTTCTGCTTCTTCAGATCACATAGAGAATTGGGATGCAATAAAGTTGTTTGCATTTGATATGATATGAGGATACAGTACGCCTCAGAGGAATGAATCTTTAGCCGAAGTTTGTACTGGAATCAGCTGGGACAGTGAGAATGGAAATCCACATCCCAGCTTGCACAAAGCGTTTTGATTGGTTTACAAGATACATTTGTGTTGTAGTGGTGAAATAATGTTTTAGTTTTGCACTGTCAGACACACTGACTCCTTTTGGTCACAAAATGATGACAGAGTGAAACATGGCTAATGCACTGAATAGAAAGGCAGGCAGTCAGGCACTCACTAACTTATGTCAGATGTTTTGAGGACAAAAGGAGGTGGCAAAGGAAAGGAGCAGAGAGGAAAAAGTGAGCACAAATAACAAAGAATGAGACGAGCAAGGTATGGAGAGCAAACAACATTGTGGAAATGGAATGCAATATAAGAGGAAGGTTACTGGATAAGAGAGGGGAGTAACATGAAGGAAGGTGTGATAGGACAGGAGGGAGGGGTGCAGAAAGGAGGTAGGGGAGCTGGCATTCAGTGCAGGTTGGCATGGACGGGGTTTAGGTTGATGGAAACCATTACCAAGCTCCAAAGGGAGTTAGTGACTTCATCATTCCCATTAATATTCTGTCTTTGGCCCTCAGAGAGCATCAGCACAGAGAGGGCTACAGGTTAGCAGTACAAATAGAACTGTTATGAAAATCCAGCTTTTACCACAATAATGTTTTTAGATGATCTTGAGTAAGTTCCTTCAGCTGGTCCCTTGTTTGTTTTTTTTGTTTTGTTTTTTCCCCATCAGTGTCACCGCAGCAAATTTGAGGTGGATCTGTATGTTGGCACAAGTTTTATGCCAGATGCCCTTTCTGATGCAACAACACATTACACGGACAAATGGGCAGGGGTGAGGTTTGATCTGGGAACTGTTCGTACTGTCCATACAACCACGCTAACCACTTGGCAGCCACCCCTGCTTTCTCTTGTTTTGTATTGTTGTTCATATAACAAACATGGTGTCACTATGTAGTCCTGCAGGATCTGGATTGTTCAGCTGTGAGTTTTGTGGGGGTTTTTTTTCTGTTTTGTTTCTATCGTTTATTTGCCCCCTCCCTCCTTTGTGACATTTAGTCCTTAATTTATGTTGAAATATCTTGAACCCTTTACGCACGATGGGTTTGCTACTGTGACTCAAGTTTTGTTGCCAGATTAACTGGACCTGGTTGATAGAAAGTTTTAATTAGATAAATGGAGTTTCCTAGTAAACAGTCACTTGACAGCTTGACATTGATATGTTAATATGTCAAAATCTTGAAATTGTGGTGGCCAAGTGGTTAATGCAGATGGTTTCAGTGCAGAAGGTTCTGGGTTCAAATCCACCCCTGCCACATTTCTCCATGTAATGTGGAGTTGCGTCAGGAAGGGCATCCGGCGTAAAACCTGTGCCAATTCAACATGCAGATCCACCTTGGATTTGCTCTGGCGACCCAGAGTGCAAATAAGGGAGCAGCCGAAGGGACTTACTGAAAAAGGAGACATCCCCTCTACACAGTATTTCATCTGCATTAAACGATCCAAAACAAGTGATTCATATGGACCTGGTGGTTTTATAGGAGTCTCCATGATTATCCAGAGTGGGTAATGTGACTGCTCTGATTTAAACTAAGACTTGTTTTATTTTTTTCAGTTTTTTCAATGCAGTTAACTTATTTCTGAATGCTGAAATAACATTTGTGGAATTCAGAAAAATTTAACAGCTGCCACCACCACTGTTAGGTGGCAGTTATGTTGTAGTTATGAGTTTACTTCAAGGTCCTGTCCACACAGGCATTTTGCAAAATGTAGTTTTATGTGTTTTTTGTCCACATGGAAACTGTCCTTAAAATCACTGGAAAGTGAGATTTTTGCAAAATATCTTCCAGGGTGAAGACTTTCAGAGACTTTATTTCAGTGTTTACTTGTAGACAAGAAAAACTGAGTGTACATGTGAACTTATCCTTATAGTTCAAGGGCAAAAAATGAAAATTCTTCCACATTGCAGAAGATGGAGCTTTATATATATATATATATATATATATATATATATATATATATATATATATATATATATATATGAGATAACTTGATAGATATGTTTGTCACTCTTCATTTTACAAGTAGTAGTATAAATAGTGGAAATAGCACAGTTCTTGTCAAATTTATTAATTATTCATCAATCAGATGTGTTATTTATCTGTTGTGTATGGTTTTCTTAAATAATCCGCTGCACATTTCCAGGTCATGTTGGAAGCAGCACCATCATTTCTGAATGTCTTCTATCGTCTGGTGACATCAATCATGCAAGAGGGTCGGCAGAGAGGAGACATCGACACACATGCACGATCTCAGACTGGTAATCTCATTATGCTGCTAGAAATTTCAGATTAGTTCAAGCACTTACCAAAAAAATTCTTGTATAGAAGATTGATGATTTTGTAGAGTTGTAATATGAGACAGAGTGGATAAGACTTCTTGATTATTACTGAGATATTTAAACCTTAATGGTGGTGTTATAAAATTGGATAGGAACATTCATTGATGAAATGGAGCCAGTGGAAAGCAGCAAAAAGTACTAGGAGTGATGTTTTAACTTCAAAGTCCACACTATTGGCACACAAACAATTACTTTGCCATATGCAGTGTGCCATGATTGCTTTGATGACTTGATATCTAATTAGACAAATTGTAATTGGCATGTGCAGTCTGTTTTTCCACTTACACCGTCTGCCTCTAGGTGTGGATGGTGACGTGTATCTTCAGTGTGCCAGACTGGTGGAGAGGATGTATTCTCACATCGCTGCCACAGTTGAGAGCTTCACCACACTGTCAGCCTTCATGGTGGCTCAGTATGTCACAGAGCTGCAGAAGGTACGCACAAAAGCAACGCTGTGAATGCTCCCTTTCTTTCTGCTTATTGGAAAATAACTTCTGATGGTTTTTACAGTCTGCTGAAAGATACACACACAGAGAAGCACGTTTAGTCACAGACATTATTCAGAGTGAACGCAGTTCCTCTTTCAAAATCTCACACACGTGTGCGCACGCGTGAATGAGGCTGCAGGATCTCAGCTTGATCGTTTGATCCAGCTTCGTTTCCCTCTTGGTGCGTGTTAAGCTGGCAGGATTCAGTGGAGCTGAGCAACAGAAATGCTGACACTGAGAAACAGACAGGGAACAGGGGAGTGTTTCCGTTGGCCAGATTCTAAGTGTTGACAAATGCTGGGGAACAGATCTCGGATTATCGTAACTTCAGGGTGGATGTTCCCTTCACGAAATGAGTCACGTCTGGTTGGTGAATGCAGCTGCTCCCTGAAGCCAGACTGTATTTAAGGTGGCACCAAATTGACTCAGCATTTTTCCACAGGAGTTAACCATTAAGAAGAAATGCTCTGAGACACACAGCTTGTCAGACAGAGACAGACGGGCAGTTTAAAAGATGAAGACTGAGAGACAGAAGTATGGATGAAGATATGAATGGATTTGTTGGAGCTGTGTGTGCAGCATGTAATAATCCAGGGAATGATTTACCTTTTTCAGTTGAAGGTTATTTAGCTGTGTCTGTGTCAGACGTGAAAGCGAGCCTTCACATAGGGACTGGCTGCTGTGCAGAGTCTTTAACTTCCTTTCTCCTGCTCTGTTCAGTCCATGGACTGAGTATCACTAGACAGAGGAGTTGCCAATGCCAATAACTTTCCATTAGAATGAATGTCCAAGTCTTCATTCATTAGTGTTTTTGTATTCATCAGTGTGTTGGAGAAAAGTTCTCAAATTTACTTGTACAAAGAATTTCTTTTAGGATATTTCCATGCACCAGAAATGTTTCGTTATCAGTTGTTGACATAGTTGTGATACACACACTTGTATGTAGTCTACCTTGATGAATCTGATATGTCCTAAATCACAGCGATAAAGCGCTGCCCCAAATGACTGTTTATGCAAGATTCCCACTCTTTTTGATGATTGTGGGTACTTTCACCCACTGGTCATGAACATTTGGGGTTCAGCCAAAATGACCTCAGACTCACCTAAAGTTAAGATTTTCTCTGATTTAGATATTCACACCCAACCCCAAAATGATAATCAAGAAAATTATTCTAATCCTCAAGCACAGTTTTCTCCCCTCCCCATTCCCCTGCTGGCCTGTAATCACACTGCACTCCACATGTGGAAAGAAAATGAGCAAAATGTGTCAGTACTACTACCAGTGGTTTTACTGATGCAAAAATATATGTAACTTTTACAGAGTAAACTAATGTGTGTCAAATGCCTATGGGTCAGTCAATGATAATCTTCCTGGCCGCGGAGTGGGTCAACACTGAAGACAAGCACGATACTAAGTTGAGAATTCAAGCTGTCTCACCTGACCTGGGTGACTTGCAGTCTGACAGTAATACAAACAAGGACAACACCAGAACTTAAAGACAACTAACTGTACATATGAGTGAACAAGAGGACTTAGTTGCTATATGATGACCACTTTTTTATGTCATGTTTGGATCATTCACCTTTAGTGACCAATGGCCAAAACCACTATTTTTAAACCGTGGTCTGCTCCTGACAGATGAGAGACCAGACTTTCGCTTTCAGGAAGATGATTGACCATTCCCTCATTTGAGCGGATCATGGCAGCAAATCATGCGTTTGGCTTGACATGGAGTGGTAGTCCATGGCAGTCAGAATATTTTTTGAATACATTCTAAAAGTAAATGATGCACACAGCTGTAGCAGACTGAAATCCGTCCGGAAGTAATGGCTGTATTGAAAGATACTGAGATTCGGGTTTACAATGGGGTGAAGTATGTAATATGACTTAAATAGCACAGGATAAGACTGCTTGAATAAAGACTGAGCAGACAAAACAGGCTTATGTGCCTTTTTTATCCTTCCAGTATGAAATAGAGGGGGGATATAGCGATCTAGTGTTAATTTTGTCAGACGAGACAAGTCTGGTTTGTCAACAACCATTTTTTGTGATATGAAAAGGAGGACTATGACGGCACTATGTCAGTGTTCTAAAATGCTGAATAACTAAATTAACATGCATATTGTTGATGAAAAAGACAAGACTAATATGCCTTTACTTTCCCTGCTCTTTCTCTACCGGTGTTTTTTCTGATGGCACCAACCTGTTCAAACCATGTGCGCATCGTATACTGAATTTATGAGATCATGAGATGAAATAAACGGTCAAATATCCTTAAATCCTTAAAAATGAGAATATATAAATGAATTGAGGAAAATGTACGCATTCACGGGTTAAAAAAACCCTGCTATGGAGAAGCTGCAGTGATGTTCAGAGGCACAGATCACAAAAAGCAGGTGAGAACTCTGAACTTTAACAGGTGTTATTTTCCAAAGGTATTTATTTGTTCAATCTTAAGCTTAATGTAGTGTTCAAGCACAAAAAGTGACTGATGAGGAGAAAGAAATGACTTCATCACACTAAAATGAACTGGAGTCGGAATAAAAATACAAGCTGCTGATTTTGTTATTTTTCAAAGTTATTATAAAGACGCGTTACGAATGTCATTTTTCTGTCATTCGTGACACATTCCTGACATTCTTAATGTGACTTAATGCATCTGAATAGGTTTCTTAATAGTGTGTGTTGGTGCGTGATATTCTTGATATTCATGGAGCATGTTTTTGCCTGTCAAAAAATCTTCCACGAATGTCACACACCACCCTCATTTAGTTTCACGTCGTGGAGGTCGCAACTGAGCGTATTGATCCGCCTTGATGAGTATTGATCCTTAATAGAACGTGACGACATTCGTAGTGGTTCCTGTGATGGTTCTTGGAGCCCAACTGTCACGCGTTATTACAAAGTGACACGGAAACTGTCAAGTTTTGACACGACTTGTAACGCGGCGTCACATTTCACTGTGCACCACGACAAATCAGTTTTCTGTGACGTGCGCACAATTAAACTCGGCTCCAAATGTCGTTCCACAGTTCCTGCTGAAGCTCCTCAGGACTCTCCTGCAGGTGTTCCACCTGCTGTAACCGATGAGCGGGAGAATGAGTCTGAGCAACCAGAGGAGCGAGAGGAGACTCACATGCAGCCAGACATCTCTGCACCTCCTCCAGTCCGACGGAGGAAGAAGCGCGCGCACAATTAAACCCTGCTGCACAACATTCAGTTTGATTGCCGACACCAAGTCGGCTAAAAGTCAAATTTCAGTGCTCTTCAGCGCGCTCCTGCAGGTGTTCCACCTGCTGCATGTGCTTGATGTTTGGGAAAATGCGCCAGATGAGAGCCGCATGAAGCCACACATCTGGCTCTGTCCTCCTCCTCCTCTCTGCGCCACTACATGGCACAGAGCCCAACTACGCATGCAGTCACAAAGTTCTTCTGAAAAACTGGAGCGATCTGAATTCGGTTGGATGAATATGGGTGTGTGTGTGGAGACAATTCACCTCGTTCACAACGTGACAGAACTTAACGATGCGCTGTTACGCGCAATAGTGCGTATTTAACGCGGAACACTATTCTTGACCGTGCGTAATGGTTCCTGATAATTCTCCGGCAACATGTGCCATTAATCGTAACGTGTGGTAACAGGTTGCAGCAGTTCCTGAGGACACCTGACGCCTCTGCCCCGAATAATCACATTCGTGATCAGCGGCCAAGAATGTGTACTTCGTGGCATTCGTGACTTGTCGTCGTTATGTGTAAACGCAGCATAAGCTGCAGCTATATGTTTTATTAATTTCAAAGTGAGTTACCTCTTATTTTATTCTGATTTATTTATACAAAAAATATGGAGAGTCAAATCAGCCTGCATTGATTTGTTCAGTTTATATCAAAGTTTACCTGCACATGTTTGTGTATTTTTTCCTTCTTTATAAGAGTTTGCTGTTTGCATTTGTTCCACAAAGTTTTAAAACACAATAAAATGTTCACACTTTTCTTTATAGCAGTTCTGTAATTTCAGAAATGCAACAGAAACAACCATAAATCAGAAAAAGTTGGGACTATAATAAAATGAAGATAAAAATAAAAAGATTATATAAAGAGATTATGTATGATCCGACTAGTCGACTAATCGCAAAAATAATCGTTGACTAGTCGACTATCAAAATAGTCATTTGTGGCAGCCCTAGCTGAGATCCTGATCGATGTGTTTATCTCTTCTAGATTCGACTACTGAACTGGTCTCTAATTGGTTCAAAATGCTGACTTTTGACACGAAGCATAAAGTCGACCACATTACACCCATTTTGGCATCCCTTCACTGGCTTCCTGTCCCAGTGAGATCAGATTTTAAGGTTCTGCTACTAGTCTATAAAATTGTTCATGGACTCGCACCTCCCTACCTAGCTGACCTAATTAAACCTTACATACTGGCCCGGGCTTTGCGTTCTCAGGGTGCAGCACTACTTTGTGTCCCTAGGGTGAATAAGAAGTCTGCGGGTCACAGAGCTTTCTCTTATCATGCCCCTGTTCTGTGGAATGATCTCCCTGCGTCAATAAAACAGTCAGATTCTGTGGAGACTTTCAAGTCCAGACTTAAGATGCACTTATTTTCCCTTTTGTATGACTAGCATACTGGCATAGTATAGTTCTGCGCATTTTATTCTTTTAATTCATTTTATTAGGAAACAGAGCATGTCGCGGCCTCAACTTTTCCTAAATTTTGTGTCTTTTAGTGAAGCTTAGGGCTAGTGGCCGGCAATCACCGTAGTATTTCCTGTTTTTCTTGTTGTTTAATGCTGGAAAATTATATTGTATTTTTTGTCTTTCTGATGCCTGATTGTTTGTTTTTTTCCTCTCTGTTTAAGGTGCAGCTCCATCCAGAGATGGGTGTGGTATTTGTGCCGAAAACCCTCCTGCTCTGTGCACCAACAGCATTTCCTGTGTATTCGTTTTGTGAGTTGTTCTGTAATTTATGTCCGTAGCATGGCCCAAGCAGAGTATCACCCCTGTGAGTCTCGTCTGCTTGAGGTTTCTTCCTTAGAGGGAGTTTTTCCTTACCACTGCTACTCTGGGGGTTAGTAAGATTACACCTTGTGTGAAGCGCCTTGAGGCAACTCTGTTATGATTTGGTGCTAAATGAAAATAAATCGAAAACTGAAAAAAATCAGGGGTCACCACCGCTGGTCCTGGAGGGCACCTGCCCTGCATGTTTTCCAACTGTCCTGATTCCACTCCCTGGCAATTAACTTTATTGGGTGTGCTCAGCCAGACAAGAGCTGAAAAACACCAGCTTTAAAAAAAAAAAAAATCAGGTGTGACTTGAATAGGTAGATGTGGAAAACATGCAGGGCAGGTGTCGTCCAGGAACAGGGTTGGTGACCCCTGCTTTGCATGAAAGAAAATCTCCCTCCATTTGTCTCTGGAATGCCCTGTTAAAGACTTGTAATTAACAATGGCTGTGTTAGCGTTGTTAGAGGACCTTGCAAATGATGCAATCTGACATGAGCTTGTAATTGGGGAACGTGAGGATTTTCTTGCAAATGACTATAATTGGCTCATAAGCCAATTTCTGTTACCAAGGCTGCTGTTAATGGAGTTGTACACAGAACTGCGGCAGGCCCTGGAGCGCAATACAGTGAGGAGACAGGGGTTGCCTGTGTCTACACAGATGCTGATCATGCTGCGGTTCCTGGCAACAGGGGCAATCCAGCGGGAGCTGGCCGATTGGTCAGGATTGTGCCCGTCCACCTTGAGCTGAGCCATGCCAGCTGTGTGGGACAGAATCATCTGAATGTCATCCAGGTACATCACATTCATTTAATTTATTTCATCATTATTCCAACATTAAAGCGCAATTTGCAGTGAGACCCGGTGTCGATGACTAAACTGTCCCTCCTAAAAATCTTTCCTCTGTTGCCATCACTGCGTATGCGTCATTTCTGAGCGTCGGCAGCAGTTCACGGATTATCACCTCGTTTCTACTTAAAACTGCACTCCACTCATCTTCTCAGCAACAGATATCTGAACCTTTTGTACAACAATCATTTCCACATAAATTCTGCATTATTTCATCATAAAAGACGTGACAGCAGTACGTCTGAGTCTGACGTGCTGCTGTGCATGCGTCATTTATGAGCGTCAGCAGCTATTCACCAATTATCGCCTCACTTCTTCTTAAAACTTACTTTAGAATGATTTAAGAGGTTGTACTTTGTCATCTAATGGTTAATAATCACATTCTATCAGGCGTGGCAAACCAGATGGACACAAATGCAAGCTCACTAGACTTGGTTATGTTCAGATGGTTTAATAACAGGCAGGGATTCGGTACACAGGAGGTCCAGCAGCGAGGCAAAGGTAGCAAAAGGCGAGAGGCTGAGACGTGGTACAATAAACAGGCACAGGTCAAAAAACACGGTGTAAGGGCAATCGGAAGCAAGGCAAAATCAAGATCAAAAAGTGAGGCGGAGTCAAAACATATGCAGGCAAAAACAGAGCAAAGAACAGCACTGGAAAGTGTACAAAGACAATGATCTGGCAGTGAGACTGTGAGGGCTTAAATGACTGGTGGTTTAATCAGTGAAACAAGATGCAGATGTCAGTGAAAGTTCTGCAAGGGGCGTGACCGGGGAAGACAAAGATTTTGCACAGTGCAAGAAAGTGAAAGCAGGAAAACACAGAGTGGAGTGATGAAAGAGACAAAGACACGTGAGCAGGTGCAAGAGCGGAAGTGGATGAAAACACAGAGCAGAAAGAATCATAGTGAGAAAGATGAGGACACAAGGGCTGGTGCAGGGGCAGTCAAATAAGAAGGGCAAAATCAGAGACCAAGGACAGAATGCAGAGCAACTATGACCGGGAATTAATTAAACATAAACATATGAACTGAAAAGTGAATCATCAGAATAAGAACAAAACTAAGATAGAAACAAATCATGACTGAAGGAAGAAATAAAAGATAACCAGGTAGCAAAACAACCTATATGCAAACAGAGACTAAAACCCAGTGACTACAAGATAATGCAATAAATAAAACAAGGTAACAGAAAATGCAATAAATAACATAAGGAATAAAATCAGATAAGCAACACTGAAAGTAACAAAAACCTGTGACTAAAGCATAATACAAAAATGTGAAAAACACAAACTAAAACTGGAATGACTAAGTGATCAAGAGTGAATGAATACAAGGATGATGAACAGAAAAACAATGAAACATGAGCAACACATAGACAGACATGACAAGACATGAATAAAATCACTGAAGGCTCAGAGCATGAGAACAGAAACCGGTCCAGAACTATAACAACTGGCCCTAAAGGGCCGGAACATGACAGTACCTCCCCCCAAGGGACTGCCACCGACGGTCCCCAGAGAACCACACCCTCCAGCCAACAATGGGCAGGGGGACGGGGGAATGGCCAGAGGTCACCATTGAAAGGGAACATGGGCCAGCACCCTGGAGAGCTGTATATAGGAGGGCAGTCAAAACTATACAGGGAACAACCAACCAGGCAGGCAAATAGACCACCAAGGAATCCGGAGGACAACCATGAGGGTGACACAAGGAAGACAGAGGGACTGACAGAGTACCAGGTGGCTCATTAAGGGGCAAGGCTGTACCTGTTGGGCGCCCATTGGACCCATTGAGGTCCATGGATAAGTCAGGAGGCCGACCACGAGAGCTATCAGAGTACATGTTAGAGTCAGGGGGTTGGCTGGAGGGCGGGCTGGGACAGATGGGGAGAACATGGGTCAGAGACAGGGCATAAAAAAATCTAAATAACCAAACTTCCCCAAGGCAATTGACCTACGCAGCTGCAGTGGACACACTGACTTGATAAACCTGACAAATATACCGGGAGAGAGAGGAACTTTCTCATGAATGAGACGTATAAGAGGGGGAACCAGACAAAACAAAAAATCCGTTAAAGAAAGACAGCCCACCCACAGAAGTAACTGAGGAGAAACCAAACCACTGAAAGACACTGGAAACAAAACCCAAGCAATATCTGAACATAACATGTGGAAAAACAAATACAAACGCCTGCACAGGATGTAACTAAAAATAAATAAACCAATCAATGCACAGAGTAAAAATCAAACTAGGAAATAGCCTGAGGGAAAAACTCGCTTACGTAAGAAAAATAGAAAAGGGAGAATCCAACGAAAAGAAATGCTATGAGGGTCAAGAAAAAGTAAATCAACAACACAACCAATAGTGGAGCAGAACAGAGTAGCCACGGACCCTAATAAATGAAAAAAAAAAACCTATGAAATGGACTGAGTGTTGTGTGGGCCGCTGAAGAGGAGGTACTGCTGGCCCACCACCACCAGAGGGCACCCTGCCTGGAGTGCGGGCTCCAGGCACCAGAGGGCGCTGCCGCCTCACAGGAGCAGCCGGGGTGACAGCTGTCACTTATCACCTACGACAGCTGTCACCAATCATCTGATCTGCATCGGTATATTAGCAAGACGTCATCTCCACCTCTTTGCCGAGATATCGCTCTACCGAGGAGGTAACGTACTCAGCCAATTGTGTTGTCGTCTTGACAATAATACTTTGTTGCTTGTGTGTAGGACAGCTGGAGACTGTATTGGACTTTTTTGGATAAGTACTCACACTCCTGCACTTACCAGTATTTCCCTGACGAGAGGTGGAGGTGGTTTTTCCACCATACGTGTTGCTGGGTGATAACGCACCCACATCTAACTGTTTTTGTTCCTCGCCAGCAGTACCAGATCTGACAAGCGGAGGCAGTGGCCACCTGGGAGTTCGGGGTTCGGTGGCGGAGGAAATCGTGTGGTTCCGGTTCTGCTTTGGACAGACGTCGTCTATCTTTGAGCCTGCCCACTTGACACCTTTTGTGATTTGACTTCATTGTCAACTGTTGTAATCTGTCGTGTTTGTTGTGCTTATTTCACAACAGTAAAAGTGCTATTTGACTTCCTCCATTGTCCGTTCATTTGCGCCCCCTGTTGTGGGTCCATGTTCCTATACTTTCACAACACTGAGGGGGCTGGCAAAACAGGACAAACAAACAAAAGAACGTGAGCGAGAACTGCCTAACCAAGGTAAAACTGGCTCAGGGGGTAACCAAAAACAGAGAATTTACAAGGAGACCTGGGTGAAAACTTAGCTAAACTACAATAAGGGAGATGGAGCCATTTCAAACAAAAATGTAAACGGTGCATGGTCCAGAAGCATAAAGGTACACAGAAAAACAAAATTAAAGAAAACATTGTCAAACTCCTACAGACAAAGTCCTGAGACCAACCAAAAAGGTACTGACTGAAGAGAAATAATGTTTTTCTGGCGGACACAACAGTGGAATACTAATTCAAGAACCATTATTATGAAAAAAGGCAAGCAAACAGTCCTACCAGCGGAGGTGTCTTCATTCTTCTTCTGGAATGGTACTGGAACGGTACTCTGTGTTCGGTGAGAGGGTGAAGAGCTGGTGTGGTCGACTTAACTGGATCTCCTGAAACGGGTGTGACACAGGTTCTCTCACAGACATCTGCGATGACTTTGGAGGTGGTTGTGTAGAGGGTGATTCAGCACATGAAGTGGTGACATTTTCCAGAAGTCCTTTGGTAGTTTGGAAGGCGAGGACAGTACTGATGGTGATTCCTGTGGAATGAGAACTGCTGGGAGCTGAGGAGAGTGAGCGTCTTCAGAGTTTCTGCTGGGGATTCAGCCGTGTGGACCTAGAGCGAACATCTGTAGAATTGCCGTTGAACATCCAATTTGAAACCAACTTCACTGTGGTTGCAGAAGTGCCGGCCGAAAGCTCTGGCGAAACGAAACTCTCCGTGTCTCGTGGCACACGCGCTGCGTGACTCATTGTGGAGGGTTCAGGTGGTGTGAAATCCACTTCTGAATGCTGAGGAGGTGTGCAGTTCTCAGCATGTGCTTCTGACAGCATGGTAGGCTTTGCTAGGTTTGGAAGCGGGCAGCTGGGGAAGCCCCGTCAAGTGCAGCTGAGCGCGGGGGTGACATAGATGTTCCGGATGGCTCTGGGGGTGATTCTGATGATGTCATCCACCCAGAGGAGATGGGCAAAGTTTGTGCTTCAGCATTAGCAGCAGAGGAGTTAGCGGGGGCCAAGAGCTGGAGCTGAGGCGAAGGCTTCATTCTTGGTGCTGGCACTGGGGCTTGACGAGGAGTTTGTGGTGTCGCTGTGGCTGCCAACTGAAGCACCTGCCCTCCCGGCTGCTGCGATCTGGGTGACGCCTGCATGACTAAGCATCGTGGGGCTGGTGTAGGCATCAAACTGGATGTGGATTGTGGGGCTGCTGGCGACAGCTGAGGTTCTAATTCGGGTGAATCAGGAAGTGTTATTGAGGCGTCAAAAAGGGTGATGTGAAGAGGAGGGGCTGAGCAGAACTCATGAAGATCTGATTCAAACAAAAAGTCCATTGGATCTTCCGGATAAGGAGGAAGTTGATCTTTCAAAAACAGTGATTTAATGTTCATCAACTCCGGATATGCAGACACAATATCAGGCTCAGCCTGCAGTATCTGATCTAAAGCCTCAAACACTTGTTGCCCGTGCCACTGATCAGAATGATCCAAAAATTCAAAATATACGAGGTCGGTTAGAAAAGTATCCGACCTTTTTATTTTTTGCAAAAACCTGATGGATTTGAATCACGTGTGCTTGCTTGAGCAAACCTTGAACCTTCGTGCGCATGCGTGAACTTTTTCACACCTGTCGATTGCGTCATTTCCTGGTAACCAGCCATTGTGTGGGACGTGTGTTGTGTGCTCGGCGGATTTTCATTTCAAGGAAAAAGACTGGAGCAGCACCGCATCAAATTTTGCCAGAAACTGGGCGACAGCCAGGTGGAAACCATTCGGATCATTCAGACGGCTTTCGGTGACGATCCTATGGGCGTCACACAGATTAAGGAGTGGTACAACTGGTTTAAAGACGTCCGCACAACGGTGGGCGCGAGCCACGCTCCGGGCAGCCATCAACATGCTGAAATGACCAGATCATTTCCAAAGTGAACGCTGTGGTGATGCGGGACCGTCGTGTGATTGTCCGAGAAATTGCGGAAGAGGTGGACATCAGCACTTTTTCGGTACATTCCACTGTGACAGAAGATTTGGCCATGAAAAGAGTGGCAGTGAAATTCATGCTGCTGCTGACGGCGGCGCAAAAGCACCTCCGTGTTGAAGTCTCACAGGACATGCTGTGACATGCCCACCTCTTCCACAATTTCTCAGATAGTCACACAATTGAAAAGTCACAGAAAGCCATCTGAATCTTCCAAATGGTTTCCACCTGGCTGTCGCCCAGTTTCTGGCAAATTTGATGCAGTAGCGCTGCTCCAGTCGTTCCGTCTTTTTCCTTGATCTAATTTGATGCAGATGTTAGTTTTGGGGATGAAACTTTACAGGGTGATTCCATAATTTATTCCTCAGAATTTAGTGAGTCCGTATTTTTTTCCTCTGCTTGGTCTAAAAAAGTAACCGTTACTGACTGCCACAATCTTTTTTTCTTGATTTCTTATAGTGTTTCTTAAAGCCAGAAAGTTGCCATTTGAAATGACTTTAGTTTTGTGTCATGTCTGTGATCTGATTTTTTTTCTACAAAATTAAACAACTGAATGAACATCCTCCGAGTCCGGCGATTCCATAGTTATTGCCAGGGGTTGTATAATTTCCAGTGAGAGTGGATACTGGTTGAAGGTATTTTGGACCATTCTTCTTTACAAAACATCTCCAGTTCAGTCAGATTTATTGGTTTCTAAGCATGGATAGCCCGCTTAAAATCACACCACAGATTTTCAATAATATTCAGGTCTGGAGACTGAGATGACCATTCCAGAACGTTGTACTTGTTCCTCTGCATGAATGGCTTAATAGATTTAATAATTGATTTTGAGCATTGTTTAGGGTCGTAGTCTTGTTGAAAGATCCAGTCCCAGGGCAACTTCAACTTTGTCACTGATTCTTGAACATTGTTCTCAAGAATCTGCTGATATTGACTGGAATCCATGTGACCCTCAACTTTAACAAGATTCCCAGTACCTGCACTGGCCACACAGCCACACAGCATGATGGAACCACCTCCAAATTTTACTGTAGGTACTAAGTGTTTTTCTTGGAATGCTGTGTTCTTTCTCAGCCATGCATACCACCCCTTGTTATGTCCAAAGAACTCAATTTTAGTTTCATCAGTCCACATCACCTTATTCCAAAATGAAGCTGGCTTGTCCAAATGTGCTTTAGCATACCTCAAGCGATTCTGTTTGTGGCGTGTACACAGAAAGGGCTTCCTCTGCATTACAGCATCATACAGCATCTCTTTGTGCAAAGTGCGCTGTTGAATGATGCACAGAGGCAGTATCTGCAGCAAGATCATGTTGTAGGTCTTTGGAGCAGGTCTGTGGGTTGACTATGACTCTTCTCACATCTTCTCCTTCAGCTTATGAGATTTTCTTGGCCTGCCACCTCAGGCCTTAACTAGTACTGTGCCTATGGTCTTCCATTTCCTCACTCTGTTACTCACAGTGGAAACTGACATCTGAAATCTCTGAGATAGCTTTTTGTATCCTTCCCCTAAACCATGATGTTGAACAGTCTTTGTTTTCAGTTCATTTGAGAGATGTTTAGAGGCTCCCATGTTGCCACTCATTAGAAGAGATGCAAAGAGTGGAAACATTTGTAAACGGCCACCTTAAATACCCTTTCTCATGATTGGATTCACCTGTGTAAGGAGGTCAAGGGTCAGTGAGCTTACCAAACCAATTTTGTGTTCCAATAATTAGTGCTAAATGTATTCAAATCAATAAAATGACAAGTGTGCACAATTTTATGCACCTGCCCAATTTTGTTTAATTATTGCACACTTTCTGTAAATACTAGAAACTTCATTTCAGTTCTCAAATATCAGTGTGTTTTTCTGTTATGTGATATATTTGAAATTTCTGATCCAGACAACCAATGATTCATAAAGGAAAATCATAAAAATTATCAGGGGTGCCCAAACTTTTGCATACAACTGTATGTCACTCCCCGCATGTCAGAGTATATGTGTACTAGGTTTGGCTCAGTTCCAAGGTGCTGTTTGGACAGGAGAGGAACATATACACACCTACACACACATGCAGTTGTCTCTTAGTACAGTTGGGAAAATAAGTATTTTACCCTGTCAGTTTTGCAGGCTTTCCCACCTACAAAGAATGGAGAGGTCTGTAATTTTTACCTTAGGTTCACTTCAACTGTGAGAGACAGAATCTAAAACAAAAAACAAAAATCCAGAAAATCACATTGTATGATTTTTAAATAATTAATTTGCATTTTATTGCATAAAATAAGTATTTGACCCCCCCTACCAAGCAGCAAGAATCCTGGGTCTCACAGACCTGTTAATTTTTCTTTAAGAAGCTCTCTTATTCTGCACTCTTGTTTTTACTTGTTACCTGCATAAAAGACACCTGTTCACACATTCAATCAATCACACTCCAACCTGGCCACCATAGCCAAGACCAAAGAGCTGTCTAAGGACACCAGGGACAAAACTGTAGACCTGCACAAGGCTGGGACAGACTACAGGACAACAGGCAAGCAGCTTGGTAGAAGACAACAACTGTTATGATTATTTATTAGAAAGTGGAAGAAACACAAGATGACTGTCAATCTCCCTCGGTCTGGGATTCCATGCAAGATCTCACTTTGTGGGGTAAGGATGATTCTGAGAAAGTGGTCAATGACCTGCAGAGAGCTGGGACCACAGTCACAAAGATTACATTAGTAACACACAATCAATGGTGGGCACACTTCTGATAATCCGATAATAGATAATTATCAAAGATAATGTTTTCATTATCGGATTATCTTTTTAGATAACTTTAAAAACCATCATCGGACTAATTATCTTCCGATGAATTGCCGTTCGATAACTTTTAGACCAATAATGTAGTAAACCAAGCTGAACAGTGAAAAACATTTTTAAAACTTAAAAGCAGTTGAGACCAGTGTTGCCACAGTTACTTTGAAAAAGTAATCCAATTACTGATTACTGATTACTCCTTGAAAAAGTAACTTAGTTACTTTACTGATTACTCAATTGTAAAAGTAACTAAGTTAGATTACTAGTTACTTTTTTAGTTACTTTTCCCAGCTGCCGACAACAACCCTCTGCCACCTCAACATGACAATACCTCACCCTTTCTTGACTTCAATGAAAATAAATACTTGTTTTATAAAAAGTAAAATAAAGACCTCTTTCTTGACCTCATATTTAACTGTTGACAGCACTGTAACAGTAAAACTTGCAATTTCGAACCTACATTGTTTATAAATGTAACTATTAAATTCATTCTAGTATTTTTCTAACATTTAAATTCTCTCTAAATATTTTACTTGTCGAAATTAATACTATTTTAAGTAGTATTAGTAGTTGTAGTAAAAAAAGGCTTCAAAACTGGACCTTTAATCTAGGGGTGTTGTGTGGGGGGCACATCCCTCCCCCACGCCCCCATTCCATCTGGATTCGCCCCTACTTTGGCGTTTGAGCACAAAGAATGGATAACATTTATTTTTGCAGAAAACATGACCAGATTTACAGGTAAGAAAGTTTTATTGTGTTTTCACATCATGTGGTCCTCAGAAAGAGAGTTTAGGTGCATTTGAGTGGAAAATAGTGTTAGTTGTTGACGCGTCGCGGAGGATCAGCTGTTTTAACGTGCAGATACGGAGCGGCTCAGCTCTAAATAAAGGAGGAAAAAAGTATAAAAATGTCTTTGTAAAGCTCAGTGCAAGTGTGCTGATCACCGTGCTTTAAGAGGTGAGGACGAGTCGAGCAGCTGCAAAAAAACCGCGGATGAAAAGCTCACAGCTCACTTAAAGTGGGCAGTTCAGTCGAACCCCGACCTCCTGCCCACGGACCAAGTTTAATGCTGCTATCGACCCACAATGAAAAATAATAGTAACGCACAGTGACATGAAGAAGTAACTTTAATCTGATTACTGATTTGGAAAGATTAACGCGTTAGATTACTCGTTACTAAAAAAAAAGTGGTCAGATTAGAGTAAGTAACCCGTTACCGGCATCACTGGTTGAGACCTACCTGTTAAAAGTTGAAATGGACTGAGTGTTGTGTGGGCCGCTGAAGAGGAGGTACTGCTGGCCCACCACCACCAGAGGGCACCCTGCCTGGAGTGCGGGCTCCAGGCACCAGAGGGCGCTGCCGCCTCACAGGAGCAGCCGGGGTGACAGCTGTCACTTATCACCTACGACAGCTGTCACCAATCATCTGATCTGCATCGGTATATTAGCAAGACGTCATCTCCACCTCTTTGCCGAGATATCGCTCTACCGAGGAGGTAACGTACTCAGCCAATTGTGTTGTCGTCTTGACAATAATACTTTGTTGCTTGTGTGTAGGACAGCTGGAGACTGTATTGGACTTTTTTGGATAAGTACTCACACTCCTGCACTTACCAGTATTTCCCTGACGAGAGGTGGAGGTGGTTTTTCCACCATACGTGTTGCTGGGTGATAACGCACCCACATCTAACTGTTTTTGTTCCTCGCCAGCAGTACCAGATCTGACAAGCGGAGGCAGTGGCCACCTGGGAGTTCGGGGTTCGGTGGCGGAGGAAATCGTGTGGTTCCGGTTCTGCTTTGGACAGACGTCTTCTATCTTTGAGCCTGCCCACTTGACACCTTTTGTGATTTGACTTCATTGTCAACTGTTGTAATCTGTCGTGTTTGTTGTGCTTATTTCACAACAGTAAAAGTGCTATTTGACTTCCTCCATTGTCCGTTCATTTGCGCCCCCTGTTGTGGGTCCATGTTCCTATACTTTCACAACACTGAGGGGGCTGGCAAAACAGGACAAACAAACAAAAGAACGTGAGCGAGAACTGCCTAACCAAGGTAAAACTGGCTCAGGGGGTAACCAAAAACAGAGAATTTACAAGGAGACCTGGGTGAAAACTTAGCTAAACTACAATAAGGGAGATGGAGCCATTTCAAACAAAAATGTAAACGGTGCATGGTCCAGAAGCATAAAGGTACACAGAAAAACAAAATTAAAGAAAACATTGTCAAACTCCTACAGACAAAGTCCTGAGACCAACCAAAAAGGTACTGACTGAAGAGAAAATAATGTTTTTCTGGCGGACACAACAGGTGGAATACTAATTCAAGAACCATTATTATGAAAAAAGGCAAGCAAACAGTCCTACCAGCGGAGGTGTCTTCATTCTTCTTCTGGAATGGTACTGGAACGGTACTCTGTGTTCGGTGAGAGGGTGAAGAGCTGGTGTGGTCGACTTAACTGGATCTCCTGAAAACGGGTGTGACACAGGTTCTCTCACAGACATCTGCGATGACTTTGGAGGTGGTTGTGTAGAGGGTGATTCAGCACATGAAGTGGTGACATTTTCCAGAAGTCCTTTGGTAGTTTGGAAGGCGAGGACAGTACTGATGGTGATTCCTGTGGAATGAGAACTGCTGGGAGCTGAGGAGATGTGAGCGTCTTCAGAGTTTCTGCTGGGGATTCAGCCGGTGTGGACCTAGAGCGAACATCTGTAGAATTGCCGTTGAACATCCAATTTGAAACCAACTTCACTGTGGTTGCAGAAGTGCCGGCCGAAAGCTCTGGCGAAACGAAACTCTCCGTGTCTCGTGGCACACGCGCTGCGTGACTCATTGTGGAGGGTTCAGGTGGTGTGAAATCCACTTCTGAATGCTGAGGAGGTGTGCAGTTCTCAGCATGTGCTTCTGACAGCATGGTAGGCTTTGCTAGGTTTGGAAGCGGGCATGCTGGGGAAGCCCCGTCAAGTGCAGCTGAGCGCGGGGGTGACATAGATGTTCCGGATGGCTCTGGGGGTGATTCTGATGATGTCATCCACCCAGAGGAGATGGGCAAAGTTTGTGCTTCAGCATTAGCAGCAGAGGAGTTAGCGGGGGCCAAGAGCTGGAGCTGAGGCGAAGGCTTCATTCTTGGTGCTGGCACTGGGGCTTGACGAGGAGTTTGTGGTGTCGCTGTGGCTGCCAACTGAAGCACCTGCCCTCCCGGCTGCTGCGATCTGGGTGACGCCTGCATGACTAAGCATCGTGGGGCTGGTGTAGGCATCAAACTGGATGTGGATTGTGGGGCTGCTGGCGACAGCTGAGGTTCTAATTCGGGTGAATCAGGAAGTGTTATTGAGGCGTCAAAAAGGGTGATGTGAAGAGGAGGGGCTGAGCAGAACTCATGAAGATCTGATTCAAACAAAAAGTCCATTGGATCTTCCGGATAAGGAGGAAGTTGATCTTTCAAAAACAGTGATTTAATGTTCATCAACTCCGGATATGCAGACACAATATCAGGCTCAGCCTGCAGTATCTGATCTAAAGCCTCAAACACTTGTTGCCCGTGCCACTGATCAGAATGATCCAAAAATTCAAAATATACGAGGTCGGTTAGAAAAGTATCCGACCTTTTTATTTTTTGCAAAAACCTGATGGATTTGAATCACGTGTGCTTGCTTGAGCAAACCTTGAACCTTCGTGCGCATGCGTGAACTTTTTCACACCTGTCGATTGCGTCATTTCCTGGTAACCAGCCATTGTGTGGGACGTGTGTTGTGTGCTCGGCGGATTTTCATTTCAAGGAAAAAGACTGGAGCAGCACCGCATCAAATTTTGCCAGAAACTGGGCGACAGCCAGGTGGAAACCATTCGGATCATTCAGACGGCTTTCGGTGACGATCCTATGGGCGTCACACAGATTAAGGAGTGGTACAACTGGTTTAAAGACGTCCGCACAACGGTGGGCGCGAGCCACGCTCCGGGCAGCCATCAACATGCTGAAATGACCAGATCATTTCCAAAGTGAACGCTGTGGTGATGCGGGACCGTCGTGTGATTGTCCGAGAAATTGCGGAAGAGGTGGACATCAGCACTTTTTCGGTACATTCCACTGTGACAGAAGATTTGGCCATGAAAAGAGTGGCAGTGAAATTCATGCTGCTGCTGACGGCGGCGCAAAAGCACCTCCGTGTTGAAGTCTCACAGGACATGCTGTGACATGCCCACCTCTTCCACAATTTCTCAGATAGTCACACAATTGAAAAGTCACAGAAAGCCATCTGAATCTTCCAAATGGTTTCCACCTGGCTGTCGCCCAGTTTCTGGCAAAATTTGATGCAGTAGCGCTGCTCCAGTCGTTCCGTCTTTTTCCTTGATCTAATTTGATGCAGATGTTAGTTTTGGGGATGAAACTTTACAGGGTGATTCCATAATTTATTCCTCAGAATTTAGTGAGTCCGTATTTTTTTCCTCTGCTTGGTCTAAAAAAGTAACCGTTACTGACTGCCACAATCTTTTTTCTTGATTTCTTATAGTGTTTCTTAAAGCCAGAAAGTTGCCATTTGAAATGACTTTAGTTTTGTGTCATGTCTGTGATCTGATTTTTTTCTACAAAATTAAACAACTGAATGAACATCCTCCGAGTCCGGCGATTCCATAGTTATTGCCAGGGGTTGTATAATTTCCAGTGAGAGTGGATACTGGTTGAAGGTATTTTGGACCATTCTTCTTTACAAAACATCTCCAGTTCAGTCAGATTTATTGGTTTCTAAGCATGGATAGCCCGCTTAAAATCACACCACAGATTTTCAATAATATTCAGGTCTGGAGACTGAGATGACCATTCCAGAACGTTGTACTTGTTCCTCTGCATGAATGGCTTAATAGATTTAATAATTGATTTTGAGCATTGTTTAGGGTCGTAGTCTTGTTGAAAGATCCAGTCCCAGGGCAACTTCAACTTTGTCACTGATTCTTGAACATTGTTCTCAAGAATCTGCTGATATTGACTGGAATCCATGTGACCCTCAACTTTAACAAGATTCCCAGTACCTGCACTGGCCACACAGCCACACAGCATGATGGAACCACCTCCAAATTTTACTGTAGGTACTAAGTGTTTTTCTTGGAATGCTGTGTTCTTTCTCAGCCATGCATACCACCCCTTGTTATGTCCAAAGAACTCAATTTTAGTTTCATCAGTCCACATCACCTTATTCCAAAATGAAGCTGGCTTGTCCAAATGTGCTTTAGCATACCTCAAGCGATTCTGTTTGTGGCGTGTACACAGAAAGGGCTTCCTCTGCATTACAGCATCATACAGCATCTCTTTGTGCAAAGTGCGCTGTTGAATGATGCACAGAGGCAGTATCTGCAGCAAGATCATGTTGTAGGTCTTTGGAGCAGGTCTGTGGGTTGACTATGACTCTTCTCACATCTTCTCCTTCAGCTTATGAGATTTTTCTTGGCCTGCCACCTCAGGCCTTAACTAGTACTGTGCCTATGGTCTTCCATTTCCTCACTCTGTTACTCACAGTGGAAACTGACATCTGAAATCTCTGAGATAGCTTTTTGTATCCTTCCCCTAAACCATGATGTTGAACAGTCTTTGTTTTCAGTTCATTTGAGAGATGTTTAGAGGCTCCCATGTTGCCACTCATTAGAAGAGATGCAAAGAGTGGAAACATTTGTAAACGGCCACCTTAAATACCCTTTCTCATGATTGGATTCACCTGTGTAAGGAGGTCAAGGGTCAGTGAGCTTACCAAACCAATTTTGTGTTCCAATAATTAGTGCTAAATGTATTCAAATCAATAAAATGACAAGTGTGCACAATTTTATGCACCTGCCCAATTTTGTTTAATTATTGCACACTTTCTGTAAATACTAGAAACTTCATTTCAGTTCTCAAATATCAGTGTGTTTTTCTGTTATGTGATATATTTGAAATTTCTGATCCAGACAACCAATGATTCATAAAGGAAAATCATAAAAATTATCAGGGGTGCCCAAACTTTTGCATACAACTGTATGTCACTCCCCGCATGTCAGAGTATATGTGTACTAGGTTTGGCTCAGTTCCAGGTGCTGTTTGGACAGGAGAGGAACATATACACACCTACACACACATGCAGTTGTCTCTTAGTACAGTTGGGAAAATAAGTATTTTACCCTGTCAGTTTTGCAGGCTTTCCCACCTACAAAGAATGGAGAGGTCTGTAATTTTTACCTTAGGTTCACTTCAACTGTGAGAGACAGAATCTAAAACAAAAAACAAAAATCCAGAAAATCACATTGTATGATTTTTAAATAATTAATTTGCATTTTATTGCATAAAATAAGTATTTGACCCCCCCTACCAAGCAGCAAGAATCCTGGGTCTCACAGACCTGTTAATTTTTCTTTAAGAAGCTCTCTTATTCTGCACTCTTGTTTTTACTTGTTACCTGCATAAAAGACACCTGTTCACACATTCAATCAATCACACTCCAACCTGGCCACCATAGCCAAGACCAAAGAGCTGTCTAAGGACACCAGGGACAAAACTGTAGACCTGCACAAGGCTGGGACAGACTACAGGACAACAGGCAAGCAGCTTGGTAGAAGACAACAACTGTTATGATTATTTATTAGAAAGTGGAAGAAACACAAGATGACTGTCAATCTCCCTCGGTCTGGGATTCCATGCAAGATCTCACTTTGTGGGGTAAGGATGATTCTGAGAAAGTGGTCAATGACCTGCAGAGAGCTGGGACCACAGTCACAAAGATTACATTAGTAACACACAATCAATGGTGGGCACACTTCTGATAATCCGATAATAGATAATTATCAAAGATAATGTTTTCATTATCGGATTATCTTTTTAGATAACTTTAAAAACCATCATCGGACTAATTATCTTCCGATGAATTGCCGTTCGATAACTTTTAGACCAATAATGTAGTAAACCAAGCTGAACAGTGAAAAACATTTTTAAAACTTAAAAGCAGTTGAGACCAGTGTTGCCACAGTTACTTTGAAAAAGTAATCCAATTACTGATTACTGATTACTCCTTGAAAAAGTAACTTAGTTACTTTACTGATTACTCAATTGTAAAAGTAACTAAGTTAGATTACTAGTTACTTTTTTAGTTACTTTTCCCAGCTGCCGACAACAACCCTCTGCCACCTCAACATGACAATACCTCACCCTTTCTTGACTTCAATGAAAATAAATACTTGTTTTATAAAAAGTAAAATAAAGACCTCTTTCTTGACCTCATATTTAACTGTTGACAGCACTGTAACAGTAAAACTTGCAATTTCGAACCTACATTGTTTATAAATGTAACTATTAAATTCATTCTAGTATTTTTCTAACATTTAAATTCTCTCTAAATATTTTACTTGTCGAAATTAATACTATTTTAAGTAGTATTAGTAGTTGTAGTAAAAAAAGGCTTCAAAACTGGACCTTTAATCTAGGGGTGTTGTGTGGGGGGCACATCCCTCCCCCACGCCCCCATTCCATCTGGATTCGCCCCTACTTTGGCGTTTGAGCACAAAGAATGGATAACATTTATTTTTGCAGAAAACATGACCAGATTTACAGGTAAGAAAGTTTTATTGTGTTTTCACATCATGTGGTCCTCAGAAAGAGAGTTTAGGTGCATTTGAGTGGAAAATAGTGTTAGTTGTTGACGCGTCGCGGAGGATCAGCTGTTTTAACGTGCAGATACGGAGCGGCTCAGCTCTAAATAAAGGAGGAAAAAAGTATAAAAATGTCTTTGTAAAGCTCAGTGCAAGTGTGCTGATCACCGTGCTTTAAGAGGTGAGGACGAGTCGAGCAGCTGCAAAAAACCGCGGATGAAAAGCTCACAGCTCACTTAAAGTGGGCAGTTCAGTCGAACCCCGACCTCCTGCCCACGGACCAAGTTTAATGCTGCTATCGACCCACAATGAAAAATAATAGTAACGCACAGTGACATGAAGAAGTAACTTTAATCTGATTACTGATTTGGAAAGATTAACGCGTTAGATTACTCGTTACTAAAAAAAAAGTGGTCAGATTAGAGTAAGTAACCCGTTACCGGCATCACTGGTTGAGACCTACCTGTTAAAAGTTTCCTAATAAATATATTGTTCTACTCTCTGCAAACAGAAGAGAGCTGTTTTCAGAAGAAACCACTCTATCCTCTGTAGGCAAAGGAGAACTGGTGACCCAAAAAAAAAAAACACCATACTGATATAATCGCAATATCACCCAAGTCATCCAGATTCATACATTTTTAACTTATGGTTCAAATTTTAACCTACTCATTTTGGACAAGTTATTTAAAATTACTGTCATGTCTGAAGTTTTATAAAGTGAAAATATCATATATACGAGGTCTGTGAGAAAAGTAACGGACCTTATTATTTTTTTCAAAAACTATATGGATTTGAATCACGTGATTACATCAGACATGCTTGAACCCTCGTGGGCATGCGAGAGTTTTTTCCACGCCTGTCGGTTACGTCATTCGCCTGTGGGCAGTCTTTGAGTGAGGAGTGGCCCACCCTCTCGTCGATTTTTTTCATTGTTTAGGAATGGCTCAGAGACTGCTGCTTTGTTTGATAAAAATTTTTTCAAAACCTGTAAGGCACAACTGAGTGGACACCATTCGATAAATTCAGCTAGTTTTCGGTGAAAATTTTAATGGCTGATGAGAGATTTTGGAGTTTTACTGTCGCTGTAAGGACGGCCCACGGCGCCTGACGGCGATCTGCGGTCCGAGGTGGCGGCGTCTCACTGTTTCAAGCTGAAAACTTCCTAATTTCAGGCTCTGTGGAGCCAAGACGTCATGAGATAACAGAGAACTTTCAGAAGAATTCGGGATCAGGAGTTTATCCAGACATTCCACTGTTAAAGGAGATTTTGTAATGAAAGAACGTGCGGGCAGATTCGCATGTCGGGCCGGACCCGACCGCGGAGGGTCGCCACAGGAAAAACACCGCCGTTGGAAACCTTAACGGACAAGTTGGAACATGCCCAAGCTGTTAAACAATTTCTCAGATACTCACTTGTTGAAAGCCATCAAAAGCCGCCTGAATTTTACAAATGGTTTTCAACACGGAGGTGTTTTTCATGTCGCGGCGCAGACGGATTTGCCACGTCGTCACGGATCCGACTCGGCAAATTCGTCCGCATGTTCTTTCATTACAAAATCTCCTTTAACAGTGGAATGTCCGGGTAAACTCCTGATGCCGGCTTCTTCTGAAACTTCTCTGTTCTCTGACGATGTCCTGGGTGAACAGAGCTTTAAATTAGGATGTTTTCAGCTCGAAACAGCCAGACGGACGCCACCTCCGACCGCGCCGCGCCGATCCGCTTTGTGGGCTGTGCTTAAAGCGAAAGAAACTCCACAATCTCTCATCAGCCGTTAAACTTTACACCGAAAACCAGCTGAATTTCTCGGATAGTGTCCACACGGATATCCCTCACCGGTCCTAAAAAAATTTGATAAAGCAACGCGCGCCGTCTCCCTGCAGCTTCTCAGACAAAGAGATTCCGACGGGAGGGGGAGTCCACACCTCACTCAAAGCCTGCCCACAGGCGAATGACGTCACCGACAGGCATGACAAAACTCATGCATGCGCATGAGGGTTCAAGCTTGTCTGACGTAAAAACATATGAATCAAATCCATTTATTTTTTGAAAAAAATTAAAAGGACCGCTTTTTTTATTACAGACCTCGTATGTTTTCGTTTTAAAGTAATGTGCTAATTTTTAAGGTTTTGTGAGCACATGCTGTGCCCGGCAGCAATGCATTATGGGTAGCATAGGGTAATCTCAGACGTTCATGACAGGACAAATGCATTTCAGACACTCTGTTCAGGCTCCACGGACAACAGCATTAAACTCTCGTGCCTAAAACTCTCGTGAATATATTCTCTGGGTTTATAGACATTATTGTATTTGCGTTTGTTAAATTCCACGCATCTTAAATGTAGCAGACACGGATTATCTGGAATTTTGTTTGGCAAGTTTTCAAGGCCGCTACTGCTATCTACTGGCCAGTAATGTTCATGGCAGTATTCACCCCAAGTACTAAGCATCTGGGTACCAGTAGATGGCAGCGTTCTATTTATTTTGACCCGGTTATATCAGATGGTGGTCAAATCAACTTTTTGGCTTTGCAAATGGCTTTTTTTTTTTTTTTTTTTTTTTACAAATTAAGTTTAAAAACAAAACAACAAAAAAAAACATTACAAGACAGCTCTGCGGTTGGATGCTTGTAGCTCTTCAGCAGCAGGAGGTGGTCGTGAGATGTTAAAGCTTGTTACTCCACTACACGATGCAGGACGCGCGATTAACCTGAAACTCGGTCCAAAAAATTCTCGCACAAATGAAAAATCATCTGAAAAATGGCCAAAACACGCACAGTGTAAAGCCAACATTTATGTGTCAAGATAAGGCTTTTCAGAACTGACCAATTGTTAACCTTGTCCTTTGTTTTATCTATGTTTTTATTATTTATTATTGCATTTTAACCTGTGAAGTGCTTTGTGACTTATGTCTGTGAAAGGCACTATATAAATAAATTTACTTACTTACTTACTAATATTGAGTGCACGTTTTACAACATCATAAAACGTGTGCACATCATCAAACTTGCACACGGCACTAATAAAACGTGCGCACATTCTCTCCACATGCAAAACATTTTGCGATGACACTTCCAGGGCTCCGTAAAAATGCCTGTTTTTACAAATAAAAATGGAATATTTTACAAAAGCACATTTATCTTTAAACCAACACACGGCACACGTCACATTAACGTGTTGGTTTACATAATGAATGACTGAACCAATCAGTGTTTAGCAGAGGCACTTTTACCCAGAATGCTTTGCGGCCTGTGTTTGTTACAAAACCTCAGAATTAGTGCATTATTCAACATTAAAAGATATATGTTATATTTTAACTTTGTACAAATGACAGAATTGACATTAATGGAGTTATTCTATCAGTATTTTCAGAAAACCATAAGTTAGTATTACTTTATTTTTCAAGACCTCCACCTGACTGGAGCATTATGATTAGTAGAGAGCTGATTTTGTGGGTGCTCTCAGGATTTGTCTGTGCAGCTTCCTACAGGGGGCAGCATGGTCAAACATGGAAATATTGGCTCTTTCTGTGGGTCTTTTGTCGCTTTTGATGCTTTCAAAAGCGATCGTGTTAAAAGTCAATTTCAGCTTCTTAGTAATTGCAAATGTACCAGAGACAATACTGGAAGTTATCGATTATCTGTAACTTCCGATACATTTTTGGGTGGTTTATCTGTGTATCTTTGTCAAAGATAACTTTTCAGTTATCTGATTATCTATTATCGAAGTTAATTTTTTGGTTCTCTGTGCCCACCACTGCACACAATGCTGTCATGGTTTAAAATCCTGCAGGTCAGCAAGGTCCCCCTGCTGAAGCCAGCACATGTCCAGGCCCGTTTGAAGTTCACCAGTGACCATCTGGATGATCCAGAGGAGGCACGGGAGAAGGTCATGTGGTCAGATGAGACCAGAATAGAGTTTTTTGGAATCAACTCCACTTACTATGTTTAGAGGATGAGAACAACTCCAAGAAAACCATCCCAACCGTGAAGCATGGGGGTGGAAACATCATACTCTGGGGGTGCTCTTCTGCAAAGGGGACAGGACGACTGCACCGTATTGAAGGGAGGATGGATGGGGTCATGTATTGTGAGATTTTGGCAAACAACCTCCTTCCCTCAGTAAGAGCATTGAAGATGGGTCATGGCTGGGTCTTCCAGCATGACAATGACCCCAATCACACAGCCAGGGCAACTAAGGAGGGGCTCTGTAAGAAGCATTTCAAGGTCCTGGAGTGGCCTGGCCAGTCTCCAGACCTGAATTCAATAGTAAATCTTTGGAGTTGTAGTGTGTGAAAACTTGGTCAAGAACTACAGGAAACGTCTGACCTCTTTAATGGCAGACAAATGTTTCTGTACCAGTTGTTAAGCTCTGTTTTTCTAGCGGGTCAAATACTTATTTTATGCAATACAATGCTAATTAATTATTTAAAAATCATACAATGTGATTTACTGGATTTTTTTTTTTTTTTTTTTTTGAGATTGTCTCTCACAGTTGAAGTGTACCTATGATAAAAATTACAGACCTCTCCATTCTTTGTAGGTGGGAAAATTTGCAAAACTGACGGGGTCAAATACTTATTTTCCTCACTGTATATAGACACTTAATTATTGGATTAAATTGCAACATGAACACTATTAGTGAATTTTAAAAATACCTTTGCCAAAATCATGAAAAGTACAAAATGAGAAAAGGAGCAAAACCTATGAGTAGATAATTTTTAGTATGCAAGCTACCAACAATTGAGTGTGTCCACATTGTCTGGTGGGAAGGTGACAAGAATAATTTTATTTAATGCATCGTCCTAGTTCAGCACACTCTCAGAAAAGGTTGGAAATAAAGCCTGATTTATGCTACTCTGTCTCCGCATTTACACAGAGCCCTCTGCGTCACTGCAAACCCTCTCAGACCTCCTTTCCGTAGCCTGGGGTGCACATCCCAAAAATTGAAGCTACACTTAAAAATGATACAGGCTGTGATTGGTCACTTTTCTGGTTTGTCTCCATCATATTTAAAAGTTTTTGCAGTGCACACGCAAATTACATTTGGGCAATTCCAGTGTTACTCACGTTACATGTACTGGAAGTTACACTTGAATAAAGCTGTCTCCCTGTTTTGTGATAGGACTGAACATTCTTATTTCTACATCATGACAACCTGAGGAAATCGCTCTTAGTTGTTTTTGTAGACCATTTTTTTGTCAGCATTACTCATGTTACGCAAAAGTCTCCAAGCATTTTTTTCACTTCAGTGTGCTCTTTGATTCTCGTTGAACTACAAATGACAACAAAATTGATTAATAACATTTGAACCTTTATTACCTAACGTTATAACAGAACCAAGCTATAGGCATAGGTCACTTACCTGTTGTCACAAGAGACAAAAAAGGAAAAAGAGATAGGTTACTCGCGTTACAGGTACATGAATCACCTCATGTATAATAACAATTCATCTTACTATGAGAATATTGGGTTTTTGTTCTAAAGAGTATCAATAATTATTTATTCAGAGTTCTTGAGTACTACACATGCTATAGGCACTTACTAATATTGCAGATGGTCTTAGTCAACAAATAGTCTTGCACCCCCTGATCACCAACCCCTGATGTCCATGTTCATGGACAGCTAGTGGGAGTTTCTTTTTCAGTTCCTTGTCTTTTTTCCTAATTTCTTTAAGCACATCTTCCCGTACAAGTTGACAGGGCCATGGAAAAATCCTTTCCACTTCTGAAATGGTATCCTGATCTTGATCTCGTTGAGATGGTGCCCACTGAAACTGTGAAGCACCTACTGACTGGAGGAAATTGAAGTGTATCCCATTCTCTCTCCTTTCAACTGCTTTTCCTATGTAGAATCTGAATTGAAAATATTTCTCATTGCTTGCTGCAGGGTAACTTCTTTCTTCATTCAGGAAGGAAGGAGTTTCTGTTGCATTGTGGGTAAAATGTACTGCCGCCTTTGTTTTTGAACAAGAACTAATGAGCTGCCATTCAATTTCAATTTTCAATTTATTTTAATTTATATAGCGCCAAATCACAACAGAGTTGCCTCAAAGCACTTCACACAGGTAAGGTCTAACCTTACCAACCCCCAGAGCAACGGTGGTAAGGAAAAACTTCCTCTGAGGAAGAAACCTCAAGCAGACCAGACTCAAAAGGGGTGATCCTCTGCTTGGGCCATGCTACAGACATAAATTACAGAACAATTCACGGACAAATATACAAGAAATGCTGTTGGCGCACAGGACAGGAGGATTGCCAACACAAATACAACTCCCATCTCTGGATGGAGCTGCACCTTAAACAGAGAGAAAAAACAGAATCAGGCATCAGAAAGACAAAAAATACTGTATAATTTGCCAGCATTAAACAACAAGAAAAACAGAAATTCTAAGGTGATCGCCGGCCACTAGCCCTAAACTTCACTAAAAGACCCAGAATTTAGATAAAGTTGAGGCCGTGGCCCGCTCCAATTACTAATGAATGAATTAAGAGCGTAAAAAGCATAAAACAAAACTGAACCAGTATGCTAGCCGTATGAAAGGGAAAATAAGTGCGTCTTAAGTCTGGACTTGAAAGTCTCCACAGAATCTGACCGTTTTATTGATGCAGGGAGATCATTCCACAGAACAGGGGCCCGATAAGAGAAAGCTCTGTGACCCACAGACTTCATTCATTAGTGAAAACAATGGAACGTTCTTCTGATCCCTGTGCAGAAGACTGTGTTACTCACATTACATTGAGTGTTGCTCATGTTACTCACAGATTTTGGCAGTCTAACACTAAAAGGATATGAGGGGATTTCCTGATTTTATCTCTTAAATGCACATAGTGGATGTATAAGAGATGATATCAGGAATTGGTTAATCATATCTTATAGCAATGTGAAACAAGAGAAAGGTCAACTAGTTTTTGTTATTCACATTACAGATTTGGGCTACCCCATTTGTATCATCCGGAATAAGTTAAGATAAGAACTCATGCATCAAGTCATGCACTTTTTTACAGTCATAGGGTAGAAAAATTGTGTTCTAGGTTTGAAAAATACTATTTTACAGAAGCAGAGATTAAATATGGAGTAAAAATCATAATCGTTTGCAAACTGCTTCAGATACCTTTTACTTCTTGTACTTGGATATGCAGAGTGCCTGACCAAATACCATTTTTAGGGATGTTTCTGTGTAGGCTCTCAGTTGTCCAGGTGGTTTCCATAGTAGAGAAGCTTGAATCTTCGACTGGACTGGGTTGCTTGACGTGAGGACGTTTCGCTTCAAATCACAGAAGCTTCCTCAGCTAAAATTCTTGCTCTGGAAGTCTGACTTCTGTCTGACTCTGTTAGAGAAGAATAAAACAGAAGCCAACAAAAGCTGGAGTTTTAAACCTAACCAGACCCCTCCTACTGAGAGGCAGACTGCTATAGGCTAGTGACTAAACAATAGCTCTAATTAGCAACTATTGTGCTCTAGTTAGCACACTAATGACAGGACAGCTGTCCCTCTAATGATGGGATGGATGCCTTTCTGATGGCTCCCTTGATGACGTGAATGACTCATTACCATGAACAAAAGACTGAAACTCCTTTGACCTGAGTACCCCATTGTAAACAGGGGATAAATTGTGTCTCAGACCCCCTACAGAATCCCAGTTTACCTTAAACCGGTTAACACCTTGAGACAGAAATTAGTTCACCCTAAGGACATGATCCCTAGTTACAAACAAAGCAATGTAGTGTATTCTATCAGATGTCAGGAAAACTGTAACGAACACTACATAGGTGAAACGAAGCAACCTTTACACAAAAGGCTATACCAGCACCGCAGAGAGGGCGCCAGTGGACCTCAGTCTGCGGTTCAACTCCACCTTAAAGACACTAGCCACACGTTTGAGGACAAGGAAGTTAAAATATTAGCCAGAGAGAAGAAATGGTTTGAGAGAGGGGTCAAGGAGGCATTCTTTGTGAAACGTTTGAAACCCAGCCTTAACCGGGGAGGGGGTTAGGTTTAAAACTCCAGCTTTTGTTGGCTTCTGTTTTATTCTTCTCTACCAGAGTCAGACAGAAGTCAGACTTCCAGAGCAAGAATTTTAGCTGAGGAAGCTTCTGTGATTTGAAGCGAAACGTCCTTGCGTCAAGCAACCCAGTCCACTCGAAGATTCAAGCTTCTCTACATTTTTAGGGATATTTTACATTTGAATTTTCAGTTGCCATGAGACTATTTAGCTGGAATTCTCCATTTCAATGATGAATCAAATAGAGGAACATTTGAAGTAGTCCACAAATGTGACTACCTTTACAACACAACATTGAAAATCTACAAAGACGCTCAAATGGCCTGCAATTCATGGAAGGAAATTGTAATGTTGGCTTGGAGGTCGATGATTGTATAGAGAAGTGGAGGTCACTGAAGGACAAACTGGTCCAGAAAAAAATTGACCAGCAGCAGTGGCAATGCAGGCAGCAAGAAAGCTCCTGCTTTGTTCTTCATGTCCTGCCCCCTACTATTCTGCCAGTGCATTGCATTGTGGCCCTCACCAACATGAGGGGAACTTCAAAAGCATCACGCCCAGGTCAACGTGATTGTGTGGCCACAAAATTACAGAATTGTAGAAGCATAAATATTACTTGTAGTTTTCCAGAGCTGTGGACTTTCAGCCAGATTGGCTGGGTATGCACTTTGAGCAATGATCAATTCACTGGGCTCACGGCTGCACAACAAAGAGATGATGGAGGGGTTTTTTTTTGTTTTTGTTTTGTGGTTGGATTCAGAAGTGCTTGAATCTGTTTGTCTGTACGGAGGACGATGCAGAAACCGACTGTCCACTGTGGAATGTTTACATTATGAGTCACACACTGTGCACCCAGTAATTAGTTCAATCATTTCAAAAAGCAAAAACTGTGCATCACTGATCAGCGTGAGTTCTGTGAAAAATGGGTAATAATTTCCTCTCATTATTGTCATGCTGCCATTGTCATCTGATTACACATAAAAATGGTCAAAATGGTAATGCCGTAATCCGCAAAATGATATGTTCCCTATGTGAAAGGTTTATAATGCATAACCATTAATGTAAGAATTTGGGCCATGAGGATGAATAACTCTGTTTATGGTCACTTGTCTATGATCCTTTGCATATTTGCTGAGCTCTAGTAATAAATTGTTTAAAGTAATAAATTGACTAACTGTAATTGTGGTGGTGTTAGTTCCTGTGTCATTAAAAATATTGTTTGACCGCTTTGGCGCAACCTTGGACAAATATTAGAATCCGGCCTGTGACAGTGTTGTAATTGAAACTTGCCATCACTAAGCTGGATGTGAGTCTGAATAATGAATGACTATAGCACATAATCTATGAGTTGACATAGTTGCCTCAGGCTGCTTCAGATGACTATATGTCATTTTGACATTAATTCACTAAGAATGAGAAAAAAGATTGTCTTATTAGAGTGTACATGTGGGAGCAGGAATGGCTGGAAGTGGGTATGTGAGAAAGACGAAAGATGATTACTGCTTGGTCTGAATAAGGTCATTGAGGAAAATTGAGCAGTTAAATGAAAGACTTTGTTTTCTGAATTGATCTCTTTTCTTTTGTATTTCTTCTCTTTTTTTTAATAACTGCTGTTGTGTTCACCTTTGTAGGTAACTCTACGACCAGACATTAAAGTGCATCTGACAGAGGGGATCTATTGCATGCTGGACCTGTGTAAGGAGCAAGACGTCAAGTTTCTGATGGCCGGGTTACAGATGGGTGTCAGAGAGGTTTTCAATGAGCTCTACAGCAGTTATACTCACTACCACAAAGCACAGAGGCAGGGAGAGGAGAAGTACACAGTTTGAAATACCACAACACTACTGAGATTTGTAAGTTAATTACAAAAAAAGGAAGGAACTAGAGGATTCAGCACTGTTTTGTATTTTGCATCATAATGTCACAATAATTGTGCACTCTTCACCTCAACTTCAGGAGGGTTTTTGAAGGCCGATATGTGGAATCAGATGACCTCATTGAGGAAAGTGGCCATTATTACAGGTGCATGCTGCACAGAACATGTTATTTGTGCCTATAGACTGTGTACATACATTGAACAAACCCTCCGTGCCATCACCCATAGCTTTTCTGGAGAACAGTTTTGAAGCTCAAATAGGGTGGCTCCAAATGCCGCCATCTTGCCTGTGCCTAACACCGACTCACTCCCAACCAACCCAAAGAAGTAGATGGTGGGCAAGACTGATGTGACCTGGGAAGGACAAATGAGTCCCAAACATGCCCTCACAATTACCAAACAAGTGACGTTAAGGCTAAAAAGCTAACTTTGGATGTTTAACACGTTTGTGGACTGGGTGGTGGTTTTCATAACTGATGACTTGTGTGATATTGCCTTAGCAGTTGTCACAGCATCTGTAGACATAATATCACCAATCTAGCTGCTAAGTTGGTGGCACTTCTTAGATAATTCTTAAATACAATTACAGCAAAGCAAACCATATTATCTCATTTTATAGTAAAATGTTCATGCTTTTTATAGGGTTCTGCAGATTGAATTAAATGATTAAACTGAAAGAGTTAAAGTAAATGATTCTGTTCTTAAGCTTCACAATGATCCAAGGAGGGTCGAGGCTAAACTTTGTGCAGCAAAAGCAAATATACGTTTCACTGAATGAACTTTGTTCAAATCTGTTGTGTACAGATGAGTTGAAACAGAAAAATATTGACTAAATCCCCGGTCACACGACACTAACGAAGGACACTGAAGCCAAAACGAAACCAGAAATTGTTTAACCATCGTCTAGCTTCGTCCCTGCAGCCAGCGCTTTGTCAGAATTTTCAAACTTGAAAAATGTGAGCGAATCCTTATGACAACCTCAACTCGTCTGTATTCCATTTTGCTTTCTGTCTTGATGGTTCCTCATCATTTGCGTAGTTCCTGTACTGTCAGCATTCTGTCTGATTGTCGTCCAACCTCCAGCCTCTCTCTCTCTCTCTCTCTCTCTCTCTTTCTCTCTTTCTCTCTCTCTGCACGACGTGTGTGCGTGCACACGCAGGTGGCTGTGGAGTGCACAGACGCTGCAGAAATGATCACAGCTGACGCTCGGTCTGATACCCGCTCACGTCATCATGAGTGTTTTGATTTTGTTTAAAGTGTCAAGGTCGCCATTCGCTTTGTTTTTCTTTTGTTAGTTTCAGTTTCATTTTGGTCTTTTATGCGCTCTGCACTCGCAGGCTTTTCAGTGACGGGAGAAGTCCAGGCGCATCCGTCCACTTTTTATCGATGATTTTTGACTTTGGGACTTTTTTCCTTTGTTCAGCTAATGCCATGTGACCGGGCCCTAATGTAGCTTTTGCCTCTGTTATGATCTACAGTGGGGCAAAAAAGTATTTAGTCATCCCCTGATTGTGCAAGTTCTCCTACTTAGAAAGATGAGAGACGTTTGTAATTTTCATCATAGGTACACTTCAATTATGAGAGAAAAAATTAGAAAAAAAAAACAGAAAATCACATTGTAGAATTTTTAAAGAATTTATTTGTAAATTATGGTGGAAAATAAGTATTTGGTCAATAACAAAAGTTCAACTCAGTACTTTGTAACATAATCTTTGTTGGCAATGACAGAGATCAAACGATTCCTGTAAGTCTTCACCAGGTTTGCACACACTGTAGCTGGTATTTTGGCCCATTCCTCCATGCAGATCTCCTCTAGAGCAGTGATGTTTTGGGGCTGTCCCTGAGCAACATGAACTTTCAACTCCCTCAACAAATTTTTTATGGGGTTGAGGTCTGGTGACGGGCTAGGCCACTCCAGGACCTTGAAATACTTTTTACGGAGCCACTCCTTCACTGCCCGAGTGGTGTGTTTGGGATCATTGTTATGCTGGAAGACCAAGCCATGTTGCATCGTCAATGCTTTCACTGATGGAAGGAGGTTTTGGCTTAAAATCTCATGATACATGGATACAGAAAAACAACCCCAAAGCATGATGCTTCCACCCCCATGCTTCACAGTAGGTATGCTGTTCTTGGGATGCAACTCAGCATTCGTCTTCGTCCAAACATGAATAGTTGAGTTTTTACTAAAAAGTTCTATTTTGGTTTCATCTGACCACATGATATTCTCCCAGTCCTCTTCTGGATCATCCATGTGCTGTCTGGCAAACTTCAGACGGGCCTGGACATGTACTGCCTTAAGCAGGGGGCACGCCTGGCACTGCAGGATTTGAGTCCCTCTCTGTGTTGTGTGTAGCCTTTGTTACTTTGGTCCCAGCTCTTTGCAAGTCATTCATCAGGTCCCTCCATGTAGTTCTGGGATTTTTGTTCACTGTTCTCATGATCATTTTGACCCCACAGGATGACATCTGGCGTGGAGCCCCAGATCGAGGGAGATTATCAATGGACTTGTATGTCTTCCATTTTCTTACAAGTGCTCCTACAGTTGATTTATTCACACCAACCTGCTTGCCTATTGTAGATTCACTCTTTCCAGCTTGGTGCAGGTCTACAATGTTCTTCCTGGTGTCCTTCGACAGGTCTTTGGTCTTGGCCATGGTTGAGTTTGGAGTCTGACTGACCTATCCACTGTTTGTGGATAGGTGTCTTTTATACAGATATTGAGTTCCAACAGATGCCATTAATACAGGTAACAGGTGGTGGACAGAAGAACTTCTTAAAGAAGAAGTTACAGGTCTGTGAGAGCCAGAAATCTTGCTAGTTTGTGGGTGACCAAATACAGTGCGGAAAATAAGTATTTGAACACCCTGAGATTTTGCAGGTTCTCCCACTTAAAAATCATGGAGGGGTCTGACGTTTTCATCTTAGGTGCATGTCCACTGTGAGAGACATAATCTAAAAAAAAAAAAAAAATCCGTAAATCACAATGTATGATTTTTTTAATAATTTATTTGTATGTTATTGCTGCAAATAAGTATTTGAACACCTGTGAATATCAATGTTAATGTTTGGTACAGTAGCCTTTGTTTGCAATTACAGAGGTCAAACATTTCCTGTAGTTCTTGACCAAGTTTTCACACACTGCAGCAGGGATTTTGGTCCATTCCTCCACACAGATCTTCTCTAGATCTTACAGGTTTGGAGTTTCAGCTCCCTCCAAGGATTTTCTATTGAGTTCAGGTCTAGAGACTGGCCAGGCCACTCCAGGACCTTGGAATGCTTCTTATGGAGCCCCTCCTTAGTTGCCCTGGCTGTGTGTTTGGGGTCATTGTCATGCTGGAAGACCCAGCCATGACCCATCTTCAATGCTCTTACTGAGGGAAGGAGGTCGTTTGCCAAAATCTCACAATACATGACCCCATCCATCCTCCCTTCAATACGATGCAGTCGTCCTGTCCCCTTTGCAGAAGAGCACCCCCAGAGTATGATGTTTCCACCCCCATGCTTCACGGTTGGGATGGTTTTCTTGGGGTTGTTCTCATCCTCTAAACATAGTAAGTGGAGTTGATTCCAAAAGCTCTATTCTGGTCTCATCTGACCACATGCCCTTCTCCCATGCCTCCTCTGGATCATCCAGATGGTCACTGGTGAACTTCAGATGGGCCTGGACATGTGCTGGCTTGACTAGGGGGACCTTGCTGCCCTGCAGGATTTTAAACCATGACAGCATCATGTGTTATTAATGTAATTTTTGTGACTGTGGTCCCATCTCTCTTCAGGTCATTGACCAGGTCCTCCTGTGTAGTTCTGAGCTTTCTCAGAATCATCCTTACCCCACAAAGTGAGATCTTGCATGGAATCCCAGACCGAGGGAGATTGACAGTCATCTTGTGTTTCTTCCACTTTCTAATAAATAATCATAACAGTTGTTGTCTTCTACCAAGCTGCTTGCCTGTTGTCCTGTAGTCCATCCCAGCCTTGTGCAGGTCTACAGTTTTGTCCCTGGTGTCTTTAGACAGCTCTTTGGTCTTGGCTGTGGTGGACAGGTTGGAGTGTGATTGATTGAGTGTGTGAACAGGTGTCTTTTATACAGGTAACAAGTTCAAACAGGTGCAATTAATACAGGTAAAGAGTGCAGAATAAGAGGGCTTCTTAAAGAAAAAGTTAACCCAGGATTCTTGCTGGTTGGTAGGGGGAGTCAAATACTTATTTTATGCAATAAAATGCAAATTAATTATTTAAAAACTGCAAAACTGACAGGGGGTCAAATACTTATTTTCCCCACTGTACTAAGAGACAACTGTATGTGTGTGTAGGTGTGTATATGTTCCTCTCCTGTCAAAACAGCACCTTTGAACTGAGCAAAACCTTGTACACCTATACTCTGACATGTGGGGAGTGACATACAGTTGTATACAAAAGTTTGGGCATCCCTGATAATTTTCATGATTTTCCTTTATAAATCATTGGTTGTCTGGATCAGAAATTTCAGTCAAATATATCACATAGCAGAAAAACACACTGATATTTGAGAGCTGAAATGAAGTTTCTAGTATTTACAGAAAGTGTGCAATAATTAATTAAATAAAATTGGGCAGGTGCATAAAATTGGGCACACTTGTCATTTTATTGATTTGAATACAATTAGCACTAATTATTGGAACACAAAATTGGTTTTGTAAGCTCACTCACCCTTGACCTTACACAGGTGAGTCCAATCATGAGAAAGGGTATTCCACTCTTTGCATGTCTTTTAATGAGTGGCAACATGGGAGCCTCTAAACATCTCTCAAATGAACTGAAAACAAAGATTGTTCAACATCATGGTTTAGGGGAAGGATACAAAAAGCTATCAGAGATTTCAGATGTCAGTTTCCACTGTGAGGAACATAGTGAGGAAATGGAAGACCATAGGCACAGTACTAGTTAAGGCCCGAAGTGGCAGGCCAAGAAAAATCTCAGATAAGCTGAAGGAGAAGATGGTGAGAAGAGTCATAGTCAACCCACAGACTTGCTCCAAAGACCTACAACATGATCTTGCTGCAGATACTGCCTCTGTGCATCGTTCAACAGCGCACTTTGCACAAAGAGATGCTGTATGATGCTGTAATGCAGAGGAAGTCTTTTCTGCATACACGCCACAAACTTGAGGTATGCTAAAGCACATTTGGACAAGCCAGCTTCATTTTGGAATAAGGTGATGTGGACTGATGAAACTAAAATTGAGTTCTTTGGACATAACAAGGGGCGGTATGCATGGCTGAGAAAGAACACAGCATTCCAAGAAAAACACTACCTACAGTAAAATTTGGAGGTGGTTTCATCATGCTATGTGGCTGTGTGGCCAGTGCAGGTACTGGGAATCTTGTTAAAGTTGAAGGTCACATGGATTCCAGTCAATATCATCAGATTCTTGAGAACAATGTTCAAGAATCAGTGACAAAGTTGAAGTTGCCCTGGGACTGGATCTTTCAGCAAGACTACGACCCTAAACACTGCTCAAAATCAATTATTAAATCTATTAAGTCATTCATGCACAGGAACAAGTACAACGTTCTGGAATGGTCATCTCAGTCTCCAGACCTGAATATTATTGAAAATCTGTGGTGTGATTTATGTGGGCTATACAGGTAAAGAGTGCAGAATAAGAGGGCTTCTCAAAGAAAAATTAACAAGTCTGTGTGAGCCAGAATTCCTGCTGGTTAGTAGGTGTTCAAATACTTATTTGCAGCAGTAACTACAAATAAATTATTAAAAAATCATACATTGTGATTTCCTGATTTTTTTTTTTTTTGATTATGTCTCTCACAGTGAACATGCACCTAAGATGAACAATTCAGACCCCTAAATGATTTCTAAGTGGGAAAACTTAGAAAAACACCCTGTGGTTTTACAGGGTGTTCAAATACTTATTTTCCTCACTGTACTTATTTTCCACCATAATTTACAAATAAATTCTTTAAAAATCCATCCATCCATCCATCTTCTACCGCTTTGTCCAATTAAGGGTTGCGGGGGGCTGGAGCCTATCCCAGCAGTCATAGAGCGCGAGGCGGGGTACACCAAGGACAGGACGCTAGTCTGTTGCAGGGCCACAAATAGACAAACAAACACAGACACACCCACACACACACCTACGGACAATTTTAAAGATTCCAGTCCACCCAACCCGCATGTCTTTGGATGTGGGAGGAAACCGGAGCACCCGGAGAAAACCCACGCAAACACGGGGATAACATGCAAACTCCACACAGAAAGGTCACGGGAATTGAACCCACAACCTTCTCGCTGTGAGGCAACAGTGCTAACCACTAAGCCACCGTGCTGCCCTCTTTAAAAATCCTACAAATTGATTTCCTGGATTTTTTTTTTTTCTTATTTTGTAAATGGTAAATGGACTGCATTTATATAGCGCTTTTCCATTTGCATCAGACGCTCAAAGAGCTTTACAATTATGCCTCACATTCACCCTGATGTCAGGATGCTGCCATACAAGGCGCTCACTACACACCGGGAGCAATAGGGGATTGAAGGCCTTGCCCAAAGCCCCTTAGTGATTTTCCAGTCAGGTGGGGATTTGGACTCAAGCCCAACACCTTAACCACTAGACCATCACCTCCCCTGAGTTTTTGTCTCTCATAGTTGAAGTGTACCTATGTTGAAAATTACAGACCTCTCTCATCTTTCTAAGTCAGAGAACTTGCACAATCAGGGGCTGACTAAATACTTTTTTGCCCCACTGTATGCCTTAAAGCCATAGTAACTAATAACTGAAGGCACACTGACTGCCAAACATTCTCAGGCAGCAACAAAACTTGGACCTTGAAAACAACTCATTACAGTTCATTGTTTGAAAATATGAGGATAAATGTGTTTCTTGAAAAGAATTACCACTACTGCAATCATAACAGTAATGTTATGTGTATACTGTTGTGATTATATGATAAAAAAAAAGTTCAGTGAAGAAACAAAGTAAATTGTAACTTTTTCTTAATACACGTATTATTTTCTGTGGAGCACAGATGGTTTTAAATACAGTGCTGTGACCCTGTTCGTATTTGCTCATTTTGTGTACGGAGCCACTTATAAATTTGGAGATTTTAAGTAAATGATATTGGTGACGGCCACCACTCTGAGGGGCAAACATTTGGTTTGCTACTGAATAATGATTAACATTTCAACAGCCATGTGGTACATCAAATTTTGTAAGTTAGTGCAGTCGTGGTAAAACATTGACATCTTTACTCTTTGACATTTTTTGTGCCTGTACATTAAAAATACATATGGTAGTGATTGATAGCAAGCTGACACCCTTTAAATGAACATTTGTTTAAGAAGATGGGACTTTATTCTTTTGATTTAACCTATTCTAATTATAGTTGGACACGATCCAACCAGCGGAGCAGTAGCGATCACCTCCGTGTCTCGAGATGCTGCACTATTCAAGGGCAGTGAAAGGAGCATGACCCATGTCCATGCTATGGTGGGAGAAAACCCAGCATTGATTTGAATTTATTTATTTTGGCAGATTTTGAGGTGTTGCTATGTACTTGATCAGTTAAAAAGGTGCATCCCTCTAAAAACATGAAAATTAAATGTGTAGATTCTGGTGAAGAGTTGATCAGATCTTGGTTTGATACAATAAACTCATTTATTAAAACATTGTTGTCTTTTATTGTTGGCAGTATAATTAATTGGAAACTGTTGTGCCAGTTATGTGTGTATTTTGTATTGCAACTCAACAGAACAGCAAAGAATGTGTGCCACTTTTGTCCTCAACCTTATTAGGTTTTTTGAATTTACACATTCTACTGAAAAAGGGCCACAAATCCTCAAGTGGGTGCAACAGAATAGTGGCAGAAAAGTCTTTCCAGTTCAAAAAATAACTGAAAGACATCCTGCTGTAACTGTAAATTTGAATGACGTCTCATGTAGAAATAGCCATACTAAATAGCTGCTGGCTTTATGTTTAAATACGTTGAACTGACATGTTTTATTCTACTTTTAGTAGATTAACTGGGTACAGTGGGAAAGAAAAACTCCCTTTTAACAGGAAGAAACCTCCAGCAGAACCAGGCTCAGGGAGGGGCAGTCTTCTGCTGGGACTGGTTGGGGCTGAGGGAGAAACCAGGAAAAAGACATGCTGTGGAGGGGAGCAGAGATCGATCACTAATGATTAAATGCAGAGTGGTGCATACAGAGCAAAAGGAGAAAGAAACAGTGCATCATGGGAACCCCCCAGCAGTCTACGTCTATAGCAGCATAACTAAGGGATGGTTCAGGGTCACCTGATCCAGCCCTAACTATAAGCTTTAGCAAAAAGGAAAGTTTTAAGCCTAATCTTAAAAGTAGAGAGGGTGTCTGTCTCCCTGATCTGAATTGGGAGCTGGTTCCACAGGAGAGGAGCCTGAAAGCTGAAGGCTCTGCCTCCCATTCTACTCTTACAAACCCTAGGAACTACAAGTAAGCCTGCAGTCTGAGTCTTTTCTGTTTTTTTTTTCTAAAGAACTTAAATTTTATTAATTTTTATCAACAACAGAGCAAATCACATAATCATACTTCACAGATGGAATTTAACATAAATTTGAGCATGTTTTAAAGATGTTAAAAAAAAACCAAGCATCTCAGCATTATATTTCACAGCAAGTTACATCTGGTTTCAGATCAGAATCATGATATATTCAGGGGATAAAAGTCAACTTTTAAGTGGCATATCTAAGGCATTCTACATTACAATGACACAGAGAGGGAAAAAGGAAAATGTGGCAATAACTCAAATGTACTCATCAGGCCTTTACATAAATAAAGCTTCTGCATGGCCCTACCGTAGACAAAAAGTAAACCTTTGAAGTGTTAATGAAAATATTTTTTCCAGTTGGTAGTTCCCCTACTTTTTGAACCCAGGCGCTGTAGGAGGATGGCTCTAGTTGCATCCATTTAATTGTAAAGCATTTCAAAGCGGCTGTAAAAGTAACATTTAAAAATATGATTTAGCCCTTCCCTGCACACTTGCTGGAACTATACCTAGTAATGCCACTGCAGTGGTGGGCACAGTTCAGCTAATCCGCTAATTAATGAAGCTAATGTTTTCATTATCGGATTAGCGTTTAATATAACTTTGAAAACCATAATCAGACCAATTATCTTCAGATACATTTTGGTCCGATAACTTTTAAATCCCTAACATGTTTTTGCAGGCGTTGTGAATAAAGCTTAGACAGCTAAAAACATTTGGTACATCTGATATGAAAGATTTTAGTGCTTATCTGTTAAATGTTTCGTAGCAGATAAACCACTCTATTCTCTGTAAACAGAGGAGAGCTGGTTTCAGGAGAAACCGCTCTATCCTCTGCACTCAGAGAACTGGTCACAAGATAATTGCTCTTGACACCATCTTAACTCACTGACAATATCACCCAAGTCATCCAGAGGCATACAGTTTTAACTTATGGTTAAAATTTTAACCAAACTAATTTCGGACGTGTTATTTAAATTAGCATCGCTTCTGAAGTTTTATAAAGTGAAAACATCACCTATATGTTCTAGTTTTAAAGTATTGCACTAAATTTGAAGGTAAGTATTGCACTAATTTTGAAGGTTTTAGTGTGGACATGCCTTGGCAGTGTTAGTGATTTGTGGGTAAAAGTTCATGACAGGAGAAATGCATTTGAGATGCTCTGATTGGGCATCACACGGACGGCAATATTAAACTCTTTGTATATTGTGCCTAAAACTCTCATGAATATATTCTCTGGGTTTATAGACGTTGTTATTCTTTGTTTTATATAAAAATGCCAGAAGAAGCTCAGGTTGCTTCTCCATTATTTTCAGTTAGAATCACTGTGAGCTGCAGTCGTTTCCTGTTTGCTCTTTAACGTCGTGCTTATTGTCCTTTACAACACTGTTTGTCGCCTTTGTTCCAGAGTGACATATATATACGAGATGTCGTAAGATGTCTGAAATTCGGTTTGCTTTTTTAAATTTTAAATTTTTTTTTAAATTCCACGCAGATTAAACGTAGCAGACACAGGTTATTACCTCCGCCAAGGAGGTTATGTTTGTGCTTGTTATGTTTATGTTATGCTTAATGGCTTTAATTGTGCTGCCCAGAAATACTACTTAAAAAAAGGAAGATTAAGTCCCCCTTCTACCTTGCTTCTTTGGAGTGTTTTGTATTTTATGCAAGGGTGCTTACTTTGCCATATGAATTTTGAGATCATTTTATCCAATTCAACAAATGTGGATTTTGGTATTCCTACTGGTAACGTTTGGATCAAATATAACAATCTTGGGAGAACATTCATACGTATAGTGTTAATGCGACCAAGAATGGAGAGAGGTAATGCTGACCACCTCTCTAGGTCAGTTTTTTTTATTATGTCCAGTGTTTAACTGTAATTAGCTTGAAACAAATCATGTAAAGAAAGAGGGATAATGATTCCTAGGTATTTAATGCCAGCTCTAGACCAAGGTACAATGCATTTTTAAACTTATGAGACACATGCACCAGAATAGTGTCTATCCTGCATATGTGACTATTACAGTATGAAAATAAATGAGGACATTTAGAAAACAAAGATTTCTTTCAGTCATCCAACATCCTGAACTGATTTCTTTGTTTTAGAAACTGACTAACCATGTTCAGATCGAATGTAAAATTAGAGCAAATCAGCTAAAGTAACTGCAAAGAGTGATCTCCTGTTTATGTCAACCTTTTTGTGAAATCATTTATCTTCAGTCAAGACCTCACCAAGAGGAAGCTTTATTATGAAAATGGTGATTGGTAAAGACAGGCTGCTGCTCTAAACTCCATCAGGGATATCCGGCTAATCACATTACTGGCCACACCTCTGAGAACTAGTTTTTAAAAACAAAACAGCATTTGAACACAATTATGTGATTAGAATCACAATATAGGGGTGGTGGCCAAGTGGTTAATGCGCTTGGTTTCAGTGCGGAAGGTTCCAGGTTCAAATCCCACCCCTGCCACATTTCTCCATGTAATGTGGAGTTGCGTCAGGAAGGGCATCCGGCGTAAAACTTGCCAATTCAACATGCAGATCCACCTTGGATTTGCTGTGGCGACCCCGAGTGCAAACAAGGGAGCAGCCGAAGGGACTCTTACTATGTGATTAGAATCACAGCTATGACTACAAAAAAGTAAACTAACATGACCTCTAACATGGAGATCATTACAGAACATTCTTTGTACTGAAACTAGCCACGAAGAGGAGATGATTAAAGGTTAGACTGACTATAGTTGTGCTGTTTTTCTTTTAATTTATTGTTGACCTGCACAATGCTTCCCTCCTTCCTGGGGACCTAACTGGATAAAAGAAAAAAAAAAAAAACTAAATATAGAAATTTAATGCCAACAGCAACGAATGTTGTAAGTAATCATAAAATGCAAGACCGTGTTAAGTATGCTATGTTGTAAAGTTTGGGTAAACATGATTTGAGCTATTTTAGAGTTCTACTCTGTCATTAGCCAATTGACACCCATGAGTTTGCTTGTCACCAATTTTTTTATGGGATTTCTCTCACACAGCGCCTTTGTCAAAGACTTGATATACTGTGGACAGAAAAGAAAAAATAAATCAAGGCAACGTTTTACTACATGAATGTTCAAAATGCTATTGTGTGACAATTCCTTCCCACATTTTGATTAATTTGTGTGCATGAGATAAATAGAGGTGGCACAGTGGCTTAATGATTAGCACTGTTTCTTAAAAGCAAGAAGGTCATGGGATCGCTTCCTGCCTGGTCCTTTCTGTGTGGAGTTTGCATGTTCTCACCGTATTTGCGTGGGTTCCCTCCAGGTGCTCCGGCTTCCTCCAAAGACATTCAAGTTTGGTGAACTCACACACACACACACACACACACACACACACCTTCAACCGCTTAGTCCAATTAAGGGTCATGGGGGGGCTAGAGCCTATCCCACCAGTCATAGAGCGTGCGGCAGGGTACACCTAGGACAGGACGCCAGTCTGTCACAGGGCCACATATAGACAAACAAACACAGTCACACCCACTCGCACACCTACGGACAATTTAAAGATTCCAACCCACCTAAGCCACATGTCTTTGGATGTGGGAGGAAACCGGAGCACCTGGGGAAAACCCACGCAAACATGGGGAAAACATGCAAACTCCACACAGAAAGGCCACAGGTGGGAATTGAACCCATGACCTTCTCGCTGTGAGGCAACAGTGCTAACCACTAATCCACCATGCTGCCCAGTTTGGTGAACTTGAAACTTTAAATTCATTGTAGGTGAGAGTGAATGTATCTGTCTATACGTGGCACTGTGATAGATTGGCAGTCGGTCCAGATTGTACCCCGCCTCTTGTGGGATAGGCTCCAGCTCTCCCATGAACCTTATGGCCCAGTCACACGGCACTTAATGAAGGGCAACGAAGCCCTAACGAAAATAGAAATCTGGACTTTCGTTGGCATCGTTTAACCTTCGCTCAGCTTTGTTCCTGCAGCGGGCACTTTGTCTGGATTTTTAAACTGTCGAAAATTTGAACAAAGGGCAACGAAAACCTGAATTTGTCCGTATTTCGTTTTGCTCTCGTTCTTGACGGTTTCTTATCATTTGCTTAGTTTTTGTAACGTTAGCCTTTGGTTGACTTTGTTCAACCAGATGAATGTTTTCACACAGTACAAAAGCAGTTTTTGAGCACTTTTGTGGAGGAGAAGCAGCTCCGTCCCAGTGCCGAGTCCTGGAACACAGAGATGCAGACACACAGGCACGTTTAAAGCGTAAAGATCAGCGTTAGCTTCGGTTTCGTTTCGTCCCTCTTTCGTCCCTTTTGCGCTCTTGATTCGCAGGCTATTCGGTGATAAAGTGCGTTCGTCCACCTTTTCTCAACGAATTGTGATTTTATTTTTTTTTTTGCTTTTTCCCCTTCATTCAGGAATCATCGTATGCTGTGTGACGGGGCCATTAATTGGAATAAGTGGGTATAGAAAATGAGTCAATGAATGGGATAAATACTGTTGACAGTGCATTAGTTCAAATCGTTCATTCCAGTCACCACCTGCTTAAAAGAGTGCTTGTCCTCATACCCCTCTGCAGTCTGAATATGATCAATTGCGATGATATCAGGAGCTTTTCCTCATACCTTTGATGATCTTTGGGCTGCAGAGATGATGCATAGTTGCTAGCCTTGCTCATTAGAAATAAAAAAAAAAAAAAGAATATATATCCTTACAAAATGTCTGACTGAATGACCAACAACTGACACGATTAAACGTCTGTGATTACACACTGCTACCAAAGTTATTTTGCCTACCATCCAGTGTCCCTGCCCCAGAAAAGGGGAAGGTAAACAGTAATCAGCGATTGTATTAAAGGCACAATTTGTTATTATTTAAACTCATTAACCAAAATGAAGCTTTTATTTTTCCTAAATATAGACTTTGGTGATTCTTGACTGATATATGAAGTCTGTTATATTACCAGCTGGAAGTTATGATCACATGACTTCTGGTTGCCTTCTGCTGGTAATGTCATCATACAGTGGTGGTGTTGGTGCAGTTTTCAGCCTTTTATATTATATCAAATATATTTTTGAAGGCACACAGGCACTATACCACCAAAATACCCACTTTCATTTGCATTTAGCATCAAGCCTTATAGGATTTTATGAGAACAGATAAAGAACTGCAGTGGACAAACTTGCATTATTTTCATGGAATGAAATGTTCCTGAATGCTTAAAATGTCTTCTGGATCGTGGCAGAAACAAAACTTGAAAGCACCTAAAATCTTTCAGATATAATTCAAAATAAAATCCTTCAATTTCTAGGACATTATCCATCTGCTCACTAAATGTAATTAACATCCTCACAATTTTCTGAATTAAATGTTGATATGTGCCAAATATTCTTCTGGCTCTCAGTTCCAGAATGTATTACCAGATCTCCTCCATAACTGAATCACTTATTTCCTGGAACATTATCTGTGTGCTCACTAAATTTCAATGAACTCTGTCAATTATGTTTTGCATTATCGTGCTAACAGTCAAACAGACAAACCACTGACAGAGCTACCTCCTTGGCAGAGGTCAAAATGTATTGTGTGTTCAATGGAGTAAAACATTATCTTGTTAAATTTTTCTTGGTCTATAACCACTCTGGGGCTCCATACAGGGTCAGATCCAAGATTTTGAAGGGGGTGAGGAGGAGGATGGATTTGTGAATGTGTCTTGGTCATGCTTCCCTAGGGGTTCGGGGGCATACTGGGTCTTTGTCTGTCCAGGAGAGGTCATTGAAGATCTGGACTCCCAGGAAACCGAATGTGTGGACCCTCTCTACACACTTGCCGTTGATGTGGGTGGGTGGGGTCAGATCTGATCCTCCTGAAGTCCATGATAATCTCCTTTGTTTTTGTTGGTGTTCAGTGCCAGATTGTTGTCTGAACACCAGGTTGTTAGCTTTTGGACCTCCTCTCTGTAGGCTAGCTCGTCTCCCTTCGAGATCAGTCTGACCACTGTGGTGTCGTCAGCAAATTTGACAATGATGATAATGTTGCTGTGGTCTGGACTGCAGTCATAGGTGTAGAGACAGTACAGGTGGGGGCCCAGCACACAGCCTTGTGGTGAACCGGTGCTCAGTGTGCAGGTGAAGGAAAGGTATGGGCCAAGTCTCACAGTCTGGGGTCTTTTGGTCAGAAAGTCCTTGATCCAGGTACATGTGAGAAGGAGGAGGCCCAAGGTGTCCAGTTTGGTGATCAGAATTTCCGGAATGATTGTAGTGAATGCCGAGCTGTAATCCACAAAGAGCATTCTGGCGTAGCTCTGCTGTTACTCCAGGCGACTTCATTATTACAGGTGTGAGGGCCACAGGGCGGTAGTCATTGAGGGTGGTTGTGGGTGACTTTTTAGGTACGGGGATGATTGTAGCAGATTTCGAGTAGGCAGGTGGGGATGACTGCTCGGGCCAGGGAGAGATTAAATATCCTACAGAAGACGCTGGACAGCTGGTGGACATGTGCTCTGAGCACCTTGTAAGGCATCCGTCTGGGCCAGCAGCCTACCTGGGGTTCACTGCCAGGAGCAAGCGCCTCACATCGTGCTCACCTACAGTAAATGGGGGTGTGGGGGGGGAGAGACCAGGCAGCGGCATTTTTTCATGACACATGGGGGGTGGCACAAGCACTTAAAAAATCATCTGCACTGCAAAGTGGTTTTCTGTTATGAGTCATATCACTGTGTGGAGAATTGGCAAATGTATGCCCCCTGCAGCTTTCGGAGAAGATGCACAGAAGCACTGAGAAGAGAAAAGAGAACGGGCACGTGGGGGAAGAAGAGTACAGACAGTAGCGACATGACAAGTGAGAAGAGAAATGGACACGTGACTCGTGGTGCCATCTTTGGGCCAAATTCACGTTCGCTGTTAAGCTATCTGCTTGTATACTGAGTTTATTTTTTCGCTGAAAATGCCGGGTTGTTGTGCTTTGGGATGCACAAATAGACACAAGGGGTGCAAGATGTACAGAGTCCCTTCAGATCCCAACAGATGGAAAATTTGGGAAAATAAAGTCAGCAGTGTGGGATGGAAGCGACTTCATTTCATGCAAGTGTGTGTGTGTGTGTGTGCACGCGCATGGGTGCGACTGTACCTATGCACGGATCTGTTGCTTGTTGTGGTTAACTGATAAAAAAAAGTTGAAAAGGTTTATTTACTGTGTGCATCGACCAAGAGCCTGTGTGTGTGTGTGTGTGTGTGTGTGTGTGTGTGTGTGTGTGTGTGTGTGTGAGAATGTGTGCTTTAATGTGTTATGTTTGTATGTATGAGTTTATTGTATCTCTGAAAACAAGTAATTACTTTTTAAAGAAAAACAAAGGTGTATTTTTAAAGCCCCTCCTGTCCTGTTAATCAAAGCTTTTAAATCATTTTAAGTTACAAGGCCTACTTTGTTACATGTAGGATGTTCAAATTCTCTCCAGGTATCATGACATAACCCAAATTATTATTGCTACTACATGTATTCACAATCATCAATCTTCTCACTTCTTATTTTCTGCTCAATGTTTCAAACAAACCAATATCCCTTTACAGGCAATCTAATGTTGGAGCTTTTATTCATACAACCCCAATTCCAATGAAGTTGGGACATTGTGTAAAATGTAAATAAAAACAGAATACAATGATTTAAAAATCCTCTTTAACCTATATTCAATTGAATACACCACAAAGACAAGATATTTAATGTTCAAACTGATAAATTTTATTGTTTTTTCTGCAAATATTTGCTCATTTTGAAATGGATGCCTGCATCACATTTCAAAAAAGTTGGGACAGTGGCAACAAAAGACTGGGAAAGTTAATGAATGCTCAAAGAACACCTAATTGGAAACAGGTGAGTGTCATGATTGGGTATAAAAGGAGCATCCCCAAAAGACTCAGCCATTCACAAGCAAAGATGGTGTGAGGATCACCACTTTGTGAACAACTGCATGAAAAAAATAGTCCAACCATTTAAAAACAATGTTTCTCAATGTTCAATTGCAAGGAATTTAGGGATTCCATCATCTACAGTCCATAATATATTCAGACGTTTCAGAGAATCTGGAGAGCTTTTTACACGTAAGCGGCAAGGCTGAAAACCAACACTGAATGCCCATGACCTTCGATCCCTTAGTTGGCACTGCATTAAAACCAACATCATTGTGTAAAGGATCTTACCGCGTGGGATTGTACAAGTGCAAGTTAAAACTCTACCATGCAAAGTAAAAGCCATACATCAACAACATCCAGAAATGCTGCCACATTCTCTGGGCCCAAGCTCGTTTGAAATGGACAGATGCAAAGTGGAAAAGTGTGCTGTGGTCTGATGAGTCCACATTTCAAATTGTTTTTTGGAAATCATGGACATTGTGGTCTCTGGGCAAAAGAGGAAAAAGACCATTCAGAATGTTACCAGTGCAAAGTTCAAAAGCCAGCATCTGTGATTGTATGGGGTGTGTTAGTGCCCATGGCATGGTCAACTTACACATCTGTGATGGCACCATCAATGCTGAAAGGTACATCCAGGTTTTGGAACAACACATGCTGCCATCCAAGCAGCGTCTTTTTCAGGGACGTCACTGCTTATTTCAGCAAGACAATGCCAAGCCACATTCTGCACGTGTTACAACAGTGTAGCTTTGTACTAAAAGAGTGTGGGTACTAGACTGGCCTGCCTGCAGTCCAGACCTGTCACCCATTGAAAATGTGTGGCGCATTGTGAAGCAAAAATACGACAACGGAGACCCCGGACTGTTGAACAACTGAAGTCGTACATCAAGCAAGAATAGGAAAGAATTCCACCTACAAACCTTAACGCTTATTGAGTGTTGTTAGAAGGAAAGGTGATATAACAGTGATAAACATACCACTGTCCCAGCTTTTTTGAAATGTGTTGCAGGTATCCATTTCAAAATGAGCAAATATTTAGTACACTGGTGGTGTATCAAATCGAGCAAAGAAGCAGTTGAGCTCCTCTGTTAGTGACAGGCTCAGGTCTCCTGAAGTCACATCACAGCTTGTGAAGCTGCTGATGCTCTGTAGACCCTGACACACCTCCAGTGGTGGCGAGGGCATCCGGTGTCAAAACCAGTGCCAAATCAACATGCAGACCCACCTTGGATCTACTGTAGCGATTCTGCGTGAAAAAACAAGGCAGAAGCCAAAGGGATTTACTGTGAAACTAGACTCTCAGAGAACACACCTCTGTTAACAGGAGAAGTCTGAACTTGAAATTAACGCAGAGGAGCAAATTCTAGCAAAAATGTAGGATTCACTTCATTACTTTTTGAGACCGGCAGACGGTGGTCATCAACACTAGTCCCTCCGCTTTACTATTTGTTTGAAAGAGGTAATAATTATAACAAAGAACATCCAGATGTCAAGTCTCGCAAAAAGAGGAGTGGACTCCCCCCGGAGACAATAAAGCCTCTCTGACTCCCCTAGCGTCGGTTTAGTGCGTAGCGTCACGCGGATCTTTTACAGGCAGATCTTTTACAGCGGATTATTTTTATTTTTTTTTTTTTTAAACAATCACTTCCTACACAGAATGTGTCCGTCTCCTCCGCTCTGCTTTAGCAGCACAGAACGCTCGGGCTGATTCCCCGTCAGCCCCCGGCCCTCCCCCGGCGCCGCCTGAGCCGGGGTTTGATTGGATTAGCGTCGGCTAGCCTTTGCCCTCTCACCCCGCTGATGTTGCTGGGCTGCTTCCTGCTCCCTCCGCTCCTCCAAACCGACTGACGAAGCCACACCGGCACGGGCACAGCCTGAAAATCACGCAGGCAGACACGGGCGGCCGGTGACGGAAAGCAGAGCCAGCCATGCGGAGGAAGTCGAGGATATTGTTGTGTTTTGCGGTGCTCTGGGTGCTGGGAATAGCGTACTACTTCTACTCAGGGACAGCGATGAACCGAAAGGTAGGATATCCGTTCTTCAGCTGTTTTTTTGTTGTTTTGTTTTTAACTCCGTCCTCACGCTCCCTGCTATATTTCCTTCCACAACAAAGAGAAGATGGAGCGTTGTATGTAGGCGCTGTTGTGCTGCTTTTCTTCGTTTTCGGGGGCCGGTTGTGGTAGCGCTGCAGTTATAAAGGGCCTGCTCGGTGCTCATTGATTTGTAGGAGCGCGGACGCGGGGCTGGCCGGTCAGCGGCCACAGACCTGCCGCTGTGCCGCTGCTGCCATCACCGGGAAGCACGTTAACCCGCTTTACCGGGTCTTCACCGCTTATTAAACACTACGAGATAGGGTGAAATCATATGGGATGATACGTGTCCGTATTCGGGTCCGTTCCTGTGTTCCCAGTGCCGGAGGGGGGTTCAGACGCTGCTCCTCCTCCAAGACCCGCCGAAGATCAGGAAGTGTTCAGGTTTAAAGCTCCCACGCATCATGCTGTCATGCGTTTCCGGAGTTTTCACTAGGAGAACATACCGTGTTCATTTAGACTGTAGTGATGTCGGTTGGGTAACATGTCATATGTATGCTGAGACACTGTGGTGTCACTGACTGTATGTGCCATGTGGTCAAGTAGTCAATAATCACCATCAAGTGATGGTATGCTTCAAGGATTGCAAAGGAGTTGTTGGAAAAATGTAACTCGTAGCAAAAGCTGAATGAATCCGATTCATGTGGGAACTTCAAGCCCACTCTTATGCAGGATGGCTGTCGAGACTCAAGGGTATAGATTGAGAAAGAAACAATTAGGTTCGTTTGTAAAGTTCCTGGCCTTGCCCAGAACTACATTCTACTGCTCAGAAATGAGGGCAACAATTAATGTTTTGTGGTATTGGTCCCAGGTTCTCAGTATACATCTAGTGTTGTGTGAGGAAGGGCATTCAGCCTAAAACTTCTGTCAAATCAACATGTAGATCTATTCCACGCAATATGGAACTGATCCATGTGGTGAATTAGAAATTTTCTTGAAGTAGACCTGAAATTCTATTGTTCCAAAAGACTTCTGAACATCTGCAAAGCTGTGGAGCTGTTGAGATCCAGTGTATGTCTATTGGTTAGAGAACCAGAATGAAAACTGGGGAATGGCCTCTTTAATGACTAATCTGGTATCAGTACAAACACTGACTTGTCAGTTGTAGTTAATTTTACTGGGACTCTGCCCTTCACCTCTTGGATGTCTGTTCAGCCACTGGTGTTTGTGGTCAATGGACTCCATATGTATGTGGTTGTTTAGCTGCAACATTTCTGTTTCTGCATTTTGACAATTCTTTGTTGCACTTTTTTTATTTTCTCATCATTGGTATGACTCAAGTAGATGGGCACTCCACTAAATCTGGTCTGCTTGAGGTTTCTTCCTCTAATAATATAAAAATAAAAAAGCCTAATGGGGTTTTTTTTCCCTTGCCAGTGTGCTTGCTCAGGGGTGGTTACTTATGTGGGTAACCTATGTTGGGATTTGGCAGTGTATAAATATACTGAATTAAAGGATTGTACAAGTTTCCAATTTTTTATGAATTTCAGAAATTTTTTTTAACCCTAAACCATGAAAAATAAAGTTGCCTAGCAGCTGAGACATCATGCTTGAATCCCCTTTCCAACACTGGAAGCACGCAGTGCCCTTCCAGAAATGGTGTTTGGATGCAATAGTGTAAAATAAAGCCATAAATTTTAAATAAAATCTTTGTTCTGGTTCACATACTTTGTAGGACATAGTCATACCAGATCTGTTGTGATGATCCCAAGCACAAATGGGACCAGTCTAAAGATGTGATTGCCTGTGTGCACGCGCATGTATATGCTATAGATCAGGACTCAGATATTTCTGATCTCATTGTACATTTTTACTTCCATTTGCTCAGTACATTGCACAGGATTATTCTTCTGACACATCCAATTGCACATGTGCAGTGGGTCCGATACGGATCCAGACCTGTACTACCTACAGCCTGCTTTTCCAACGTATCCATTTAAAGGGTACACTACAAAGGATTACTGTTCTGGCATTCTCTGCTGAATCTGCTGGTGAGCTCATGTCCGCAGATGATTCAGTCAGTCCTACATTAATCATAAACTCCATCCTCACCCTGGCCTGTATTTGAACTGAAAAATACTGGTAAAGGTGTACAGATACAGATTCTTTATTGTCATTGTAACCAGTACAGCGAAAGGTAATGTGCAAGCCTTTCAGTGCAAATATAAACCTGCGTAAACCATGCGCAGACTTAAAAGCTCTGGGGAAGAAAAGAAAAGTAAACATAAAATTTAACAGTATGAAAGAGGTATGTCTAGAGCAAAATTAAAAAGGAAAAAAAAATTGTAAGAATCTAGTAGCAAAAAGAGGTTGCATATAAAAAAGAAAAGTATGTACAAAACTGTGGATATTTTAGTAGCAGTGGATATTGCACATAAACAGATATTGCACTCATTTCAAGTGTGGCATGTGACATGGTTATTTGGTTCCAGTGGCATTCAAAGCTCTAACAGCAGTTAGGTAGAAACTGTTTTTGAATGTGTTTGTACTTGCTTTATTGGCCCTGTACCGTCTTGTCTGCCTGATGGCAGTAACTCAAACAGAGTGGCCAGGGTGGGGATGAGTCCTTTAGGATGATGTTGGCTCTCCTGAGACAGTACAGGCCCCCTGACACGAGCATGACTTTGATTCACACACTTGCACAATCTGTGTCATGCTGCAGAGTAAACTTGTCTTTAACTGGTGTCGACCGAACGTTTGAGGGGCGCCGGTGCGTGCAATTGTGCAAAGAGAATTTTGAAATGTTCAAAAAAATCTTTCACGCATAAATGTCATGCTATATGGCGTCATCTAATTGCCAACACGACGTGCAGCTTGTAAAGTGGAGTAAAGACAAAGTGAACAGAGCAGATTGCATCAGAGCGCAGCTCGTCTGAAGGATTATGGCAAGATGTTAAATCTATCAAAAACACACTTTAACAGCTGCACACAAGAAGGAAAGAACACACAACTGTTTTACCAAGCCATGACAATGTAAACATGACAAATAATTACCTTTTTAGATGGCTCAAATGCTTTCTGCAGCTCATTAGACGCGCGCATGCGAATGGCTGAAGCTTGAGCGGTCCTCTATGATTCAGGAAGCGATTAGAGCCATTTTCAACGGCCAATTTGCAGAGAAAATGATTAATCCGACACAAAATAATTATTTTATATACACAGCGTCCAGCGCAGAGCTTGTGGCTGGTGATGGAACAAGAACGGCATCCAGCTGGGATCACAGCAGGGTGGGATCGTCACGACGGGCGTGCAAGTGCGTCAATCAGAAGTCATGCTTGTGTCAGGGGGCCTTAAGCCCCTTTCACACCGGGGCTGCTTTCAGTTGGGTGGAAGCAACCCAGTGCCGAGATGATGCAGCTCAGCGCCACAACAGTGCGAGGGATGCAAAGGACGAAGCAAATCAGATGTCAAAAATTAAACATGTTTAATTTTTTTGCATCCTGTGCTCAACACAGAAATTAAGTGGTTTCAGCGCAGCAGGACAGTACTCAACATGACTGGAAGCCACACCCTCACAAGACAACTTTACCCGATGCCAGTTTATGATTCCTGCTGTGTTCCATTGTTCCTGAAGTATAAATCACGCAGGATTGTTTTTATACCGTGTACACAATGCAGTAAAGCTTCAAGCTCAAAAAAGAGCACAGAAAAATAAAAATGCTGATTGCAGCTACAGCTCCTCACTCTTCTCTCACAAAAGTGTTTAAATAAAATCCACAAAAGTCCTGCTCACAGACTGATTGCCAGAGACAGGACATGTCCACATCCAGTAAAAAGTCCGGACATCTCCAATCCACTCACGGACGATTCGTTCGTGCGGGCACATGTGAACAATTAAAAGAAAAAAAAAAGGTTGGCTGTGCTCCTCACTCTCCCCTCAAACTCTCTCATCATTGTGTTAAATAAAGGACATAAGTCCTGCTCACAGACTGATTGCCAGAGACAGGACATGTCCACATCAAGTATAACTCCAGACATCTCCACATATGCTCACGGATGGTTCCTTTGCACGCACGCGTGGTCAAAGGAGGAAAGATAAACTATAACAGAACTCAGAGCACAGACCTGCAGCTCAGCACAAGAACAAATATAAACTAGAAGAGGAATCAGAGTGCACAGTTTGTCTGCAGCCAAACTGTGCATTTTGATTCCTCTGTGCAGAGAACCTGCAGGCTGCGTTCTCACCTCCTCTCTGCCCCTGGTGTGTGCACCTGACGCAGATATTCCTGCATCCTCATGACGCCACAGGAAGCAACTTGAAGCACGTCCGGTGTGAAAGGGGCTTTAAGAGTCTTGATGGTTCCCCAGTGTGGGTAGAGGGCACCCAGTGATCTTTTCTGCCACAGGAAGCAACTTGAAGCACGTCCGGTGTGAAAGGGGCTTTAAGAGTCTTGATGGTTCCCCAGTGTGGGTAGAGGGCACCCAGTGATCTTTTCTGCCACAGGAAGCAACTTGAAGCACGTCCGGTGTGAAAGGGGCTTTAAGAGTCTTGATGGTTCCCCAGTGTGGGTAGAGGGCACCCAGTGATCTTTTCTGCCATTTTGGTAACCCTCTGCAGCTCTTCCTGTTTGCCCCAGTGCAGCTGGCAAACCAAGTACAGAGGCAGTATGTGAGGATGCTTTCCATGGTAGAGTGGTAAAAAGACAAGCAATTTCTGGTTTATGTTATTTTTCCTGAGAATTCTCAGAAAGTGAAGTCTTCGTTGTGCCTTCTTACCAAGTGTGTGGTGTTCCTGTTCCAGGTCAGTTTCTCATCTGTGTGGACTCCCAGGAAACAGAAGTCCCTGACCCTTTCCACACAGGTCTCCCCAATAATAAGGGTTGAATGTCTGTCTGTTTTGTTTCTTTTGAAGTCTGTGATTATCTCCTTGGTTTTTGATGTGTTCAGGAGCAGGTTATTTTCTCTACACCACACCGTCTGCTCTTTCCTCTTATCCTGGTAGGTGGACTCATCTCCTCCAGTGATACAGCCTACCACTGTGGTGTCATCAGCATATTTAATGAAGGTGTTGCTGGTGTGGATAGGGGTGCAGTCAGAGGTGTATAGGGTGAAGAGCAGCGGGCTCAGCATGCTGACTTGAGGGGAACTGGTGCCGAGGGTGAGAGCTGTGGATATATGGGGGCCAATCTTTACTCTCTGTGAGCAATCTGACAGAAAGTCATGTGGAATGAGGTAGACTGAGGTTCAGCAGTTTCCTCATGAGGCCATGGGGGAGGATGGTGTTGAATGCTGAACTATAACCGATGAAGAGAGTCAGGAAATCCTCTGTTGACCTGTTGGCCTTGTAGGCAAATTGGTATGGGTCTGAAGTGGGAGGTTATGAAAGACATGATGTGACTTCTAGCCAGTTTTTCCAAACATTTCATCACCACCGGTGTGAGAGCAACAAGCCGGCAGTCATTGAGGCGGGTTATGGGGGATTTCTTGGGTAGGGGGACTGTGGTGGAGGTCTTCAAGCGTGACAGGACAACAGACTGTGTCAGGGACCAGTTGAAGATTTTGGTGAAATTCCCAGGAAGCTGGTCTGCACAGTCTTTCAGCATCTGTGTGCAGATGCCATCAGGACCCATTGCTTTTGCTTGGGTTGGCGACCCCCTGGCGTGCTCCCCCAAAGTGAAGTTATGAAGTGTATCTATGTAGATGGACACTGCACACATGTAAACTAGAAATGGTCTGACATGTAAGTGGTCTAGACCTATAGACACGTCATATAAACCTCCACATAATTATATGTAACATTAATTCAATTCAGTTTATTGCCTCTACCAACAAAGTTGGGCAGAGGTTTTGTTTTTGCTGCTGTTTGTTTTTTTGTTTTTTTTTTGGCTGTTTGTGAACAGCCTGGAACCCACAATTTTTCATATATTGTTATGGCATTTTTACAGAGGATTCTTGTCCTTACTGGCAAGAACTGATTCTGTTTTCAATGTCAAAGGTCAAAGTCAGGAAAAATATTGGAAAATCCCTATCCTTTAACATTTAAGGAATTTTCAAAATTCAGAACTGTCAAAAAAAAAAAATCTAATTTCTTTCATATTTGAAATCATTGTGTAGGATGATATCCTTATCGACTGACAAAGTTTGATCAGGATCTGATCCGGATTACAGATTTTGTGGCCATTGAAATCCCCATTATTATTATTATTGTATATTTTACATTATATCTTAATCAAACGTGCCCCAGTCACTCTCATCTATGCAGACGGGCACTCACTATCTCCTGACAAAGATTGATCCGCATCTGATCCGTATTGCGGATATTTGATTTTAACATTCAAAAGCCCTTTTGATCTATATTTTGTACTATATTTTAGCTTATGAAATGCCACTTCTAACAGGAGTATGAACTTGAAAATATTTTTCAAGTTAAAAATTTTTGGAATTGTAAACTAGTGTTGGCACTTTGCGCTCTAATCTATATAGTGCCAAATCACAGCAGTCACCCCAAGGTGTTTCCATGGATAAGGTCTAACCTTACCAACCCCCTGAGCAAGCACATATAGGTGACAGTAGTAAGGGAAAACTCCCCCTGGCATTTTTTTTTTTTAGGAAGAAACCTCAATCAGACCAGACTCGGAGGACCAACTCACTGCGTCTGCCATTTTAACAGTAACAGATAGCATGCAAAACAGTCCAGAACTGATCTGATTCTATAAAGTCCCAATTTTAAGTCCTTGTTAAATGTTGTAGGTTTGTTTGTCTTTGCATATTTGCTGTTGAGGCTCTTTAAAAGTCAGTAGATGAGAGCAAAATCCAAAGAAATGACAAATCTGGAAAAATAAAATCAGATGCATTCCTCTGTGGTGATGTCAGTTTTGTGAACGCCTTATAGAGTTTTTCTGTATAAAAATGTCACTTTGTGCAAAGTGTAAGTTGCCATTTTTATTCAGTCAACAGTAACATGCATCCACCCATCCAGTCATTTTCTATATCCGCTTACTCCAGTTAAAGGGGGGGCTGTCAAGCCTATCCCAGCGGTCATAGGACATGAGGAGACAGGGTACACCCTGGACAGGACGACAGTCTGTCACAGGAGCACATATAGACAGACAAACACGCTCACACCGCGTGCACACCTACGGACAATTGAAAGTTTCCACTTCAACTAATCTGCATGTGTTTGGAAGTGGGAGGAAGCTGGAAGACCTGGAGGGAACCCACGTAAACATGTGGAGAACGTGCAACCTCCACACAGAAAGGCCATACGTGGGAACGATCCCATGACCTTCTTGCTATGAGGCAACCGTGCTAACCACTAAGCCACAGTGCTGCCCAGTAACATGCAATGTAACCCCCCCACCCCCCCAACTTAGTTTTTGTTAATACAGTTAAATTTGCTTGTTTTTTCCACCTTTAATAGTTGATTTTAGAAACTCAAAAATTTGAAGGACATAATATGGTTGAGTGGAAGAGTGGACTAATGTTTAATTATTGTATTTCCTGGCATTAAAATTATGAATTAATGTGAAAACCTGGGGAGCCACTGTGTAAAATGGAATTTAACTACCCACCAGGTGATTACATGCAGATGAATGATGTGAGTTTAAGTATAACAATAGCTATAGTAATAGCTCAGCGTGGGTGGTTTGTGCACAGTACATTGCTTGTATTGCCTTTCTAGATGGACTGCATACGTGAAAGTCTTGTGTTTGTTCCACCTGTCTCTCCTTGTTTGCTTTGCTCCAGTCAACCAGAGCAGCCCTTTTACTTTTCCATTAGGCTGATAGCTCTGTGTGGTTGCTAAGAGGGTTAAGGTGATGACCTTTGACAAAGACCTTTCTATGGCTTTGGGCTGCGGGTGGTATAGATCCAGGATGTATTGAGGCTTGATGCTCCTCTTTGTCTGGCTGATGTTTACGCGTGCACTGCATTTTAACAAGGGAGGTGCTATGCAGGTAAAACTTGGTTGTCCAACTGTTGTTGAAATGGCTGATGCAGGTGATCACTTCTCACTGCTGTCATAAAGAAATTTTATTACGGCACTATAAATGCAATACTGTGGTTTGAGTCTTGCACCATTTAGTAGCATGGGAAGACGGCCTGTTCGCTCATTGTTTTGACTGGCCTTGCCGTCCTACTGTGTAATGATGTAACTTTTATAATTTATTTTATGCTCTATAATGTGAATTCAAGTGCTTTGAAAGGAACCAGATAGATTTAGATATAAAAATATATTTATTTGAATATACAATGTCCAGTTGACCACAATAATGTCAAATGATAACTCAGAATTATCAGTAATAATTCTGTAAAGGAACATCATGGTATTGGTTGTTTAAAAAGTAGATGGCTGTTTAATATTTCACAGTTTAAAGGTGCAGTTTGGACCTATTTATTATTATTATTCAATCTTCTAGTGCTCTGTGTGTGTGTGTGTGTGTGTGTGTGTGTGTGTGTGCGCATGTTTGCATCTCCACACAGACAAGTTGCTTAAAACTTAGCTTTTGTTGTTGTTGTTGTTGTTCTTTATTAATTTGCCAGACATGCTATAGATAGACTTGCCGATGTCTGCTCAGCACTGCAGCCCCAAGAATGTGAACAACATGACTGCTGTAAATAGACAGTAGCTGGTTTCTATTACAGATTTGTGCAAAAGTCAAGCGATATTTCAGCATGTTGGCAGAACACTATAGTGAAATGACTGCGTTTATATTGTGATGGAATGCGACTGCTGGGTTTTGAAGTGTCACTCCAGTGTGATTCTCACCAGACTGCAGTTCCAATAGTCATGGCAATGGATGGGTAATTCCTGCTAATATTGCCTTTTTGTTGTTTTGTTTTTTAATGCAAGATTGTCGGAACGTTATTTCTTATAAGGTTTAACAAGCCCTCCATCTCTTCCTCTGTCCACACATACCATGCCATGTATTTACAGTGTCATGTGACTCAGTGTTTCCATTGCAGTTTTGGAAAATATGACTTTTTTTAATTTGCCTGAAAAAGTACCTCATGCAAGCTTAAAAACCTTGTTGGCAATATTTGAATTTTTTTTTTTTTTTTTTAGATAATCTCTTCCTATTAAGCCAGTGGTTCTCATCCTGGTCTCCAAGTACCAACCTAACCTATGCATTAGACCTCTCAAATGAGACCTTTTTCATCAAACTTATGCAAACTGATATATTTCCATTCTGCAAGGTCTAAATTAACTAAATATACTAGTTACTTTGATCTTGGACATTGGCTATGCCTGCCTCAAGAGCCATGTAGTTTTATTGTTGACTTTTTTCAAAAACGCTGCAAAATTCGGGATATTATGTCCTTGTTTTCTTTGTAGCTTCCCAGAGGTTGATGCTATAGCATTGCAAGTGGTACCAAAATGAAAGCTAATAAAATTTTCTTGCATTTGGTGTCAACACATGAACACCTGTGTAAATTTTAACCAAATTTTAATGCACAAACATACATATTTTTGATGTTTGGAAAGGATGACATCATATGATACATAACTTTATCTCAAAATGTTACTCTATAGTCTATACAGCTTTACTCTATAAATATGTGTTGTGCAATTGAAGTTTTTTCTAAGTGATGGTTTTGATATAGCATACAAACATATTAAGTTAGTACTAAGTAGCAGTCAAAATGGGTACAACTATGAGTAGAACACTATGACTTTGTCATATAGACAACCAAACAATGATGGCTCTTACTTTTTGACAAACTGAATGCAAACCATTTCTGAGTACTGGTAAAGATGATTTACACAATGTGTTGACACATTACATTACACAATGCATTACACACTGACACAAATATTGTGTACGAACTGTCAGATAGGATGTCACTAATCACATGTATTGTCACTTGTTCAATGTGGCTGTTCTTGAAACTGTCAAATTTGTTCCTGTTGGTACTCCACAACTTGTAGTAAGCAAGCTTCTCCTGCTCTGGGTCAGTTGTGATTTGAGTTCACAAAGTCACTCATCAGTTTCAGACCTCTCTCAGCCACATCATTGGTCACTTTCACTGACCTCACAAACTTCTGTGCATTACTGTAGCTGTCATTGTCTTCCCAGGTGTCAGCAGGAGTAGTGAGCCCAGTCACATTCCACCCCAAGAGCATCAAACAGAAAGTGAGACTCTGGCCCTACCAGGTTCTGTGAGAACTGTAGCTGCGTTGATGACAGGAAACACTGGCCTTGCCTTTCCTCTAGCTGTCAGGTTTCTCTGTTTCTGACAGCTTGACTGCAAGCTTCTCCTTTGCAGATTTGGTCATACTGTTATGTGAGCTGAACAAGGTGAATGTCACCAGTTCCTGGGTCAGATACCAGCGGTGGTTGTTCATTTTCTTGAGAACAGAGGTCGCCAGTTTTATAGTCATGCTGCTTGTATTGCAGCATGTCCTTCATAAGCTGGAGGTCATGGATAGGAGCGTCAGCAGCAGATGTGGTGGTCACCCCAGTGGCTGGTGTAGAATAAGGCCAGGAACTTGTTCATCCTCTCCAGCTTGAAGCTAGTGTCCTTGTTGTATTTGAGTTCCTTGGAAAACATGAGCATCTTCATACAGTAAATGTTCCTGGCCATCCAGCAGGCCTGGTGAATGGCACCTGGCTTGGCCCAGTGGATACCTCGGGAGGTTCCTCACCAAGGAGGATCAGGCACAGCTCTGCCACCTCTCTGTAATCTGCCCTGACTTGCTTCCTCAAGGAAATTGCTTACAACTGCAATTGTGCTTGTCTTCTTCTGTTTCAAGTCTTGTTCAACTAGGCCCAGAACTCTTGGGCAGTCCTTATCCAACTGTCCCACTTCTCTTTCACATTCTTGAACATCGGGTTGTCAGGACTCTTGACATTGCTGAACACAACCTCCCATTTTGACTGCTACTTAGTACTAACTTAATATGTTTGTATGCTATATCAAAACCATCACTTAGAAAAAACTTCAATTGCACAACACATACTTATAGAGTAAAGCTGTATAGACTATAGAGTAACATTTTTGAGATAAAGTTATGTATCATATGATGTCATCCTTTCCAACATCAAAATATGTATGTTTGTGCATTAAAATTATTAAAATTTACACAGGTGTTCATGTGTTTGACACCATATGCAAGAAAATTTTATTACTTTCATTTGGTACCACTTTCAATGCTATAGCATCAACCTCTGGGAATCTACAAAGAAAACAAGGACATAATATCCCGAAGTTTGCAGCGTTTTTGAAAAAGTCAACAATAAAAGTACATGGCTCTTGAGGCAGGCATAGCCAAGGTCCAAGATCAAAGTAACTAGTATATTTAGTTAATTTAGACCTTGGAGAATGGGAATAATATCAGTTTGCATACGTTTGATGAAAAAGGTCTCATTTGAAGAGGTCTACTATGCATGTTCCATCTCTCCCTGCTCCGCCACAAGCTGTTGAGCTCAATCAGGTGTGCAGTCATTCAAATGCTAACAGACAGGACCAGGTTGAGAACCACTGCATTTTGCATATTTTCAATACACTACTTCAAAGTGTGCAATTTGGAGGGCAATGGAAGCACGGCTAATGACTGTATTCTTAATTAGCAATAAATTGTGTAGAATACATGATTTAGTAGTTAATGAGATTAATTGATGGTGTGAGTAGATCCTTGTGTATTTATGTTAATTGTCCTACAGCAATTGACAAATCCTCTTAGTCAGGTTTCTGATTTGTAACTATCAGTACAAAAATTCAGTGTAACATATTAAAACAATATTTATGTGCAGTGCACATTTCAAGCTCTTAACCGTGTTCCTGGATAATAGTTGTTTTTTTTTTTTTCCAGCATCGCACCTTGCAAAGCTGCTCCTGTGTCAACGCACATTCAGTTGCTGTTGTGAATTGCGTCTTCAGTCCAGCAGCTTTGTGCTGATACCAGCTTGAGCAGGACTTGTACATCACTGCTAATTCAAGTGCTCACTTTTGAATAGTCTGAAGGACAGCACCTCTGCCAAACGAATTGAATTGACTCCTCCAGCTCTGTAACTTCATTGTCTCGTGACATTAAAGAGCTCATCAAAAGAGATTTCTACTATTAACTTCAGTGCACATGCGGCAGTGGAGTTTATAGGTCCACAATCCTTACTTCTAGGAAGGAGGCTAGGTTTTTGTTGCCCTTTATCTGTTTCCTTGTTTGTCTGCACTGTATCTCAAAAATACACAAACTGATTTCAGATGCTGGATGCCCTTAGGTAGCCCAAAGGAAGACATGATTTAAAATTTGGTTCAAATATGCATCAAATGGCAGATCTTTCCTTTGATCAATGGTCAAACGAGGGTTGTGCATATTTTCCTTTATAAAATGATCCAATATGCACCTTGATACATGGGCTACGATACAATTCAAGGATGATACTTTTCATTATGGAACAATTACATTTGGGGCAATCTGAGGCAATACTTTGCTAAATGTAGACATTTATTTTCACTGATAAATTGAAATAAGCCAAAAGTGGCATTGCTTACCATCAAGTACATATTTCATAAAAGACAAGGGGCTCTTAATTGTGTATGCACAAACAGGCACATCCAGAACTGATTCAGATTAAAGTATAAAAGTAAATGCCCTAACCGATTACAAGCTGACCAGAAAAATAAGACACAAAACTAAACCAGTGACAAATTAATACAAGGTTGGACAACACAGAATATTGATAACTAGAGAAAGCAATAATAACTAAAGGTATATAACCAGATGAAAACACTGAAGAGAAATACCAACCAAAAACAGTGTTTAAAGCATAGTACAATAAATGTGATAAACAAAAACTAAACTGAGACAAATAAGTGAAGGGACCACGAGTAAAAAAATACAAATGAATTACAACGAGCAATAAAGAAAAACCAACTACAGGCCGGACAGAAACTAAGACAAATCTAAATACATGGCAACCAAGTGATACACAGAAAATAAATGAAACAAAAATAATCATAAACAGAACATCACCAAAATGATAAACACAGAAGATAAAGATAAACAGAAACCACAAACAAAATAATCAAAACAGAAGCAAGGCAAGACGATAAAACCATGACCAGGGCCCTGATTAGGCCGAATCCTAGTATAAATTCTTACCTGCTAGTTTCAGTGGGATTCATTAAATTCTGAAGAAAATATTCTACATAAAGTCCTTATTAGGGATGTGACAAGTGACAAAGTTTTATTCTGCACACAAAATATTCAAATAGAAAAAAATGAACAATTCCACAAACAAACACAGACAAAACTAGTGAGTCCGAAAGGGTGTGGGCTGAAGCAAAGCTTATTAGTGCCCACCCCTGCTCGTACAAGTCCAACAATTCTTATCAGTCATATTTACATAAATACAAATTCACTACTACATGTCGACACACAGACATACACATCAATATACTATTCACTTATAATTATATTTATAGTACCAGATCACAAGAAAGTCGAATCAAGGCACTTTACGCTAGTAAGGACTAACCTTACCAACCCCCAGAGCGAGCACTAGGCAACTGTGGTGAGGAAAAACTCCCTATAAGGAAGAAACCTCAAGCAGACCAGGCTCTTGGGGTGACCCTCTGCTTGGGCTGTGCCATATATACCTATATACATACTTATATACTTTACAAACATAAATATATACATACATACATACATATACACAGTCACTTATATACATATACATATACACCTACCCATATCTATATCTACATACGCATATACATACCCACACATTCAAATATACAATGAGTCCCACTTATAAATTGAACATTCATTAAATCAAATTATATTTGCTTCTTTATGATACTTAGACATGATGTTCTTTTTGAGTAGTTTCTTAAATATTACTAAGGTACTACTCATTCTAACCTCTGTTGAACATTTGTTCCATTTCCTCACCCCAACCACAGACACAAAACCCTTTATATTTGTTCTTACTGATGGTTTCATAAAAATTGCACAACCTCTTAAACTATATCTGGATTCCCTCAATCTGAACAGACTCTGGACATGTCTCGGTAAGGCTTGGTTTTTCGCTTGAAATAAAGTTTGAATTGTAATGTAATCGACCAAATCTATGAATTTTAATAAATTTAAAGACACAAATAAAGAATGAGTTGGTTCACGATATTGTTTATTGCAGATGATTCGTATGGCTCGTTTTTGCAAAAGGAATATTGGATTGGTATTCGATTTGTAAGTGTTTCCCCATGACTCAACACAATATGTCATATATGGTACCATCAGAGAATGATATAAAGTAAGTAACCCTTCTTGCAGCAGTAGGTCTTGGCTTTATACAGAATGGCTATAGTTTTTGACAATTTTGATTTCACATAATTTATATGTGGTTTCCAGTTAAGTTTATTATCAGTTATAACACCTAAAAATTTATTCTCTGTTACTAACTCAATTTCCTTATTGTTTATAGTTAATTTTTTACATTTGGGTGCCTGTTTATTTCCAATATAATACATTTAGTTTTCCCAAGGTTGAGTGACACAACTTATTAGCGTCAAACCAAACCTTAAATTTTTCCAGTTCTTTCTCCACTATGTCCCGAAGCTGTTCAAGATTTTCACCGCTACAGAACACAGTTGTATCATCCGCAAAAAGGACACATCTCAGTGAACTCGACACCCACTTATATCATTTTATAGATTATAAAAACAAAGGACCCAGCACTGAGCCCTGCGGCACCCCACATGTGACATCCCTGAGTTCAGAATTTGTATTATTGAACGGAACATACTGAAATCTGCCTTGCTGTGAGGGGAGCAGAGATCGATCACTAATGATTAAATGCAGAGTGGTGCATACAGAGCAGGGAGAAAGAAACAGTGCATCATGGGAACCCCCCAGCAGTCTACGTCTATAGCAGCATAACTAAGGGATGGTTCAGGGTCACCTGATCCAGCCCTAACTATAAGCTTTAGCAAAAAGGAAAGTTTAAGCCTAATCTTAAAAGTAGAGAGGGTGTCTGTCTCCCTGATCTGAATTGGGAGCTGGTTCCACAGGAGAGGAGCCTGAAAGCTGAAGGCTCTGCCTCCCATTCTACTCTTACAAACCCTAGGAACTACAAGTAAGCCTGCAGTCTGAGTCTTTTCTGTTTTTTTTTCTAAAGAACTTAAATTTTATTAATTTTTATCAACAACAGAGCAAATCACATAATCATACTTCACAGATGGAATTTAACATAAATTTGAGCATGTTTTAAAGATGTTAAAAAAAAACCAAGCATCTCAGCATTATATTTCACAGCAAGTTACATCTGGTTTCAGATCAGAATCATGATATATTCAGGGGATAAAAGTCAACTTTTAAGTGGCATATCTAAGGCATTCTACATTACAATGACACAGAGAGGGAAAAAGGAAAATGTGGCAATAACTCAAATGTACTCATCAGGCCTTTACATAAATAAAGCTTCTGCATGGCCCTACCGTAGACAAAAAGTAAACCTTTGAAGTGTTAATGAAAATATTTTTTCCAGTTGGTAGTTCCCCTACTTTTTGAACCCAGGCGCTGTAGGAGGATGGCTCTAGTTGCATCCATTTAATTGTAAAGCATTTCAAAGCGGCTGTAAAAGTAACATTTAAAAATATGATTTAGCCCTTCCCTGCACACTTGCTGGAACTATACCTAGTAATGCCACTGCAGTGGTGGGCACAGTTCAGCTAATCCGCTAATTAATGAAGCTAATGTTTTCATTATCGGATTAGCGTTTAATATAACTTTGAAAACCATAATCAGACCAATTATCTTCAGATACATTTTGGTCCGATAACTTTTAAATCCCTAACATGTTTTTGCAGGCGTTGTGAATAAAGCTTAGACAGCTAAAAACATTTGGTACATCTGATATGAAAGATTTTAGTGCTTATCTGTTAAATGTTTCGTAGCAGATAAACCACTCTATTCTCTGTAAACAGAGGAGAGCTGGTTTCAGGAGAAACCGCTCTATCCTCTGCACTCAGAGAACTGGTCACAAGATAATTGCTCTTGACACCATCTTAACTCACTGACAATATCACCCAAGTCATCCAGAGGCATACAGTTTTAACTTATGGTTAAAATTTTAACCAAACTAATTTCGGACGTGTTATTTAAATTAGCATCGCTTCTGAAGTTTTATAAAGTGAAAACATCACCTATATGTTCTAGTTTTAAAGTATTGCACTAAATTTGAAGGTAAGTATTGCACTAATTTTGAAGGTTTTAGTGTGGACATGCCTTGGCAGTGTTAGTGATTTGTGGGTAAAAGTTCATGACAGGAGAAATGCATTTGAGATGCTCTGATTGGGCATCACACGGACGGCAATATTAAACTCTTTGTATATTGTGCCTAAAACTCTCATGAATATATTCTCTGGGTTTATAGACGTTGTTTTCTTTGTTTTATATAAAAATGCCAGAAGAAGCTCAGGTTGCTTCTCCATTATTTTCAGTTAGAATCACTGTGAGCTGCAGTCGTTTCCTGTTTGCTCTTTAACGTCGTGCTTATTGTCCTTTACAACACTGTTTGTCGCCTTTGTTCCAGAGTGACATATATATACGAGATGTCGTAAGATGTCTGAAATTCGGTTTGCTTTTTTAAATTTTAAATTTTTTTTTAAATTCCACGCAGATTAAACGTAGCAGACACAGGTTATTACCTCCGCCAAGGAGGTTATGTTTGTGCTTGTTATGTTTATGTTATGCTTAATGGCTTTAATTGTGCTGCCCAGAAATACTACTTAAAAAAAGGAAGATTAAGTCCCCCTTCTACCTTGCTTCTTTGGAGTGTTTTGTATTTTATGCAAGGGTGCTTACTTTGCCATATGAATTTTGAGATCATTTTATCCAATTCAACAAATGTGGATTTTGGTATTCCTACTGGTAACGTTTGGATCAAATATAACAATCTTGGGAGAACATTCATACGTATAGTGTTAATGCGACCAAGAATGGAGAGAGGTAATGCTGACCACCTCTCTAGGTCAGTTTTTTTTATTATGTCCAGTGTTTAACTGTAATTAGCCTTGAAACAAATCATGTAAAGAAAGAGGGATAATGATTCCTAGGTATTTAATGCCAGCTCTAGACCAAGTACAATGCATTTTTAAACTTATGAGACCCATGCACCAGAATAGTGTCTATCCTGCATATGTGACTATTACAGTATGAAAATAAATGAGGACATTTAGAAAACAAAGATTCTTTCAGTCATCCAACATCCTGAACTGATTTCTTTGTTTTAGAAACTGACTAACCATGTTCAGATCGAATGTAAAATTAGAGCAAATCAGCTAAAGTAACTGCAAAGAGTGATCTCCTGTTATGTCAACCTTTTTGTGAAATCATTTATCTTCAGTCAAGACCTCACCAAGAGGAAGCTTTATTATGAAAATGGTGATTGGTAAAGACAGGCTGCTGCTCTAACTCCATCAGGGATATCCGGCTAATCACATTACTGGCCACACCTCTGAGAACTAGTTTTTAAAAACAAAACAGCATTTGAACACAATTATGTGATTAGAATCACAATATAGGGGTGGTGGCCAAGTGGTTAATGCGCTTGGTTTCAGTGCGGAAGGTTCCAGGTTCAAATCCCACCCCTGCCACATTTCTCCATGTAATGTGGAGTTGCGTCAGGAAGGGCATCCGGCGTAAAACTTGCCAATTCAACATGCAGATCCACCTTGGATTTGCTGTGGCGACCCCGAGTGCAAACAAGGGAGCAGCCGAAGGGACTCTTACTATGTGATTAGAATCACAGCTATGACTACAAAAAAGTAAACTAACATGACCTCTAACATGGAGATCATTACAGAACATTCTTTGTACTGAAACTAGCCACGAAGAGGAGATGATTAAAGGTTAGACTGACTATAGTTGTGCTGTTTTTCTTTTAATTTATTGTTGACCTGCACAATGCTTCCCTCCTTCCTGGGGACCTAACTGGATAAAAGAAAAAAAAAAAAAACTAAATATAGAAATTTAATGCCAACAGCAACGAATGTTGTAAGTAATCATAAAATGCAAGACCGTGTTAAGTATGCTATGTTGTAAAGTTTGGGTAAACATGATTTGAGCTATTTTAGAGTTCTACTCTGTCATTAGCCAATTGACACCCATGAGTTTGCTTGTCACCAATTTTTTTATGGGATTTCTCTCACACAGCGCCTTTGTCAAAGACTTGATATACTGTGGACAGAAAAGAAAAAATAAATCAAGGCAACGTTTTACTACATGAATGTTCAAAATGCTATTGTGTGACAATTCCTTCCCACATTTTGATTAATTTGTGTGCATGAGATAAATAGAGGTGGCACAGTGGCTTAATGATTAGCACTGTTTCTTAAAAGCAAGAAGGTCATGGGATCGCTTCCTGCCTGGTCCTTTCTGTGTGGAGTTTGCATGTTCTCACCGTATTTGCGTGGGTTCCCTCCAGGTGCTCCGGCTTCCTCCAAAGACATTCAAGTTTGGTGAACTCACACACACACACACACACACACACACACCTTCAACCGCTTAGTCCAATTAAGGGTCATGGGGGGGCTAGAGCCTATCCCACCAGTCATAGAGCGTGCGGCAGGGTACACCTAGGACAGGACGCCAGTCTGTCACAGGGCCACATATAGACAAACAAACACAGTCACACCCACTCGCACACCTACGGACAATTTAAAGATTCCAACCCACCTAAGCCACATGTCTTTGGATGTGGGAGGAAACCGGAGCACCTGGGGAAAACCCACGCAAACATGGGGAAAACATGCAAACTCCACACAGAAGGCCACAGGTGGGAATTGAACCCATGACCTTCTCGCTGTGAGGCAACAGTGCTAACCACTAATCCACCATGCTGCCCAGTTTGGTGAACTTGAAACTTTAAATTCATTGTAGGTGAGAGTGAATGTATCTGTCTATACGTGGCACTGTGATAGATTGGCAGTCGGTCCAGATTGTACCCCGCCTCTTGTGGGATAGGCTCCAGCTCTCCCATGAACCTTATGGCCCAGTCACACGGCACTTAATGAAGGGCAACGAAGCCCTAACGAAAATAGAAATCTGGACTTTCGTTGGCATCGTTTAACCTTCGCTCAGCTTTGTTCCTGCAGCGGGCACTTTGTCTGGATTTTTAAACTGTCGAAAATTTGAACAAAGGGCAACGAAAACCTGAATTTGTCCGTATTTCGTTTTGCTCTCGTTCTTGACGGTTTCTTATCATTTGCTTAGTTTTTGTAACGTTAGCCTTTGGTTGACTTTGTTCAACCAGATGAATGTTTTCACACAGTACAAAAGCAGTTTTTGAGCACTTTTGTGGAGGAGAAGCAGCTCCGTCCCAGTGCCGAGTCCTGGAACACAGAGATGCAGACACACAGGCACGTTTAAAGCGTAAAGATCAGCGTTAGCTTCGGTTTCGTTTCGTCCCTCTTTCGTCCCTTTTGCGCTCTTGATTCGCAGGCTATTCGGTGATAAAGTGCGTTCGTCCACCTTTTCTCAACGAATTGTGATTTTATTTTTTTTTTGCTTTTTCCCCTTCATTCAGGAATCATCGTATGCTGTGTGACGGGGCCATTAATTGGAATAAGTGGGTATAGAAAATGAGTCAATGAATGGGATAAATACTGTTGACAGTGCATTAGTTCAAATCGTTCATTCCAGTCACCACCTGCTTAAAAGAGTGCTTGTCCTCATACCCCTCTGCAGTCTGAATATGATCAATTGCGATGATATCAGGAGCTTTTCCTCATACCTTTGATGATCTTTGGGCTGCAGAGATGATGCATAGTTGCTAGCCTTGCTCATTAGAAATAAAAAAAAAAAAAGAATATATATCCTTACAAAATGTCTGACTGAATGACCAACAACTGACACGATTAAACGTCTGTGATTACACACTGCTACCAAAGTTATTTTGCCTACCATCCAGTGTCCCTGCCCCAGAAAAGGGGAAGGTAAACAGTAATCAGCGATTGTATTAAAGGCACAATTTGTTATTATTTAAACTCATTAACCAAAATGAAGCTTTTATTTTTCCTAAATATAGACTTTGGTGATTCTTGACTGATATATGAAGTCTGTTATATTACCAGCTGGAAGTTATGATCACATGACTTCTGGTTGCCTTCTGCTGGTAATGTCATCATACAGTGGTGGTGTTGGTGCAGTTTTCAGCCTTTTATATTATATCAAATATATTTTTGAAGGCACACAGGCACTATACCACCAAAATACCCACTTTCATTTGCATTTAGCATCAAGCCTTATAGGATTTTATGAGAACAGATAAAGAACTGCAGTGGACAAACTTGCATTATTTTCATGGAATGAAATGTTCCTGAATGCTTAAAATGTCTTCTGGATCGTGGCAGAAACAAAACTTGAAAGCACCTAAAATCTTTCAGATATAATTCAAAATAAAATCCTTCAATTTCTAGGACATTATCCATCTGCTCACTAAATGTAATTAACATCCTCACAATTTTCTGAATTAAATGTTGATATGTGCCAAATATTCTTCTGGCTCTCAGTTCCAGAATGTATTACCAGATCTCCTCCATAACTGAATCACTTATTTCCTGGAACATTATCTGTGTGCTCACTAAATTTCAATGAACTCTGTCAATTATGTTTTGCATTATCGTGCTAACAGTCAAACAGACAAACCACTGACAGAGCTACCTCCTTGGCAGAGGTCAAAATGTATTGTGTGTTCAATGGAGTAAAACATTATCTTGTTAAATTTTTCTTGGTCTATAACCACTCTGGGGCTCCATACAGGGTCAGATCCAAGATTTGAAGGGGGTGAGGAGGAGGATGGATTTGTGAATGTGTCTGGTCATGCTTCCCTAGGGGTTCGGGGGCATACTGGGTCTTTGTCTGTCCAGGAGAGGTCATTGAAGATCTGGACTCCCAGGAAACCGAATGTGTGGACCCTCTCTACACACTTGCCGTTGATGTGGGTGGGTGGGGTCAGATCTGATCCTCCTGAAGTCCATGATAATCTCCTTTGTTTTTGTTGGTGTTCAGTGCCAGATTGTTGTCTGAACACCAGGTTGTTAGCTTTTGGACCTCCTCTCTGTAGGCTAGCTCGTCTCCCTTCGAGATCAGTCTGACCACTGTGGTGTCGTCAGCAAATTTGACAATGATGATAATGTTGCTGTGGTCTGGACTGCAGTCATAGGTGTAGAGACAGTACAGGTGGGGGCCCAGCACACAGCCTTGTGGTGAACCGGTGCTCAGTGTGCAGGTGAAGGAAAGGTATGGGCCAAGTCTCACAGTCTGGGGTCTTTTGGTCAGAAAGTCCTTGATCCAGGTACATGTGAGAAGGAGGAGGCCCAAGGTGTCCAGTTTGGTGATCAGAATTTCCGGAATGATTGTAGTGAATGCCGAGCTGTAATCCACAAAGAGCATTCTGGCGTAGCTCTGCTGTTACTCCAGGCGACTTCATTATTACAGGTGTGAGGGCCACAGGGCGGTAGTCATTGAGGGTGGTTGTGGGTGACTTTTTAGGTACGGGGATGATTGTAGCAGATTTCGAGTAGGCAGGTGGGGATGACTGCTCGGGCCAGGGAGAGATTAAATATCCTACAGAAGACGCTGGACAGCTGGTGGACATGTGCTCTGAGCACCTTGTAAGGCATCCGTCTGGGCCAGCAGCCTACCTGGGGTTCACTGCCAGGAGCAAGCGCCTCACATCGTGCTCACCTACAGTAAATGGGGGTGTGGGGGGGGGGAGAGACCAGGCAGCGGCATTTTTTCATGACACATGGGGGGTGGCACAAGCACTTAAAAAATCATCTGCACTGCAAAGTGGTTTTCTGTTATGAGTCATATCACTGTGTGGAGAATTGGCAAATGTATGCCCCCTGCAGCTTTCGGAGAAGATGCACAGAAGCACTGAGAAGAGAAAAGAGAACGGGCACGTGGGGGAAGAAGAGTACAGACAGTAGCGACATGACAAGTGAGAAGAGAAATGGACACGTGACTCGTGGTGCCATCTTTGGGCCAAATTCACGTTCGCTGTTAAGCTATCTGCTTGTATACTGAGTTTATTTTTCGCTGAAAAATGCCGGGTTGTTGTGCTTTGGGATGCACAAATAGACACAAGGGTGCAAGATGTACAGAGTCCCTTCAGATCCCAACAGATGGAAAATTTGGGAAAATAAAGTCAGCAGTGTGGGATGGAAGCGACTTCATTTCATGCAAGTGTGTGTGTGTGTGTGTGCACGCGCATGGGTGCGACTGTACCTATGCACGGATCTGTTGCTTGTTGTGGTTAACTGATAAAAAAAAGTTGAAAAGGTTTATTTACTGTGTGCATCGACCAAGAGCCTGTGTGTGTGTGTGTGTGTGTGTGTGTGTGTGTGTGTGTGTGTGTGTGTGTGTGTGTGTGTGTGTGTGTGTGTGTGTGTGTGTGTGTGTGTGTGTGTGTGTGTGAGAATGTGTGCTTTAATGTGTTATGTTTGTATGTATGAGTTTATTGTATCTCTGAAAACAAGTAATTACTTTTTAAAGAAAAACAAAGGTGTATTTTTAAAGCCCCTCCTGTCCTGTTAATCAAAGCTTTTAAATCATTTTAAGTTACAAGGCCTACTTTGTTACATGTAGGATGTTCAAATTCTCTCCAGGTATCATGACATAACCCAAATTATTATTGCTACTACATGTATTCACAATCATCAATCTTCTCACTTCTTATTTTCTGCTCAATGTTTCAAACAAACCAATATCCCTTTACAGGCAATCTAATGTTGGAGCTTTTATTCATACAACCCCAATTCCAATGAAGTTGGGACATTGTGTAAAATGTAAATAAAAACAGAATACAATGATTTAAAAATCCTCTTTAACCTATATTCAATTGAATACACCACAAAGACAAGATATTTAATGTTCAAACTGATAAATTTTATTGTTTTTCTGCAAATATTTGCTCATTTTGAAATGGATGCCTGCATCACATTTCAAAAAAGTTGGGACAGTGGCAACAAAAGACTGGGAAAGTTAATGAATGCTCAAAGAACACCTAATTGGAAACAGGTGAGTGTCATGATTGGGTATAAAAGGAGCATCCCCAAAAGACTCAGCCATTCACAAGCAAAGATGGTGTGAGGATCACCACTTTGTGAACAACTGCATGAAAAAAATAGTCCAACCATTTAAAAACAATGTTTCTCAATGTTCAATTGCAAGGAATTTAGGGATTCCATCATCTACAGTCCATAATATATTCAGACGTTTCAGAGAATCTGGAGAGCTTTTTACACGTAAGCGGCAAGGCTGAAAACCAACACTGAATGCCCATGACCTTCGATCCCTTAGTTGGCACTGCATTAAAACCAACATCATTGTGTAAAGGATCTTACCCGCGTGGGATTGTACAAGTGCAAGTTAAAACTCTACCATGCAAAGTAAAAGCCATACATCAACAACATCCAGAAATGCTGCCACATTCTCTGGGCCCAAGCTCGTTTGAAATGGACAGATGCAAAGTGGAAAAGTGTGCTGTGGTCTGATGAGTCCACATTTCAAATTGTTTTTTGGAAATCATGGACATTGTGGTCTCTGGGCAAAAGAGGAAAAAGACCATTCAGAATGTTACCAGTGCAAAGTTCAAAAGCCAGCATCTGTGATTGTATGGGGTGTGTTAGTGCCCATGGCATGGTCAACTTACACATCTGTGATGGCACCATCAATGCTGAAAGGTACATCCAGGTTTTGGAACAACACATGCTGCCATCCAAGCAGCGTCTTTTTCAGGGACGTCACTGCTTATTTCAGCAAGACAATGCCAAGCCACATTCTGCACGTGTTACAACAGTGTAGCTTTGTACTAAAAGAGTGTGGGTACTAGACTGGCCTGCCTGCAGTCCAGACCTGTCACCCATTGAAAATGTGTGGCGCATTGTGAAGCAAAAATACGACAACGGAGACCCCGGACTGTTGAACAACTGAAGTCGTACATCAAGCAAGAATAGGAAAGAATTCCACCTACAAACCTTAACGCTTATTGAGTGTTGTTAGAAGGAAAGGTGATATAACAGTGATAAACATACCACTGTCCCAGCTTTTTTGAAATGTGTTGCAGGTATCCATTTCAAAATGAGCAAATATTTAGTACACTGGTGGTGTATCAAATCGAGCAAAGAAGCAGTTGAGCTCCTCTGTTAGTGACAGGCTCAGGTCTCCTGAAGTCACATCACAGCTTGTGAAGCTGCTGATGCTCTGTAGACCCTGACACACCTCCAGTGGTGGCGAGGGCATCCGGTGTCAAAACCAGTGCCAAATCAACATGCAGACCCACCTTGGATCTACTGTAGCGATTCTGCGTGAAAAAACAAGGCAGAAGCCAAAGGGATTTACTGTGAAACTAGACTCTCAGAGAACACACCTCTGTTAACAGGAGAAGTCTGAACTTGAAATTAACGCAGAGGAGCAAATTCTAGCAAAAATGTAGGATTCACTTCATTACTTTTTGAGACCGGCAGACGGTGGTCATCAACACTAGTCCCTCCGCTTTACTATTTTGTTTGAAAGAGGTAATAATTATAACAAAGAACATCCAGATGTCAAGTCTCGCAAAAAGAGGAGTGGACTCCCCCCGGAGACAATAAAGCCTCTCTGACTCCCCTAGCGTCGGTTTAGTGCGTAGCGTCACGCGGATCTTTTACAGGCAGATCTTTTACAGCGGATTATTTTTTATTTATTTTTTTTTTAAACAATCACTTCCTACACAGAATGTGTCCGTCTCCTCCGCTCTGCTTTAGCAGCACAGAACGCTCGGGCTGATTCCCCGTCAGCCCCCGGCCCTCCCCCGGCGCCGCCTGAGCCGGGGTTTGATTGGATTAGCGTCGGCTAGCCTTTGCCCTCTCACCCCGCTGATGTTGCTGGGCTGCTTCCTGCTCCCTCCGCTCCTCCAAACCGACTGACGAAGCCACACCGGCACGGGCACAGCCTGAAAATCACGCAGGCAGACACGGGCGGCCGGTGACGGAAAGCAGAGCCAGCCATGCGGAGGAAGTCGAGGATATTGTTGTGTTTTGCGGTGCTCTGGGTGCTGGGAATAGCGTACTACTTCTACTCAGGGACAGCGATGAACCGAAAGGTAGGATATCCGTTCTTCAGCTGTTTTTTTGTTGTTTTTGTTTTTAACTCCGTCCTCACGCTCCCTGCTATATTTCCTTCCACAACAAAGAGAAGATGGAGCGTTGTATGTAGGCGCTGTTGTGCTGCTTTTCTTCGTTTTCGGGGGCCGGTTGTGGTAGCGCTGCAGTTATAAAGGGCCTGCTCGGTGCTCATTGATTTGTAGGAGCGCGGACGCGGGGCTGGCCGGTCAGCGGCCACAGACCTGCCGCTGTGCCGCTGCTGCCATCACCGGGAAGCACGTTAACCCGCTTTACCGGGTCTTCACCGCTTATTAAACACTACGAGATAGGGTGAAATCATATGGGATGATACGTGTCCGTATTCGGGTCCGTTCCTGTGTTCCCAGTGCCGGAGGGGGGTTCAGACGCTGCTCCTCCTCCAAGACCCGCCGAAGATCAGGAAGTGTTCAGGTTTAAAGCTCCCACGCATCATGCTGTCATGCGTTTCCGGAGTTTTCACTAGGAGAACATACCGTGTTCATTTAGACTGTAGTGATGTCGGTTGGGTAACATGTCATATGTATGCTGAGACACTGTGGTGTCACTGACTGTATGTGCCATGTGGTCAAGTAGTCAATAATCACCATCAAGTGATGGTATGCTTCAAGGATTGCAAAGGAGTTGTTGGAAAAATGTAACTCGTAGCAAAAGCTGAATGAATCCGATTCATGTGGGAACTTCAAGCCCACTCTTATGCAGGATGGCTGTCGAGACTCAAGGGTATAGATTGAGAAAGAAACAATTAGGTTCGTTTGTAAAGTTCCTGGCCTTGCCCAGAACTACATTCTACTGCTCAGAAATGAGGGCAACAATTAATGTTTTGTGGTATTGGTCCCAGGTTCTCAGTATACATCTAGTGTTGTGTGAGGAAGGGCATTCAGCCTAAAACTTCTGTCAAATCAACATGTAGATCTATTCCACGCAATATGGAACTGATCCATGTGGTGAATTAGAAATTTTCTTGAAGTAGACCTGAAATTCTATTGTTCCAAAAGACTTCTGAACATCTGCAAAGCTGTGGAGCTGTTGAGATCCAGTGTATGTCTATTGGTTAGAGAACCAGAATGAAAACTGGGGAATGGCCTCTTTAATGACTAATCTGGTATCAGTACAAACACTGACTTGTCAGTTGTAGTTAATTTTACTGGGACTCTGCCCTTCACCTCTTGGATGTCTGTTCAGCCACTGGTGTTTGTGGTCAATGGACTCCATATGTATGTGGTTGTTTAGCTGCAACATTTCTGTTTCTGCATTTTGACAATTCTTTGTTGCACTTTTTTTATTTTCTCATCATTGGTATGACTCAAGTAGATGGGCACTCCACTAAATCTGGTCTGCTTGAGGTTTCTTCCTCTAATAATATAAAAATAAAAAAGCCTAATGGGGTTTTTTTCCCTTGCCAGTGTGCTTGCTCAGGGGTGGTTACTTATGTGGGTAACCTATGTTGGGATTTGGCAGTGTATAAATATACTGAATTAAAGGATTGTACAAGTTTCCAATTTTTTATGAATTTCAGAATTTTTTTTTAACCCTAAACCATGAAAAATAAAGTTGCCTAGCAGCTGAGACATCATGCTTGAATCCCCTTTCCAACACTGGAAGCACGCAGTGCCCTTCCAGAAATGGTGTTTGGATGCAATAGTGTAAATAAAGCCATAAATTTTAAATAAAATCTTTGTTCTGGTTCACATACTTTGTAGGACATAGTCATACCAGATCTGTTGTGATGATCCCAAGCACAAATGGGACCAGTCTAAAGATGTGATTGCCTGTGTGCACGCGCATGTATATGCTATAGATCAGGACTCAGATATTTCTGATCTCATTGTACATTTTTACTTCCATTTGCTCAGTACATTGCACAGGATTATTCTTCTGACACATCCAATTGCACATGTGCAGTGGGTCCGATACGGATCCAGACCTGTACTACCTACAGCCTGCTTTTCCAACGTATCCATTTAAAGGGTACACTACAAAGGATTACTGTTCTGGCATTCTCTGCTGAATCTGCTGGTGAGCTCATGTCCGCAGATGATTCAGTCAGTCCTACATTAATCATAAACTCCATCCTCACCCTGGCCTGTATTTGAACTGAAAAATACTGGTAAAGGTGTACAGATACAGATTCTTTATTGTCATTGTAACCAGTACAGCGAAAGGTAATGTGCAAGCCTTTCAGTGCAAATATAAACCTGCGTAAACCATGCGCAGACTTAAAAGCTCTGGGGAAGAAAAGAAAAGTAAACATAAAATTTAACAGTATGAAAGAGGTATGTCTAGAGCAAAATTAAAAAGGAAAAAAAATTGTAAGAATCTAGTAGCAAAAAGAGGTTGCATATAAAAAAGAAAAGTATGTACAAAACTGTGGATATTTTAGTAGCAGTGGATATTGCACATAAACAGATATTGCACTCATTTCAAGTGTGGCATGTGACATGGTTATTTGGTTCCAGTGGCATTCAAAGCTCTAACAGCAGTTAGGTAGAAACTGTTTTTGAATGTGTTTGTACTTGCTTTATTGGCCCTGTACCGTCTTGTCTGCCTGATGGCAGTAACTCAAACAGAGTGGCCAGGGTGGGGATGAGTCCTTTAGGATGATGTTGGCTCTCCTGAGACAGTACAGGCCCCCTGACACGAGCATGACTTTGATTCACACACTTGCACAATCTGTGTCATGCTGCAGAGTAAACTTGTCTTTAACTGGTGTCGACCGAACGTTTGAGGGGCGCCGGTGCGTGCAATTGTGCAAAGAGAATTTTGAAATGTTCAAAAAAATCTTTCACGCATAAATGTCATGCTATATGGCGTCATCTAATTGCCAACACGACGTGCAGCTTGTAAAGTGGAGTAAAGACAAAGTGAACAGAGCAGATTGCATCAGAGCGCAGCTCGTCTGAAGGATTATGGCAAGATGTTAAATCTATCAAAAACACACTTTAACAGCTGCACACAAGAAGGAAAGAACACACAACTGTTTTACCAAGCCATGACAATGTAAACATGACAAATAATTACCTTTTTAGATGGCTCAAAATGCTTTCTGCAGCTCATTAGACGCGCGCATGCGAATGGCTGAAGCTTGAGCGGTCCTCTATGATTCAGGAAGCGATTAGAGCCATTTTCAACGGCCAATTTGCAGAGAAAATGATTAATCCGACACAAAATAATTATTTTATATACACAGCGTCCAGCGCAGAGCTTGTGGCTGGTGATGGAACAAAGAACGGCATCCAGCTGGGATCACAGCAGGGTGGGATCGTCACGACGGGCGTGCAAGTGCGTCAATCAGAAGTCATGCTTGTGTCAGGGGGCCTTAAGCCCCTTTCACACCGGGGCTGCTTTCAGTTGGGTGGAAGCAACCCAGTGCCGAGATGATGCAGCTCAGCGCCACAACAGTGCGAGGGATGCAAAGGACGAAGCAAATCAGATGTCAAAAATTAAACATGTTTAATTTTTTTGCATCCTGTGCTCAACACAGAAATTAAGTGGTTTCAGCGCAGCAGGACAGTACTCAACATGACTGGAAGCCACACCCTCACAAGACAACTTTACCCGATGCCAGTTTATGATTCCTGCTGTGTTCCATTGTTCCTGAAGTATAAATCACGCAGGATTGTTTTTATACCGTGTACACAATGCAGTAAAGCTTCAAGCTCAAAAAAGAGCACAGAAAAATAAAAATGCTGATTGCAGCTACAGCTCCTCACTCTTCTCTCACAAAAGTGTTTAAATAAAATCCACAAAAGTCCTGCTCACAGACTGATTGCCAGAGACAGGACATGTCCACATCCAGTAAAAAGTCCGGACATCTCCAATCCACTCACGGACGATTCGTTCGTGCGGGCACATGTGAACAATTAAAAGAAAAAAAAAAGGTTGGCTGTGCTCCTCACTCTCCCCTCAAACTCTCTCATCATTGTGTTAAATAAAGGACATAAGTCCTGCTCACAGACTGATTGCCAGAGACAGGACATGTCCACATCAAGTATAACTCCAGACATCTCCACATATGCTCACGGATGGTTCCTTTGCACGCACGCGTGGTCAAAGGAGGAAAGATAAACTATAACAGAACTCAGAGCACAGACCTGCAGCTCAGCACAAGAACAAATATAAACTAGAAGAGGAATCAGAGTGCACAGTTTGTCTGCAGCCAAACTGTGCATTTTGATTCCTCTGTGCAGAGAACCTGCAGGCTGCGTTCTCACCTCCTCTCTGCCCCCTGGTGTGTGCACCTGACGCAGATATTCCTGCATCCTCATGACGCCACAGGAAGCAACTTGAAGCACGTCCGGTGTGAAAGGGGCTTTAAGAGTCTTGATGGTTCCCCAGTGTGGGTAGAGGGCACCCAGTGATCTTTTCTGCCACAGGAAGCAACTTGAAGCACGTCCGGTGTGAAAGGGGCTTTAAGAGTCTTGATGGTTCCCCAGTGTGGGTAGAGGGCACCCAGTGATCTTTTCTGCCACAGGAAGCAACTTGAAGCACGTCCGGTGTGAAAGGGGCTTTAAGAGTCTTGATGGTTCCCCAGTGTGGGTAGAGGGCACCCAGTGATCTTTTCTGCCATTTTGGTAACCCTCTGCAGCTCTTTCCTGTTTGCCCCAGTGCAGCTGGCAAACCAAGTACAGAGGCAGTATGTGAGGATGCTTTCCATGGTAGAGTGGTAAAAAGACAAGCAATTTCTGGTTTATGTTATTTTTCCTGAGAATTCTCAGAAAGTGAAGTCTTCGTTGTGCCTTCTTTACCAAGTGTGTGGTGTTCCTGTTCCAGGTCAGTTTCTCATCTGTGTGGACTCCCAGGAAACAGAAGTCCCTGACCCTTTCCACACAGGTCTCCCCAATAATAAAGGGTTGAATGTCTGTCTGTTTTGTTTCTTTTGAAGTCTGTGATTATCTCCTTGGTTTTTGATGTGTTCAGGAGCAGGTTATTTTCTCTACACCACACCGTCTGCTCTTTCCTCTTATCCTGGTAGGTGGACTCATCTCCTCCAGTGATACAGCCTACCACTGTGGTGTCATCAGCATATTTAATGAAGGTGTTGCTGGTGTGGATAGGGGTGCAGTCAGAGGTGTATAGGGTGAAGAGCAGCGGGCTCAGCATGCTGACTTGAGGGGAACTGGTGCCGAGGGTGAGAGCTGTGGATATATGGGGGCCAATCTTTACTCTCTGTGAGCAATCTGACAGAAAGTCATGTGGAATGAGGTAGACTGAGGTTCAGCAGTTTCCTCATGAGGCCATGGGGGAGGATGGTGTTGAATGCTGAACTATAACCGATGAAGAGAGTCAGGAAATCCTCTGTTGACCTGTTGGCCTTGTAGGCAAATTGGTATGGGTCTGAAGTGGGAGGTTATGAAAGACATGATGTGACTTCTAGCCAGTTTTTCCAAACATTTCATCACCACCGGTGTGAGAGCAACAAGCCGGCAGTCATTGAGGCGGGTTATGGGGGATTTCTTGGGTAGGGGGACTGTGGTGGAGGTCTTCAAGCGTGACAGGACAACAGACTGTGTCAGGGACCAGTTGAAGATTTTGGTGAAATTCCCAGGAAGCTGGTCTGCACAGTCTTTCAGCATCTGTGTGCAGATGCCATCAGGACCCATTGCTTTTGCTTGGGTTGGCGACCCCTGGCGTGCTCCCCCAAAGTGAAGTTATTGAAGTGTATCTATGTAGATGGACACTGCACACATGTAAACTAGAAATGGTCTGACATGTAAGTGGTCTAGACCTATAGACACGTCATATAAACCTCCACATAATTATATGTAACATTAATTCAATTCAGTTTATTGCCTCTACCAACAAAGTTGGGCAGAGGTTTTGTTTTTGCTGCTGTTTGTTTTTTTGTTTTTTTTTGGCTGTTTGTGAACAGCCTGGAACCCACAATTTTTCATATATTGTTATGGCATTTTTACAGAGGATTCTTGTCCTTACTGGCAAGAACTGATTCTGTTTTCAATGTCAAAGGTCAAAGTCAGGAAAAATATTGGAAAATCCCTATCCTTTAACATTTAAGGAATTTTCAAAAATTCAGAACTGTCAAAAAAAAAAAATCTAATTTCTTTCATATTTGAAATCATTGTGTAGGATGATATCCTTTATCGACTGACAAAGTTTGATCAGGATCTGATCCGGATTACAGATTTTGTGGCCATTGAAATCCCCATTATTATTATTATTGTATATTTTACATTATATCTTAATCAAACGTGCCCCAGTCACTCTCATCTATGCAGACGGGCACTCACTATCTCCTGACAAAGATTGATCCGCATCTGATCCGTATTGCGGATATTTGATTTTAACATTCAAAAGCCCTTTTGATCTATATTTTGTACTATATTTTAGCTTATGAAATGCCACTTCTAACAGGAGTATGAACTTGAAAATATTTTTCAAGTTAAAAATTTTTGGAATTGTAAACTAGTGTTGGCACTTTGCGCTCTAATCTATATAGTGCCAAATCACAGCAGTCACCCCAAGGTGTTTCCATGGATAAGGTCTAACCTTACCAACCCCCTGAGCAAGCACATATAGGTGACAGTAGTAAGGGGAAAACTCCCCCTGGCATTTTTTTTTTTTAGGAAGAAACCTCAATCAGACCAGACTCGGAGGACCAACTCACTGCGTCTGCCATTTTAACAGTAACAGATAGCATGCAAAACAGTCCAGAACTGATCTGATTCTATAAAGTCCCAATTTTAAGTCCTTGTTAAATGTTGTAGGTTTGTTTGTCTTTGCATATTTGCTGTTGAGGCTCTTTAAAAGTCAGTAGATGAGAGCAAAATCCAAAGAAATGACAAATCTGGAAAAATAAAATCAGATGCATTCCTCTGTGGTGATGTCAGTTTTGTGAACGCCTTATAGAGTTTTTCTGTATAAAAATGTCACTTTGTGCAAAGTGTAAGTTGCCATTTTTATTCAGTCAACAGTAACATGCATCCACCCATCCAGTCATTTTCTATATCCGCTTACTCCAGTTAAAGGGGGGGCTGTCAAGCCTATCCCAGCGGTCATAGGACATGAGGAGACAGGGTACACCCTGGACAGGACGACAGTCTGTCACAGGAGCACATATAGACAGACAAACACGCTCACACCCGCGTGCACACCTACGGACAATTGAAAGTTTCCACTTCAACTAATCTGCATGTGTTTGGAAGTGGGAGGAAGCTGGAAGACCTGGAGGGAACCCACGTAAACATGTGGAGAACGTGCAACCTCCACACAGAAAGGCCATACGTGGGAACGATCCCATGACCTTCTTGCTATGAGGCAACCGTGCTAACCACTAAGCCACAGTGCTGCCCAGTAACATGCAAATGTAACCCCCCACCCCCCCAACTTAGTTTTTGTTAATACAGTTAAATTTGCTTGTTTTTCCACCTTTAATAGTTGATTTTAGAAACTCAAAAATTTGAAGGACATAATATGGTTGAGTGGAAGAGTGGACTTAATGTTTAATTATTGTATTTCCTGGCATTAAAATTATGAATTAATGTGAAAACCTGGGGAGCCACTGTGTAAAATGGAATTTAACTACCCACCAGGTGATTACATGCAGATGAATGATGTGAGTTTAAGTATAACAATAGCTATAGTAATAGCTCAGCGTGGGTGGTTTGTGCACAGTACATTGCTTGTATTGCCTTTCTAGATGTGACTGCATACGTGAAAGTCTTGTGTTTGTTCCACCTGTCTCTCCTTGTTTGCTTTGCTCCAGTCAACCAGAGCAGCCCTTTTACTTTTCCATTAGGCTGATAGCTCTGTGTGGTTGCTAAGAGGGTTAAGGTGATGACCTTTGACAAAGACCTTTCTATGGCTTTGGGCTGCGGGTGGTATAGATCCAGGATGTATTGAGGCTTGATGCTCCTCTTTGTCTGGCTGATGTTTACGCGTGCACTGCATTTTAACAAGGGAGGTGCTATGCAGGTAAAACTTGGTTGTCCAACTGTTGTTGAAATGGCTGATGCAGGTGATCACTTCTCACTGCTGTCATAAAGAAATTTTATTACGGCACTATAAATGCAATACTGTGGTTTTGAGTCTTGCACCATTTAGTAGCATGGGAAGACGGCCTGTTCGCTCATTGTTTTGACTGGCCTTGCCGTCCTACTGTGTAATGATGTAACTTTTATAATTTATTTTATGCTCTATAATGTGAATTCAAGTGCTTTGAAAGGAACCAGATAGATTTAGATATAAAAATATATTTATTTGAATATACAATGTCCAGTTGACCACAATAATGTCAAATGATAACTCAGAATTATCAGTAATAATTCTGTAAAGGAACATCATGGTATTGGTTGTTTAAAAAGTAGATGGCTGTTTTAATATTTCACAGTTTAAAGGTGCAGTTGGACCTATTTATTATTATTATTCAATCTTCTAGTGCTCTGTGTGTGTGTGTGTGTGTGTGTGTGTGTGTGTGTGCGCATGTTTGCATCTCCACACAGACAAGTTGCTTAAAACTTAGCTTTTGTTGTTGTTGTTGTTGTTCTTTATTAATTTGCCAGACATGCTATAGATAGACTTGCCGATGTCTGCTCAGCACTGCAGCCCCAAGAATGTTGAACAACATGACTGCTGTAAATAGACAGTAGCTGGGTTTCTATTACAGATTTGTGCAAAAGTCAAGCGATATTTTCAGCATGTTGGCAGAACACTATAGTGAAATGACTGCGTTTATATTGTGATGGAATGCGACTGCTGGGTTTTGAAGTGTCACTCCAGTGTGATTCTCACCAGAACTGCAGTTCCAATAGTCATGGCAATGGATGGGTAATTCCTGCTAAATATTGCCTTTTTGTTGTTTTGTTTTTTAATGCAAGATTGTCGGAACGTTATTTCTTATAAGGTTTAACAAGCCCTCCATCTCTTCCTCTGTCCACACATACCATGCCATGTATTTTACAGTGTCATGTGACTCAGTGTTTCCATTGCAGTTTTGGAAAATATGACTTTTTTTAATTTGCCTGAAAAAGTACCTCATGCAAGCTTAAAAACCTTGTTGGCAATATTTGAATTTTTTTTTTTTTTTTTTAGATACATCTCTTCCTATTAAGCCAGTGGTTCTCATCCTGGTCTCCAAGTACCACCTAACCTATGCATTAGACCTCTTCAAATGAGACCTTTTTCATCAAACTTATGCAAACTGATATTATTTCCATTCTGCAAGGTCTAAATTAACTAAATATACTAGTTACTTTGATCTTGGACCTTGGCTATGCCTGCCTCAAGAGCCATGTAGTTTTATTGTTGACTTTTTTCAAAAACGCTGCAAAATTCGGGATATTATGTCCTTGTTTTCTTTGTAGCTTCCCAGAGGTTGATGCTATAGCATTGCAAGTGGTACCAAATGAAAGCTAATAAAATTTTCTTGCATTTGGTGTCAAACACATGAACACCTGTGTAAATTTTAACAAATTTTAATGCACAAACATACATATTTTTGATGTTTGGAAAGGATGACATCATATGATACATAACTTTATCTCAAAAATGTTACTCTATAGTCTATACAGCTTTACTCTATAAATATGTGTTGTGCAATTGAAGTTTTTTCTAAGTGATGGTTTTGATATAGCATACAAACATATTAAGTTAGTACTAAGTAGCAGTCAAAATGGGTACAACTATGAGTAGAACACTATGACTTTGTCATATAGACAACAAACAATGAATGGCTCTTACTTTTTGACAAACTGAATGCAAACCATTCTGAGTACTGGTAAAGATGATTACACAATGTGTTGACACATTACATTACACAATGCATTACACACTGACACAAATATTGTGTAAGAAACTGTCAGATAGGATGTCACTAATACATGTATTGTCACTTGTTCAATGTGGCTTTCTTGAAACTGTCAAATTTGTTCCTGTGGTACTCCACAACTTGTAGTAAGCAGCTTCTCTGCTCTGGGTCAGTTGTGATTTGAGTCACAAAGTCACTCATCAGTTTCAGACCTCTCTCAGCCACATCATTGGTCACTTTCACTGACCTCACAAACTTCTGTGCATTACTGTAGCTGTCATTGTCTTCCCAGGTGTCAGCAGGAGTAGTGAGCCAGTCACATTCCACCCCAAGAGCATCAAACAGAAAGTGAGACTCTGGCCCTACCAGGTCTGTGAGAACTGTAGCTGCGTTGATGACAGGAAACACTGGCTTGCCTTTCCTCTAGCTGTCAGGTTTCTCTGTTTCTGACAGCTTGACTGCAAGCTTCTCCTTTGCAGATTTGGTCATACTGTTATGTGAGCTGAACAAGGTGAATGTCACCAGTTCCTGGGTCAGATACCAGCGGTGGTTGTTCATTTTCTTGAGAACAGAGGTCGCCAGTTTATAGTCATGCTGCTTGTATTGCAGCATGTCCTTCATAAGCTGGAGGTCATGGATAGGAGCGTCAGCAGCAGATGTGGTGGTCACCCAGTGGCTGGTGTAGAATAAGGCCAGGAACTTGTTCATCCTCTCCAGCTTGAAGCTAGTGTCCTTGTTGTATTTGAGTTCCTTGGAAAACATGAGCATCTTCATACAGTAAATGTTCCTGGCCATCCAGCAGGCCTGGTGAATGGCACCTGGCTTGGCCCAGTGGATACCTCGGGGAGGTTCCTCACCAAGGAGGATCAGGCACAGCTCTGCCACCTCTCTGTAATCTGCCCTCTGACTTGCTTCCTCAAGGAAATTGCTTACAACTGCAATTGTGCTTGTCTTCTTCTGTTTCAAGTCTTGTTCAACTAGGCCCAGAACTCTTGGGCAGTCCTTATCCAACTTGTCCCACTTCTCTTTCACATTCTTGAACATCGGGTTGTCAGGACTCTTGACATTGCTGAACACAACCTCCCATTTTGACTGCTACTTAGTACTAACTTAATATGTTTGTATGCTATATCAAAACCATCACTTAGAAAAAACTTCAATTGCACAACACATACTTATAGAGTAAAGCTGTATAGACTATAGAGTAACATTTTTGAGATAAAGTTATGTATCATATGATGTCATCCTTTCCAAACATCAAAAATATGTATGTTTGTGCATTAAAATTAGTTAAAATTTACACAGGTGTTCATGTGTTTGACACCATATGCAAGAAAATTTTATTAACTTTCATTTGGTACCACTTTCAATGCTATAGCATCAACCTCTGGGAATCTACAAAGAAAACAAGGACATAATATCCCGAAGTTTGCAGCGTTTTTGAAAAAGTCAACAATAAAAGTACATGGCTCTTGAGGCAGGCATAGCCAAGGTCCAAGATCAAAGTAACTAGTATATTTAGTTAATTTAGACCTTGGAGAATGGGAATAATATCAGTTTGCATACGTTTGATGAAAAAGGTCTCATTTGAAGAGGTCTACTATGCATGTTCCATCTCTCCCTGCTCCGCCACAAGCTGTTGAGCTCAATCAGGTGTGCAGTCATTCAAATGCTAACAGACAGGACCAGGTTGAGAACCACTGCATTTTGCATATTTTCAATACACTACTTCAAAGTGTGCAATTTGGAGGGCAATGGAAGCACGGCTAATGACTGTATTCTTAATTAGCAATAAATTGTGTAGAATACATGATTTAGTAGTTAATGAGATTAATTGATGGTGTGAGTAGATCCTTGTGTATTTATGTTAATTGTCCTACAGCAATTGACAAATCCTCTTAGTCAGGTTTCTGATTTGTAACTATCAGTACAAAAATTCAGTGTAACATATTAAAAACAATATTTATGTGCAGTGCACATTTCAAGCTCTTAACCGTGTTCCTGGATAATAGTTGTTTTTTTTTTTTTCCAGCATCGCACCTTGCAAAGCTGCTCCTGTGTCAACGCACATTCAGTTGCTGTTGTGAATTGCGTCTTCAGTCCAGCAGCTTTGTGCTGATACCAGCTTGAGCAGGACTTGTACATCACTGCTAATTCAAGTGCTCACTTTTGAATAGTCTGAAGGACAGCACCTCTGCCAAACGAATTGAATTGACTCCTCCAGCTCTGTAACTTCATTGTCTCGTGACATTAAAGAGCTCATCAAAAGAGATTTCTACTATTAACTTCAGTGCACATGCGGCAGTGGAGTTTATAGGTCCACAATCCTTACTTCTAGGAAGGAGGCTAGGTTTTTGTTGCCCTTTATCTGTTTCCTTGTTTGTCTGCACTGTATCTCAAAAATACACAAACTGATTTCAGATGCTGGATGCCCTTAGGTAGCCCAAAGGAAGACATGATTTAAAATTTGGTTCAAATATGCATCAAATGGCAGATCTTTCCTTTGATCAATGGTCAAACGAGGGTTGTGCATATTTTCCTTTATAAAATGATCCAATATGCACCTTGATACATGGGCTACGATACAATTCAAGGATGATACTTTTCATTATGGAACAATTACATTTGGGGCAATCTGAGGCAATACTTTGCTAAATGTAGACATTTATTTTCACTGATAAATTGAAATAAGCCAAAAGTGGCATTGCTTACCATCAAGTACATATTTCATAAAAGACAAGGGGCTCTTAATTGTGTATGCACAAACAGGCACATCCAGAACTGATTCAGATTAAAGTATAAAAGTAAATGCCCTAACCGATTACAAGCTGACCAGAAAAATAAGACACAAAACTAAACCAGTGACAAATTAATACAAGGTTGGACAACACAGAATAATTGATAACTAGAGAAAGCAATAAATAACTAAAGGTATATAACCAGATGAAAACACTGAAGAGAAATACCAACCAAAAACAGTGTTTAAAGCATAGTACAATAAATGTGATAAACAAAAAACTAAACTGAGACAAATAAGTGAAGGGACCACGAGTAAAAAAATACAAATGAATTACAACGAGCAATAAAGAAAAACCAACTACAGGCCGGACAGAAACTAAGACAAATCTAAATACATGGCAACCAAGTGATACACAGAAAATAAATGAAACAAAAATAATCATAAACAGAACATCACCAAAATGATAAAACACAGAAGATAAAGATAAACAGAAACCACAAACAAAATAATCAAAAACAGAAGCAAGGCAAGACGATAAAACCATGACCAGGGCCCTGATTAGGCCGAATCCTAGTATATAAATTCTTACCTGCTAGTTTCAGTGGGATTCATTAAATTCTGAAGAAAATATTCTACATAAAGCGTCCTTATTAGGGATGTGACAAGTGACAAAGTTTTTATTCTGCACACAAAATATTCAAATAGAAAAAAATGAACAATTCCACAAACAAACACAGACAAAACTAGTGAGTCCGAAAGGGTGTGGGCTGAAGCAAAGCTTATTAGTGCCCACCCCTGCTCGTACAAGTCCAACAATTCTTATCAGTCATATTTACATAAATACAAATTCACTACTACATGTCGACACACAGACATACACATCAATATACTATTCACTTATAATTATATTTATATAGTACCAGATCACAAGAAAGTCGAATCAAGGCACTTTACGCTAGTAAGGACTAACCTTACCAACCCCCAGAGCGAGCACTAGGCAACTGTGGTGAGGAAAAACTCCCTATAAGGAAGAAACCTCAAGCAGACCAGGCTCTTGGGGGTGACCCTCTGCTTGGGCTGTGCCATATATACCTATATACATACTTATATACTTTACAAACATAAATATATACATACATACATACATATACACAGTCACTTATATACATATACATATACACCTACCCATATCTATATATCTACATACGCATATACATACCCACACATTCAAATATACAATGAGTCCCACTTATAAATTGAACATTCCATATAAATCAAATTATATTTGCTTCTTTATGATACTTAGACATGATGTTCTTTTTGAGTAGTTTCTTAAATATTACTAAGGTACTACTCATTCTAACCTCTGTTGAACATTTGTTCCATTTCCTCACCCCAACCACAGACACAAAACCCTTTATATTTGTTCTTACTGATGGTTTCATAAAAATTGCACAACCTCTTAAACTATATCTGGATTCCCTCAATCTGAACAGACTCTGGACATGTCTCGGTAAGGCTTGGTTTTTCGCTTGAAATAAAGTTTGAATTGTAATGTAATCGACCAAATCTATGAATTTTAATAAATTTAAAGACACAAATAAAGAATGAGTTGGTTCACGATATTGTTTATTGCAGATGATTCGTATGGCTCGTTTTTGCAAAAGGAATATTGGATTGGTATTCGATTTGTAAGTGTTTCCCCATGACTCAACACAATATGTCATATATGGTACCATCAGAGAATGATATAAAGTAAGTAACCCTTCTTGCAGCAGTAGGTCTTTGGCTTTATACAGAATGGCTATAGTTTTTGACAATTTTGATTTCACATAATTTATATGTGGTTTCCAGTTAAGTTTATTATCAGTTATAACACCTAAAAATTTATTCTCTGTTACTAACTCAATTTCCTTATTGTTTATAGTTAATTTTTTACATTTGGGTGCCTGTTTATTTCCAAATATAATACATTTAGTTTTCCCAAGGTTGAGTGACAACTTATTAGCGTCAAACCAAACCTTAAATTTTTCCAGTTCTTTCTCCACTATGTCCCGAAGCTGTTCAAGATTTTCACCGCTACAGAACACAGTTGTATCATCCGCAAAAAGGACACATCTCAGTGAACTCGACACCCAACTTATATCATTTATATAGATTATAAACAACAAAGGACCCAGCACTGAGCCCTGCGGCACCCCACATGTGACATCCCTGAGTTCAGAATTTGTATTATTGAACTGAACATACTGAAATCTGCCTTGTAAATAACTAGCTATCCATTCATATGCCAGACCTCTGATTCCATATTTCTGCAGTTTAATTAATAGTATTCCATGGTTAATTGTGTCAAACGCTTTCTGTAAATAAAAAAAAAAAACACCTATTGTGTATTGTTTATTGTCAATTGCAGTTGCTATACTTTCCACAAAGTCCATCAAAGCATGTGATGTAGTTCGAGACCTTCTGAATCCATATTGTTCTTAACAAATTATGTTATGCTTCAGTAAATAATCATTTAATCTTTTAGCAAATATTTTTTCCAAAATTTTGGAAAATTGTGGCAGGAGTGATATAGGTCTATAATTAGAAAATGTGTGTTTGTCACCAGTTTTAAACAGAGGAATTACTTTGGCTATTTTCATTTGAGAAGGAAATTTACCAGTACTTAGTGACATATTGCAAATATAATTGAACGGTTTTACTATACAATCAATAACTTTTTTTAATAAAGCCATATCCAAATTATTAAAATCAGTCAATTTCTTACTTTTTGAACCATGAACCAGATCAAGTATTTCCCTTTCATGAGTACCACCAATGAACATTGAAACAGATTTGTTAAACTTTGAATTATTTACCCAGAAGTTATTAGTTGATGAGTCAATTTTACTGGCAAGATTTTTACCCACATTAACGAAGTATTCATTAAAGTGTTCAGCAATAGACTCGTCGTTATCAATCGTGATGTAGTTGTTACTCTGAAAAAATGAAGGATAATCTCTAGTTACTCTATTCTTTTTTTACTATTTCATTTAATATGTTCCATGTGTTTTTGATGTTATTTCTATTTTTGACAAGTAACTCATTATAATATATTTTTTTACTGAGTCTCATGATATTGATTAACTTATTCTTATATGTTTTATACTTACTTTCAGCTTCCTTAGTTCGTAGTTTTATGAAATGTTTATATAGTACGTTTTTCTCTTTACATGCCCTCTGAAGCCCCTTAGTTATCCATGGTTTGTTGCTATATTGATTTCTATATATTTTGTCAACAAATGGACAGTGTTTATTATACAGACTGGAAAAAATGGAGATGAAAGCATCATATGACCTGTCAACATCATCAACAAAAACATCTGACCAATTCTGACTTGATAAATCCTCCCTTAAATTATCAATTGTTTCAGGTGTTACTTTTCTACTCATGAATTTGGTATTGCTTCGATACTTACAACAACCCTCCAATGCAAAGACTGAGAAAACTGGCAAGTGATCACTGATATCACTGACCAGTAGTCCCCCACTAAGATTACCGGATATAACGTTAGTTAAAATATTGTCAATGAGAGTTGTTGAGTCCATAGTTATTCTGCTAGGATGAATGATGGTTGGAAACAGTCCTAAACAGTACAAGGTGTTTATGAATGAAGTGATTTGTGGATGATTGTGAGGGTTTAAAAAATCTATATTGAAATCTCCACAGACAAATAAATGCTTATTTCTGTTGATTTTGTTGTACATTCCTAAGATAATGTCTTCAAAGGTGTCAATATTTGTCCCAGGAGCTCTGTAAATACAACTAACAACTATGTTTTTGGAGTTTATAGATGTAATTTCTATGGTAACACATTCCATGATGTTGTCCACTGTAAATGACGTTGTTAATGAGTTTACAGTTGTAATCTGACCTTACAAACAATGCAACGCCTCCGCCCCTTCTCGTCTGCCTATTAACCAGGAACAATTCATAACCATCAAGATATACAAGATCTTTATTATCCTCATTTAACCATGTTTCTGAAATTGCAATAACTGAAAAACGTTTTTTGGATGTTTTTAAAGAATCATTAATAGTGGACAGATTACGAGAAAGACTTCTGCTGTTGAAATGTATAATTGAAAAATCTTCATCATTGATTTTATAACTTTTGAATTGTTCTTCTGTAAAATATTTGCACTGTCTCACAATATTCTCACTGAAAAAGGTATCAGGATCAATTTCAGATTCGAAGGGGCGGTTAGCAGAGTTATTATAATTAAATGTATCTAGACAGAGCTCCTGGGCAGAAATAAACGGATTATTATCCTTAGTCATTATGTCTCTCTTGTCTCCGGCTGTAGATGATGTGGATGAGTGGGTTGCTCCAGTCTGCATCATGGTGCTGTGATGTGTTTGAGTCCTCATACCTATTGTTCATATTTGTCCAGCTCCTCGATGTTCCTTATTGCCATAACCTTTGCTTGTTCTGGTGATCCGTTCAGTTTGATGAATATTTTACAGTTTGAAGTCCATGTGTGCTGGATTTTTCCCTGTTTCTTTAAGAAGCGTGCTTTCCTGGCGATGTCGGCATTCCGTTTGGTGAGATGTTCATTGATGAATACGTTTGTCCCTTTCAGTTTTCTTCCTTGTTTTAACAGTGCTGTTTTGTGTTTTCTGTTGATAAATCTCATGATGACGGTTCGTTTATCACCGTCATTTCTCCGGGGCAGAGGGTGGCACGCTTCAATGTTATTTAAATCCATTTCTATACCTTTAGATAGGAGGAAATCAGCAACCTGTTTTTCCACAGAGCTGACCTCCTGTTCACTGGGCTCCCCTCCGCTCTCATCTGTTACCGCCCGTGCGTAGGACCGTGGTTTGATGTGAAGACCTGTGATGATGACGTCGTTGATTCTGGTGTACTGCTCCAATTCAGCCACTCTATTTTCCAGCTGCACCAGACGCCGGTCTTTCTCAGCGTTCTGGAGCCGTAATGCCTTCACCTCCTCCACCAGATCCATGATTGATTTCTGTTGCTGCTTCACAACAGAAATCTCCTCTGATAGAAAGTCCAGAGATTTTTTAATATCGTCACCTTCCTCCGCTGTCAGAACCTTCTTAGGCCCCATGGTCGGCTTATGGGCAGCTTGACGATCGCCGATGTTAACAGCCTGCGTTGTTTGTCACTGGGTTGGATCTGCACTGCGCTGGTGCCGCGCGGCCTCTGTGTTTCCGCGCTGATGGATCCGCGGTGGCTGCACGAGGCCTCGGGGAAGCGGCACTCGTGACGCGCGGCTTTAATGACGCAGCGCGCGGCCTCTGTGAATTCACCACGTTGGGCGGGCCTCGGACGTTGTTGCCGTCCAGTCGCGGGACTAAGTTGCCGGTTGAGGTGGTATTCCCACTGTCCGGGTTGGCAAACACCGGCGTGGCAGATGGCAACTACAAACACCACCTCTGAAAACTCAGGTACAAACTTTTTGCAGCTCGCTCTGAGAGCTGACGACACGCAGGAACCCGACCCGAAAGGAACCGGTTCTCGGATGGGTATCGAGAACCGGTTCCTTTCGGGTGTCGTTAAGAAATGATTCGATCCACCAACATCAATAAGCTTTCTGTTTAACGATTCTGTTATCGGTCCTTCAGAGTGGCCGTTGTTTTGGGGGGGTGTTTGTCAGGAAAATGATAATTTCTATACATTGATTACAGACCCTGCAGCGGGTCCGTAATCAACTTTTCTGCGGTGCGGCTTTGCTTTGAACCTTGAACCAATCGAAGCAGTGGTTCGCAGATTGAAGCAGTGCTTCGATCTATTGCTTCGTTTATTCTTTCTTTCTTTCGCTTAATTTTCCCCTGCTAAAACCCTAAAGAGCATACGTCTGTGAGTATTATTTACCTTTTCTATGTTAAACCGACCTGTTATGGTCTTCTGAAACAGTTGATAGATGTATTTTATAACTTAAAAACGGGAGCGATGCTAACGCATTAGCATGTTTATGGCATTTTCAATGTTAAAAGTTAGCATTAAGCAGTTGCAGCTGTCATCGCGTTCGGGTGCATTTGTTTTCAAATTGTAATATTTCTTAAATTTATTTTGTTTTTTATATTAATAATCTAATGATTATTATATACAATTTTAGAGAAAGAGACAAAAAGAACCTGAGTAGAAACACAACAGAAAATATAAAAGCAACTAACAATGAACATAAATAAATACATACAGAAATAAATGTTTCCTGTGAACACCTAGTGACTCTTACACCTCCATTTCATCCCTGTTTTATTTAAGTTTAATGACAGTTTGTTTTGGTCAAACTATATTTTCAATGTGTTAATTTCGTCAGTGATTTCCTCCAGAACGATTTGCCAAGCTGGAAAACTGCTGCATCCTAGTAAGAGCAGAATACTACTGGAATGAATTTGAATAAGGAAAGTTGCTTTGGTTTTTTTTTGTTTTGTTTTTTTCTTCTCACCTAAATGGATGCTGCACTCACTCCAGTTTATCGTTTGGAATAGTCCCAAATTGCATTTCAGAGCTTCTAGAATGTAAACATTTTCGTGCAGGTGGTGTTGGGGGTAATTTTGGGTTTCAGCTTTTTTTTGTTTTTCACCGCTTTCATCCCTGAATATGTCAATCGTGATTTGTGTGGATTAAAGTTACTAACTGGGACTCCTGTCTTGTTGCGAGAAAGAAATGAGAATCGTCCTCCGTTCTGTTCACACAGCCCCAAACATTGCGCGGCTCTCTGACGAGTCAAGTTAGAACGATAGAATCCAGTCTGAATTAATAACTTCAAAGTGAAACACCTTTTTGTTTATTTTTATTTATGTCCAGAAATCAAGGGTACAGTGACCAATTTCATATTTATTTAGTTTAAGACTCAATGAAATACATAGAAAACCTGTAAAGCCTACTTTTAGTACAAAATTCACGAGGTATTGATAAGGGAATCGATAAGGAATCGGATCGATAAGCAGAATCGATAATGGCTTCGATATCGATAAAATCTTATCAATACCCATCCCTAGTCCTGATTATCCAAAACGGTGTGTAAACGGTGAAGAGAAGTCCTTGCAGCTGCGCCATGAGATCTCCCCTCTCCCACCAAGTCTTGGTGATTAAATTATCCCATGCCACAAAGAAATAAAATAATATTAAAATTAGTCCATTTTGTTTGTGTCGAGCGGACGGTAACAGTGCAATGTCCAAAGTGAACCTGAACTACACTACCCACAATGCTCGCTGCATCGACCGGCCAATCACGTGTTGCGCTTAATGATGACATCATCAACAAGCAACAGCCAGTCTGCCGTAAACCACTGATCTACACATGACAGGGATTAAAATGTTTGATTTTAGGGTATACAAATGTTTCTGACTGTTAAACTTTGCTCACTTTACCAGCAAAACAAAGTTAGTGGACTGAAAGTTATCGGTACTAAATTTATTGGAAGATAATTGGTCCGATGATTGTTTTAAAAGTGATCTGATCCCACTTTTAACTTTGTGTTTGTCCATTTATTTCTGCAAAATCGCTCTTTTGCACCTGCTCTGCCATTCTACATACACAATGAGGTGGCTGCTTTAATTATATACACCTGCTGCCGCAACTCATGTGGATCACTTCCAAAAAAATTCTTTATTTCTACTGCAGCTTACAAGTCACCATGATACATATTTTAACTTTGTGTCATGTCTTCAAAATCAGTCTTTTGCGCGCTCTCCTTCTGTGTTGCTGCACAGCTCTGCGCTGCTTTTAGCGGCTTCAAAGGAGTTATTTCTTCTGCAGCTTTAAACACACAGCCACTTTTACACAGTCATCCAAATTTTAACTTTGTGTTCGTCCATTATTGACTAAAAATCACTCTTTTGTGAGCTGGCTTCTGCCTAAATGCTCCTTTGGAGCATGATGAGTCACTGCCTCAGTGCACAGTGCGCACACACAGAGGAGCTCATGTGATCCATTAACAAGATGCTAAATCAGCCATAGACATACTTTTACAGCTAGGAACTGTTTTATCATGCTATAAAAACATTAAAAATCGTTACCTTAAGCTGTTCCAAAATACATTCCACATGGAGCAGGAAAGAGAGGAAAAAAGCGTCTAGATGAAACAGTTCTCTGTGATTCCAGAAGTGATTAGAGGTGTTTTCAGCATCCAAGGTTTAGCAGGAAATGATTAATGTGCTACAAAATAATTATTTTATATACATCAGCCGGCGCACAGAGCAGGTGGAATTGTGTGCACAAGAGGACAGCCGCTCCAAAAATAGCCTCTCAGGTCCTGCGTAGCTGCCAGGCGCATGGATAATGGGCTTTTAGCAGCCTCTAAGTCGTCATAGTAACTTGTACACAAATTGCCCCACACTGTTGTTGCTAAATTTTAAACATCTTGAAATTAGTGCCACGCTCAGAGATGAGCCTCATTAACTGAAGATAATGCCTCTAAGAGTCACGCAGAGCCACTATTCTCCTACAATAGTTGAAGAAACCCTCTCGTAGCAAAAAAAAAACAAAAAACAAAAAAAACAAAAACATGCTGCGTGGCTCATTATTCATCCTTCATTATGTGGTGGGACCAGTGCTGCATGGCCAGCATGTGAATATGGCCAGCATACGGCCAGCATGTGAATGCAACATTACACTGACTGCAGGGCAATGTACACAACAGTAATGCAGCATGTTGGAACAGCCTTAAGTGAAGGTGCAGCATGAAATAAACCTGAGTGTAAACAGTTTTCAGCCTGTTTGCATAGCTGAGTGTCTTCTTATTGAGGTTTCTTATTGAGTTTTGACTATTTGACTCTTACTTCTTACAGAAGTGTTTTTCCTTTTCTTTTTTATTGTTTTTTATTTATTTATTTATTTTTTATTTATTGTTTATGCACCAACAACACCAGATCAAATTCCTTGTATGTGAGAACTTTTGGCAATAAATTAGATTCTGATTCTGAAAATATATTTTGTGTCAAAAATACTTTCCTGCAGTTTTGTGATGATAGCTGTGAAGAACAAATTCCTCTTCTAATCATCACATAGCATTGAGGTAATGGGCTGTAGAAATGGTATGACATTCAGCAGCTGTGCAAAGTGAAGATGCTGTCTGTATCTTCTCCATTACACTGTAAGGTAGATGTGAAGGATGATGAATCTTTTAGATATACACAAATGACAAATTGTGCATAGAGATAACCAATGTTCTGTGAAAATTATCTGAAAGAATTCAGAAACCGAAAAGGTTGGGGAAAAAAAACTTGACAACACCACAAAAATCTTGGATTCAAGTGCATGAACTGAATACATACTCCTGACATTTGATCACATCTAATGTAGCTTATGAAAAGCCACTTCTAACAGGGCTTTGACCTTGAATATTTTTTTCTCAAGTAAAAATTTGTGGAATTGTAAACTAGTGTTGATGGAGGTTTGGACTCTATGAGTGCGGTGTTCTAGTTTGAGTTTTTTCTGCAATATACTTATGCAGTAAGCATATTTTCAATTCACTGCTTCAAATAGTGGAATTTGGAGGGTAAGGAAGGATGCGATTGGATTTTTTTACATATATGGTAAGATTAAATACTTGTCTTTGTATTTGCTGAACGATGGGCCACAGGTATGGTCCACATAGCGACAATTTACATTACTGCATGGCATGTTTTTTTTAAGCTTTTTTGCATAGCAAATTCATGTCCTCATACATAAATTCAAATTTCCAAATTATTGACTTCTTTGATTAAAATGAACTTTTCTGACAAGGATAGATGTGCTGCTTCAGATTAAAAGTTTGTTTGACATCAAATTTTCTCACATTTATTCTGCTCTGAAAAATGTCTATTTCACCATTGTTTCACTTCTGTAAAATGGCACATTTTAGCCTAAAAATACAAGACTGGTTACCATGACAACCACTGAAAGATATGTTCAAATATGTTCAAACAACCAGTTTGTATACCTTCTCATGTAATAAAGTGCACAGAATTTTTTTTTAATTCAAAGTCTTCCAACTTAATTAAAATCATTTCTGCTGCTGTCTGGGTTGCTGAGACACACTTTGTAAGGTTTACCAAAGAGACTTTTGGGGGATAGAAAATAAGTGCTTTCAAAGTGGATGAATGATGAAGAAAAGTTAATGAGGTAGCTAAAGCATGGGTTAAAGTTCTCCGTCACCACGACGGATTTCCTTCATTTGGAAAATTTAACCACACATATGCGTGCGCACGTGGTGTCATGCGTGTTTTGGGGCCGAAATATGATGCTCTCACTGTCAAAGCAACATCCCATTCTGCGCTAATCAGAGCAGCAGCAATGTCAGCGTGGACTGCGGAGGAAGGGACTGTGTGAATTTTAACTCCTCTCTGCTCTGTTTACTGCTTGCCATGAGCCACGGTCTTTCTCCTCTCTGTCTTCGTGGGAGCATTGGCAGACACAAGTAGTGCGAGGCGTGGCTTTGCTTTGAACCAATGAAGCATTGATCCGACTCTGCTTCGATGGTTTGTCGCTTGATCTTTAATTTCCCCCGTTAAAACCCTAAAGAGCATATGTCTGAGAGTAATATTTACCTTTTTTATATTAAACCGATCTGTTATGGTCTTCTAAAACAGTTGATAGATGTATTTTATAACTTCAAAACGAGACCGATGCTAACGTGTTAGCATGTCTATGGCGTTTTCAGTGTTAAAGTTAGCATTAAGCTGTTCGCATCTCAGCACAGTTTGTGTACGTTTTCTGTATAATAAATAATGGCTTAGTGTTTGTTGTCGTAAAAGAGTCAAATGTTTTACGAATTGTAATTTATTTTTATTTATATATTAATAATAATCAGAATCAGATCACCTTTATTGTTATTGTAATTTGCATTACAACGAGATTTGAGCGCAACTCCAAAAAGGTGCTTTCCGTGGTATGAGTAATTTTTAGCCAAATAAAAGATAGTGAAATTTAACAGTAAATTATTCAGAGTATATGCACAACTAATATAAACATAAGGTAAAATAAAATGAAATGTGGACTAATTAATGTAAAACGAGAATTATATACAACTGTTTAAGTTTAATGACAATTTGTTTCTGTCAAACCACATCTAAGCTGTGTTTTTACACAAGAAAAAAAATAAAATGCAGTAAACTGCACATTTGTGTCTTTTTTCATGAAAATAACTTATTAAAGATCAGCGGACAGCAGCGGATGGATTAGGTCTAAACATGGCGCCTTGTCTCGGCGCCATGTTTAGACATGGCGCCGAGACAAGGCGCCTCTGCGGGAGCTCTGTTATGTGCACTCTGTTTATTGTTGTTTGTGTGCATTTTTGAAACACTTGCCACATTTAAATATGATCGTGAAGCACTCCTGGGGATTCGGGATGACTTTCGTGAACTCTCAGGCGTTTGTTGGGAACTGAGGTGTGTGGATTTCAACATCTGCCCCACACGAAGCCAGGAATCGTGCGGCCATGAATGGAGCTATGGCCGAAAACAAGGTGAAAGATCCGGGAGGAGACACCACGGCGCTCCGCCTACACCTGAACTACACATCAGGGATTTTTTGGTACGCCGGAGGCATAGACATCGGGGGAAATGAGGAGGGCTGCTTGTTAAGCTCCGTCGCCATTTTTCAAGAATCCCTCTGCCATCACTGTATTTGGCTAACGTGCAGTCTCTGTCAAACAAGGCTGACGACTTGCTAAGCTGCATCCATACCCAGCACGAGGCCCGGGATTGTTTTGTTTGATGGAGACCTGGCTCCACAGCAACGTACCTGATTCCGCCTTCCAACCACCGGGATTCTCTGTTCACCACTTAGACCGAGTGAGGGAACAAACGGGGAAGTCCAAAGGAGGAGGTGTGTGTTTTCTCAATAAGCGGTGGTGTACAGATAATACTGTTGTTAACAGAACTTGTAACGCTAACTTGGAGTGTGCTGTGGTGAAGTGCCATCCTTTCTATCTCTCCCGGGAGTTTACGGTGATGTTTCTTTGCGCCGTTTACATCCATCTGGGGGCGGACTCTACGGCGGCTTTTGGAGACTTATGTAATATTTTGTACACATATGAGAACTCTCATCCTGATGCTGTGATAATAGTAGCAGGAGACTTTAACAGATGTAACTTGAAGTCTGTGCGTCCCAACTACCAGCACGTAAAGCAACCGACCAGAGGCGCACGTATTTTAGACCACTGCTATAGTAATGTGAAGTCCGCTTTTAGGTCTAGTTTAAGACCGGCTTTTGGTAAAAACCGATCACTCCTCTATTTTTCTTCTTCCTACATACATGCAGAGGAGCAAACAAATTAAGCCGCAAACGCATATCGTGCAGTGCTGGAATGAGGACGGTGAAATGAAACTCCAAGGCTGTTTTGATGCCATGGATTGGACTGTTTTTAAGTCAGAGAATCTAGATGAATATTGTGTTACTCTAACTGGATACATTCAATTTTGCATTGACTGCTGTGTGCCAAAGAAAGTAGTTAAGCGTCACCCTAGTCAAAATCCATGGTTTAATTTGGATGTTAAAATGAAACTGAAAGAGCGCTCAGTGGCTTTTAATTCAGGTGATGCTGCTGCATATAAGCGGGCCCGATATGCAGTGGAGCGTTCTATAAAGGTAGCTAAACGCTCTTATGGACATAAAATTGAAAATTTTTTTTAAAGAGAACGACCCAAAACGTATGTGGGAGGGTCTAAACAAGGTCACCTCATCTAAACCCAGGAGAGAGACCATTACTGATTTTGAACTCTCTCTACCTAATGTGTTGACCCAGTTTTATTGCCGCTTTGAAACTGGGAATGGGGAGACATTTTCGTTTCCAGAATTCACAGATGAGAACTATCTTATTCTTCATCAGAAGGACGTCCAAAGGTCCCTCAAAAGGACAAATGTGAGGAATCCCCCCTCACGTCTTTAAACTCTGCTCAGAACAAGTTGCCCCAGCTCTAACGGAATTTATCCAACTTGTCACTGAGGCGCTGCACTGTTCCACTTGCCTTCAAAAGGTCAACCATTATCCCAGTGCCAAAGAAGTCACCAGTGTCTTGGCTTAATGACTACCGGCCAGTGGCCCTAACTTCAGTTTTAATGAAGTGTTTTGAGCGCTTGGTGTTGAACTATAGTAAAGACCAGATTCTGGTAGCCGTTGACCCACTTCAGTTTGCTTACAAACAAAACAGGAGCGTGGAAGACGCCATTGCCTTTGCCCTGAACTCTGTATACAGGCATTTGGACAAAAGGCAGTCTCATGCAAAAATGCTCTTTCTGGACTATAGCTCAGCGTTCAATTCCTTGGTTCCAGCAAGACTCATTGTAAAACTGAAAAATCTTGGCCTTTGTGATGCCATGTGCAAATGGATTTTGAACTTTTTGTCTGGCAGGCCTCAAAGGGTTAAGGTTAATGACTGTGTCGCTGATGAACTTATTGTAAACACTGGCTCTCCATAAGGATGTATACTAAGCCCATTGCTGTATACCTTGTACACCTATGATTGTGTTGCTTCTAATCCCAACAATCTGATTATTAAGTATGCAGATGACACAACTATAATTGGTCTCATTCATGCCAATGATGACTCGCATTATAGATCAGAGGTGGAAAAAATAGTTCTGTGGAGCTCTTTCAAATTCAAATTCTTTCAAATAATTTAAGATGGAACTCAAACACTATTGCTATTGCTAAAAAATCCCGTCAGCGTTTGTTCTTTTTATGCAAGTTGAAGGCTTTCACCCCAAACAAACAAATTCTGACAAACTTATCGCTGTGCTATTGAGAGTGTCCTCACAGGAGCCGTCACAGTGTGGTTTGGTAACGCCACAAACAAAGAAAAACGAGCACTGCACAAAGTTGTCCGCTCGGCCAGCAGGATTGCAGGTGTGGATCTGCCCGATCTGGAGGACATTTATAAAAAAAAAGACTTCTTTCTCGAGCATTATCAATCATTAATGACCCATCTCATCATCCGGCCAGTGACTTTTTTGACCTGCTTCCCTCTGGCAGAAGGTATTGTGCCATTAAAAGCACAACATCCCGCCATAGCAGGAGTTTTTTCCCACAGGCTGTGAAAATTTTAAACAATGCACTATAGTAAAGCACTTTGGATCTGCACGGGCACTTAAGTTTTTGATATTTTAAACTACTATTTATTGACATTGAATATCTTCTTTTGATATTTTTATGTGGCTTGGGGGTTTTAATCATGCTGTACATGTTGAATGAATGGCTTGTGTTTGTGTGTTTGATGTGCACTGAGATCTGCTCGCAATTTTTTAATTACAGTGTGGTTTTTCTACTGCAAATGGCAACAAACTGAAACTGATATTACACTTTAGTCAGGCCTTTAAAATACTTTGTGGACTCTTTCTGTAATATGTTGTCAGTGGTTGAGATGATATAAAACAAAACATTACTCGAGGTGTGTTTTTGACGAGAATATAACATCATAACTTCATTACAAGCTCAAACGTTGATGTTGAGTGACAAAGGCCTTTTAATAATAACTCACTTCAAGAAATAATGGCAAAACTCACATGTAAGTAAAAAACAACAACAAAAAATGATTAATCGATTACTATAATAATCATTAGTTGCAGCCCAAGTTTGTTTTACGAGTGAGAGCATTTTACCGATTAAATGTGAATACGCCAGTTTTGAGTTTCTCAATGCACATGCGTTTTCAAAACTGGCGACAGTGTTACTTTGTGCACAGCAGAACAACGTTGTCAGTTGCTTTAGGCCCTAATTTTGTATTTTATTGACTGTACAGCGACACAGCACCCATTTGGTGCATTCACTGGATTAGAACAGATCAAAATACTACAGAAGACAAAGAATTTTTACTTGACAGTTTGAATTGAGTTTTCTTTGTTTCAGAGGACTTCATACCCATTAAAATTCACTAGAATATACAAAATTTGACTTGCTCTTTTAAAAAATTTCTGGGGGAGCACCCCCAGACCCCCTATAATCAATAGTGTGTTTTTACTTCACAGATTGAAGTGACTTTTATTTGTTTCAGTGGGCTTCATACTCATTAAAATTCACCAGAATGTACTAAACTTGACTTGCTCTTTAAAAAAAAAATCCATGGGAGATCCCCCAGACCCCATAGTTTGAAGTGACTTTTCTTTGTTTCAGAGGGCTTCATACCCATTAAAATTCACCAGAATATACAAAATTTAACTTGCTCTTTTAAAAAATTTCTGGGGGAGCACCCCCAGACCCCCTATAATCAATAGTGTGTTTTTACTTCACAGATTGAAGTGACTTTTATTTGTTTCAGTGGGCTTCATACTCATTAAAATTCACCAGAATGTACTAAACTTGACTTGCTCTTTAAAAAAAAAAATCCATGGGAGATCCCCCAGACCCCATAGTTTGAAGTGACTTTTCTTTGTTTCAGAGGGCTTCATACCCATTAAAATTCACCAGAATATACAAAATTTAACTTGCTCTTTTAAAAAATTCTGTGGGAGATCCCCCAGACCCCCATAGTTTGAAGTAAATTTTCTTTGTTTCAGAGGGCTTCATACCCATTAAAATTCACCAGAATATACAAAATGTAACTTGCTCTTTTAAAAAATTCTGTGGGAGATCCCCCAGGCCCCCATAGTTTGAAGTAAATTTTCTTTGTTTCAGAGGGCTTCATACCCATTAAAATTCACCAGAATATACAAAATTTAACTTGCTCTTTTAAAAAATTTGTGGGGGAGATCCCCCAGACCCCACATAATCAATACTGTGTTTTTACTTCACAGATTGAAGTGAGTTTTATTTGATTCAGAGGGCTTCATACCCATTAAAATTCACCAGAATACACAAAATTTGACTTGGTCTTTAAAAAAATGTTCTGGGGGAGCACCCCCAGACGCCCCATAATCAAGACTACACCCCACCCCCACCACCCTTCTATGTACCTTTTATGTTCAGGTTTTGCATTCTTTTTATGCTTTGTCTGTCTCTCCTTAGAGGCTGTTTAGAATAGATTTGTATGCTGTATAATGTGTTTATTGTATTTATTGAGGAAAAAAGAGTGTGTGTGCCCCCACTACACCACATTTTAGGGAATTGCTGGCATTGATTTTTGCCAGGAAAAAAATTTCAGTCAGATGAAAATTTATTGCTTTAACCCATGAGCTAAAGGTAAGCTACATTTGTGCCATATTTTTCAGTGATTTAACAACAAGGGTATGTTATGAAACTTAGATTTACCACATGAATGAAAAGGGGCCCAGGTCTGCAGTAATGTTTGCAATGTTCTTGCCCAATAGCAGCAAAGCAGAAGCTTGTAAAATGTTGCTTGATATGCTGACATGAGTTTCAGGATGTAGAAAGCTTGACTCAGCTGTGCTGGCTTCTCGTAGTTGTTTATAGCAAAGACAAATCAGACAGTGAATGAACTGCTTGTTTCCACCACCATTATGTTTTTGCCTGTGATTGCTTGATTACTATAATAAACAATTAGCTGATCTTTGGTGGTGATTTTGATGTTTATCTGGAGCCAATTTCTCAAACATTATGAGACATAACAATTGTGATTCATGATTCACAAACTCATTAAAATTTCAGAGAATATGTGTTGTCAACAAATGCAAGCAAAATTTTGGAGGATTGTATGCCCTTGGCATAGATATAGACTCTGTGTTGCTGTAAATGGTCTGACTTGTAGATTCACTCACTGGCTCAAGTGTATAAATGGAGACTTACTGTGACAGGTGACCACAGACGCCACAGTTTTCCTATTTTTGCAGCCTAGTAATTTTTAGGAACTTCCCCCATTTTGTTGTCTTGTGTTGAGGACTTGTCCTCTTTCAGGGACACATCACTAAATCACTGTTTGTAATACAAGTGGCTCTTTGTATATTTTATGTGTCGATATGGTCAGTGTTGTATAAATACACACACACACTAAGACACAAAGATTGATGAGTCCCAAGAGAATAGATTCTTTTTCTGTTTTGCTTTCTTTCTTTCTTTCTTTTTCTTTTTGTCTTTTTTATTGTTTCCATTTACGGTACTATGTTTGATCTTGGGTAGGGGGTGGCAAAAAAAAAAACCCCAAAACAATACCAAGGGTAGCTTGTATACAGCATGACATCTGTCCATGCAGTTGCAGTTTTAAAACAAAAACCTTGAAAACTGCATCAAGTACCAATATACTCCTGAGACAACAAAACTATTCTAGTGTTAATGTTGCCAAAAACTTTGAACTGTGGCTCTATTAAAATAGTGCAACAACAAATTTGTTAAAATGGAAGGATGCATGATTGTAAAATATGTCTGTTTTTCATAACCCCTCTAATTGCACATGGACCCGTGGCTGTAAAGTTTGTATCAGCAGAGATTTATGTATAACAGTGCGACTTGAACATCGGGCTGGTTTCTGCTGCCTCAAGAGCCTGTGGTGCCTTTGCCAGTTATAATTGCATGACTTCATGTAAAATGATTTATGGAAGGAAATTTCTTGTTATTCTAAATAAATTCCTGTACCCATCAGTACCAGTGAGGAATGTTGCATGCTAGCAGATTACGGTGTTGCTACTTAAACATATTTTATGTATTCTTAGCTGCAGTGAGAACATTCATTAAGAAACAGCATAACTGTCTTAAGTTGTACTTGTCTATTGTAGTTCAAATAATCTGATACAGATGTTAATTTTCATCTGGCACCCTGTATCCAGTAATTGATTATTATGCTCCCCCACACGAGTCTGTGCACAGGTTTTGAAACATAAACTTTACATAAACTTACTTTTCTCTGTATTTTGGTTTATTTACAGTTGCATTTTCTCTTTTGGTTTGATCCAACTTCTGAAGTCTCTTGGAAAGTCAGCCTGGGAGCTAGTTATGAAAACATCCCACCAGAAGCAGCCCCATAGCCTATGTTGATCGTCATCCAACAGTTTTTGGAAGTCGCAACTTGTCATAGTAACAGAATAACCAGATCTTTTCATGCTGGTTGCCCTGTGCCTGTTTTTTCTTTGTTCTTCTTTGTCTTTGATTTTTCTGCATTAAAATTCCATTTAATTCATCTGTACATTGTTAGTGACGGGTGGAGCAGTTTTGCTTGTGTCGTACCTCAACAGGATAGTAGATAACAGCTAAAACCTTGTAGCACGTTAGATTGGTTGGCCAGATTTGGGTAGTTTCATCAATTCTGTGCCAAGATTAACAGTGAGTATTCATACTCCATGTGTCTTCCATTGGTAATATGTTTCATGACATTCAGTTGGCTTGGCGTTGGCTTGATCACTTTGTAACATAAATTAGGTTTTCACTGCAGCATGTATTGTCTTCCAATAAAACAATTTGTTGTGTTGTTGACCTGACCACGGTATCATGTAAAATAAGTTGTAAGAAACGAGTTTGCTATAAACAAATGAAAGTTTGTTAAATTAAGAACCTTAAAGTAGTATAGTGTGTCTGTCTTTCAATAAAGACTGTGTGCTTCTGACTGGAATCCTGTTATTCGCTACAATATGTATGAATCCTGGGCAAAATTCAGTTCAAAGCAGTTAGGGATATAATGAAATTGCTCTGGTAAGGGAAATAAAGGTAAAACAAAGAACTGAATCATATATCAATAATGAGATATTAAAGTTGATCTCTGAGGGATAAAGCAATATGCCATTTTCAAAGATGAGGTGAGGAGCTCCACTATAAGCTGTTTATTCCATATAGCTGTTATGGAAAATAACAGCTTATAGAAGTCGTTGAAATCCCTGGGTAATGCTTCAATTCAAAGCAGGTAATATTGGACTTGATATAAAGAGTGAGATATGTTATGATAATAATAGTATAGTGGAACAATTTAACACACGTTTTAGAACTATTGCATCTGAATTGGTAAGGCAGTTTCCCAGTGCGTTGGGAAAATGTGCTGTTGATCATGTAGTGTCTTTTTTTTTTATCAAACTTTTGTTAATAAAAGTGCATTAAATAGGGCTGGGCAATATGACCTAAAATTCATATTGCAGTATAAATAGAATCCCTTCACGGTAATGGTATATATCATGATATAAATGTAAGTATAAAAATTACATTATAAGTAGGCTTGGGTATCGAGAACCGGTTCCTTTCGAGAATCGTTAAGAAATTATTCGATCCTCTGACATCAGTAGCCTTTATTCTTAATGATTCCCTTATCGGTCCTTCAGAGCGGCCATTGTTTTTGAGGGTGTTTATCGGGAAAATGATCATTTCTCTGCGTTGATTGTAGACCCTCCAGTGAACAACCTCTTCTGCAGCAGCTCTGCTTGAAGCAATAAAGAAGTGCTCCGATCCGCTGCTCTGTTGGTTCTCTGCTTCGCTGATTTTCAGAAATAGAAAGTCCGCTTCTTAACCCCTCTCAAAGCCATTTAAAGATGTCAATTGTGAGTCACATTGGTGCACATTAAAATCACTAACTCAGACTCTTGTCTTGTTGCGAGGAAGAAATGAGAATCGTCCTCCGTTACGCTCCAAACGCTGCGCTGCTCTCTGCAGAGTCAAGTTAGAGTCCGGTTGTAATTAATAACTTCAAAGCGAATTGCCATTTTACATCAAATGACACCTCTTTCCAAACATTGTAATACAGACAACATACCAAAATGTTTTTTTTCAACCCCCAAAATAAGACATCCTGCATTCTTTATGAATAACATCCTGATGTTTAACGCAGCCGCTGCAAGAGCTCAGCTCAGAGTCTGTGAAGTTACATTTGTGCCATTAATGTCTGAAGTAGGGGTGCAGCTATTGATCATTTTAGTAGTTGAATGTTCTATCGTTTATTCTGGCGATTAATCGAGTAATCGGATAAAAAGTACTTTTTTGTTTTTAAACAAGATCAACAGTCCAGGGCTTTTCCTAAGCAATGGCACAATGTCGCTGCGCCATTACACAGATAGTGTATCCCTTTCTGTTTTCCTGGGTAATTACCGTATTATTCGGACTATAAGTCGCACTTTTTTAAATGTTTTGGCCGGGGGTGCGACCTATACTCCAGAGCGACTTATAAATGAAAAATATACCGTAATAAAACAATTGTACGTGACAGAGTCACTCTATACATCATGGGCACTATAGTATGGCGGCTGCCCTATAGGTCATGCTGGTCGCAATAACCAATCAGAGAACAGAACATTGGACGCGTGTTCCTCACCTCACCCAGACAATTATTGTGAAACAGCGTGTGAAGCAGATGAACACGGTGCTTGCTGTTATTCTGGGAGGGCTAAGAAAACCGCTTCAACCCTTGGATATCAGTGTAAGCAGAGTGTTTAAGTTGACGCTGAGAGCTGCGTGGGAGCACTGGGTGAGCGATGGCGGAGGATTAGCGTCTGCACTTGGAAGGAGCTGGCGTCGACACCACGGGGAGATCATGAGCAGCGCAGGTAGGTGCTGCACGAATATCGGCAGCTGACACCTGGTGTGTACTATGTTCCACAGCGGGTAGTATGTTAGAAAAGAACCATTCAGCGATGGTGCGGGTTATGGTTTGGCTCGCAATGTGGTCTGCAAAATACAAACATATCCGTAGGTAAAATGCAGCTCACAAGAGGGTGCTCAAGGCTTGTGTGACTGTTCCTGTGACTTCTGACTACCATAGAAAAATAAAAATTTCAACATTACTGATAACTTAACAAGACAACGGAGAAGGCCCGAAAAAATACCACCAAAAAGAAAATCATACTCTGCAGATTACAAGTTACGACTATTGAAATATGCATCTGAAAACGGTAGCCGTCACAATATTATCATCTGAACTTTTCATGTTAAGTTAACATACCTGTATGTCCATGCGACTTATAGTCCAGTACGACTTATTTATGGTTTATTTTTCTTTATAATGGATAAAGTGGCTGGTGCGACTTATACTCCGGTGCGACTTATAGTTCGGAAAATACGGTATTTGTTTTTTCACATCTTTACAAGTTTTGGATCTTTCCTGGTGTCAGGAGCTCAGATAAAGTCGTGTCAAAGTCTTGACATTTTGCTGAAATGGCGATGGGATGTGGCTTTGTTTGTTTTCCCCAGCTTGTAAAATGTAATCATTTTTAACTTTTTTTTTTTTTTTAATAAAGGTTGGTGAACTGGGTCCCTGCGTGACATTTTTTAAATCCCTTTCTCTGTGATTCAGCAGATGCATTTCAGCTGGAGGTTGCAAGCCTCACAGTCACTTAAAAAAAAAAAAAAAAAAAATTTAAGTTCTGTGTTTGTGAAGCGCTGTGTGTTGCTCAAAAAAGCGAAAATTAAAAAGTGAAACACTCAGTGCGAGTCTGAGCAAAACACAGAAGAAAGAGAGGCTCTTCTTTCAGAGACTGTCTGTCAGTGTGGCCAGGGACGAAGCTGTGACTTGACTGGTGTGAGGGCAGTGCTGAGAGCCCCTCACACCAGGTAGAGAGAGGCAGCAGCCAGCCACTGTGCGAATAGTCACTCCCCATGTAGAGCAGCCAGCGGACAAAACAGTTTTTTTTTTACAGAAACACACTGCTTTGCTTTAAATGCGTAATAAGCTATTTCAGATGATCAGTGTGGACCATCTTTCTCCTAAAAGGCTTTATTTTACTGTGTGTCATGTTGGAAAGATGTAGCTTTTGTGCTAAATTGATTAGCGCTTACATGGCTTAAGTGCATGCTCTAGTCTTCTGTTTTTTCTGGGGACGTTACAGCACCATACACAGGCCTGGCATATGTACTACAACATTAAACAACGCTTTGAGGCACAGAATTTGCCTTGAACATTTTTTGTAATCAAATTATTCGAGTTACTCGACTAATTGTTTCAGCCCTAGTCTGAAAGGAAATGCTCTTGACAAAAACTACAGATTTTGTTTATTTCCATTAATGTCCAGTCATCTAGGATCCACCATGTACAGATTTTATTTATGTCCAGTGATCTAGGATCTAGTGATTATGTACAGATTTTATTCATTTTTAGTTATGTCCAGAGATCAAGGATCCAGTGACCAATTGCATATTTATTTATGTTACGTCTCAATAAAATGTTGTTGACATAGAAAACCTGTAAAGCCTACTTTTAGTTCACAGAAAATTCACAGGAGGTATTGATAAGGAATCGGATCAGTAAACAGTCTCGATAATGGCATCAATATCACTAAAATCTTATCAATGCCCATCCCTAATTTTAAGTGTTTCTGAATGGGTCTCTTAGCAAATGTAAATTGATTTAAAAAAAAAAAAAAGAACAAAAACGGATATAATTTCATTTTAAGAGCATTTATTGTGCAGATCTTAAAACTACAGCTACAGTTTTCCAGAAGGTACATCTAAGATGCAAGGTTGATTACGGTAGATGTTTCAGTGAAAGAATTACATTTATTGTTGGGTTATTGGCTGAAGTTTCATCTCTTGAACACTAGATGGCACACCTGCTCTGAATACATGAAGCGTTTTCAGGATGGTATGCTTTTCTTAATTTACAAAAGTCAACACGAAACCACCACCAAAAAAAATTAATAAAGTACTTCATTTACTCATATTTGAAGTCAGTCTGGGTAAATCGGCATTCTCTAACTGATTTTGTCTTTCTGCTCTAGTTAAAAAAAATCCTTGCGTTATTTAATGTGGTCCTTTTTCAGATGTTTGATTCAGGTCATGATGGAGCAGTCCTCCTCCACCTGGAGCATCCGCTGAAATAAATAAACAACAGCTTTGCAAATATCAGCAACAGAACTGCTAAATGTGGAAGACACTCAGGCGTCTCACAAACTAACATGAACACTCCTCGTCTCAGTGAGAGACATGCCTCAGCTCAGAACACTCCCCCTCCCCTCCCCTCTGCACTCTGTAGCAAAGGAGCACTGTTTCACAGACACTTCACAAAGGAGTTTTCCTGGATCAAAATATTTCACAGGCATTATCTCAATTAAGCCCCACGGTCACACGGCACTAATGAAGGACACCAAAGCCAAAACAAAACAAGAAATCTGGACTTTCATTGACTTTCGGAGACATCATTTAACCATCATCCAGCATCTTTCCTGTAGCTGGCGCTTCGTTAGAATTTTCAAACTGTTGAAAAATTTGTCTGTATTTCGTTTTACTTTGTCTTCACGGTTCCTTATCATTTGCTTTGTTCCCGTAATGTCAGCATTCCATTTGACTGTCCTCCAACTTCGTCCAGGCTCCCAAGTCCGACATCTTGCATGAATGTTGATGATATCTGAACGGATCAATAACTAATGCTCTGACGAGCTGCACGTAACATCCTTGTATCACTGATGACTCATCCATGTGTGGGACAAAAGGCAACATTGTCATACAGAAACAATAGTGGGAAGAACATTTTATCAACTACTTTAACTATTCATAATAATAATAATGACTTAGATTTATAGAGTGCTTTTCTAGACACCCAAAGGGCTTTACAAGTTACATTAGTCATTCACTTGCACATTCACACACATTGATGGTGGTAAGCTGCTAGTGTAGCCACAGCTGCCCTGGGGCAAACTGACGGAAGTGTGGCTGCCATTCTGAGCCTACGGTCCCTCCGTCCACCACCTCATTCATACACAGGCACGGTGCGTTCAGTGTCTTGCCCAAGGACACAACGACAATATGCAGATTTTTGACTGGTTGGGAGCCGGATTTCAACCGCCGGCGTTTCGGTCACAAGATGGCTTGCTCAACTAACTGAGCTATTGCTGCTATTTACGCATGTTCCAACCGTTTGTGGCTGGCCTGTGCACACACGTTGTTGTTGTGAAGGCAAACAACATCTCTTACCTGTCGTGAAGACAACCAGATCCCGCACCTGCAGGTGCTGGGGATATGAGGACAGTGCTGGCTGCGCTCTGTGTCATACCCGCTATCATTCACGTCATCGTGAATGTTTTGTGTAAAGCGTTAAGGTCGACATTCGCTTTTGTTTTTCTTTTGTTAGTTTTGTTTTGTTCCTTTATGCGCTCTTGATTTGCAGGGTTTTCGGTGATAGGAAAAGTGCAGGATCATTTGTCCACCTTTTCTCGATGATTTGTGACTTTTTTCCTTCGTTCCACTATTGCTGTGTTGCCATGTGACCGAGCCCTTAGATGGTGGAGTCCACATCTCTACCGTAGGCCAAATTCATACCATGTACCATTTAAGATGGATATACCCTGCAGCCCTAATCCTAAATTACAGCTGAAAGTATTAGTGAAATATGTAAACTTAAAGCTGCAGTCAGACATTTACATAGTCTCATCACAGGCATGAATGTCATGGTAATTATGGGCTGTTAATGGTGTCCTTGAACTGTTCTTTCATTAGGGTGGAATGATTATACAGTATACGAGGTCTATTAGAAAAGTATCCGACCTTATTATTTTTTTAAAAAATCATATGGATTTGAATCACGTGTGATTACATCAGCCAAGCTTGAACCCTCGTGGGCATGCGAGAGTTTTTTCACGCCTGTCGGTGACGTCATTCGCCTGTGAGCACGCCTTGTGGGAGGAGTGGTCCAGCCCCCTTGTCGGAATTCCTTTGTCTGAGAAGTTGCTGAGAGACTGGCGCTGTGCTTCATCAAAATTTTTTCGAAAACTGTGAGGCGCATCCGAGTGGACACCATTCGACAAATTAAGCTGGTTTTCGGTGAAAATTTTAACGGCTGATGAGAGATTTTGGATTGTTTCTATCGCTGTAAGGACTTCCCACGGAGCGGGAGGTCGCAAAGCGCTCCGAGGCGATGTCGTCATCCTGTTTCAAGCTGAAAACCTCCAAATTTAAGCCTTTGTTGACCCAGGACGTCGTGATAGAACAGAGAAATTTCAGAAGAGGTCGTCATCAGCAGTTTATTTGGACATTCCACTGTTTAAAGGAGATTTTTTTAAGGAAAGACGTGCGGACGGATTGGCGCGTCGGCTCGCAGCCGGCGCGGCGTGTCCGCCACAGGAAAAACACCTCCGTTGGAAGCCTTAAGGACAAGTTGGAACATGCCCATCGAAAAAATTTTGATGAAGCACAGCGCCAGTCTCTCAGCAACTTCTCAGACAATGAAAATCCGATGAGGAGGCAGGACCACTCCTCCCACAAGGCATGCTCACAGGCGAATGACGTCACCGACAGGCGTGGAAAAACTCACGCATGCGCACGAAGGTTCAAGCTTGGCTGACGTAAAAACATATGAATCAAATCCATATAGTTTTTTTAAAAAAATAAAACGGTCGGTTCCTTTTCTAATAGACCTCGTACATCATTAAATAAGGCTCTTTGACTGCTCCCTTGTTTTTCACTTGCGGTCACCACAACAGATCCAAGGTGGATCTACATGTTGAATCAGCACAAGTTTTACAGTGGATGCCCTTCCTGACACAAATTCACATTTGCAGCGGGTCTGCTTGAAGTTTGAAGCAATAAAGCAGTGCTGCGACCCTCTGCTTTGCTGGTTCTCTGCTTCACTGCTTTTCAGAAGTGGCAGGTCTGCAATTTCTTCATTAACCCCCCTCAAAGCCATTTAAAGATGTCAATCATGACTCAACTTTGTGTTGAGTAAAGTCACTAACTGGGACTCTTGTCTTGTTGCGGGCAAGAAAAGAGAATCATCGTCTGTTCCCTTCCTGGTTTGTGGGACTAAGTGCACAGCTCCAAATGCTGTGCAGGTCTCTGAGTAAAGTTGGATAGATTTCGGTTGGAATTAATAACTTCAAAGCAAATGGCCGTTTTAAATCAAATCACATCAAATCAATTTTATTTATATAGCGCCAAATCACAACAACAGTTGCCCCAAGGTGCTTTATATTGCAAGGCAAAAGCCATACAATAATTACAGAAAAACCCCAACGGTCAAAACGACCCCCTATAAGCAAGCGCTTGGCGAAAGTGGGAAGGAAAAACTCCCTTTTAACAGGAAGAAACCTCCAGCAGAACCAGGCTCAGGGAGGGGCAGTCTTCTGCTGGGACTGGTTGGGGCTGAGAATCAGGAAAAAGACATGCTGTGGAAGACAGCAGAGATCAATCACTAATGATTAAATGCAGAGTGATGCATACAGAGCAAAAAGAGAAAGAAACACTTAGTGCATCATGGGAACCCCCCAGCAGTCTATAGTATATAGTCTGTAGCAGCATAACTAAGGGATGGTTCAGGGTCACCTGATCCAGCCCTAACTATAAGCTTTAGCAAAAAGGAAAGTTTTAAGCCTAATCTTAAAAGTAGAGAGGGTGTCTGTCTCCCTAATCCGAATTGGGAGCTGGTTCCACAGGAGAGGAGCCTGAAAGCTGAAGGCTCTGCCTCCCATTCTACTCTTAAAAACCCTAGGAACTACAAGTAAGCCTGCAGTCTGAGAGCGAAGCGCTCTATTGGGGTGATATGGTACTAAGAGGTCCCTAAGATAAGATGGGACCTGATTATTCAAAACCTTATAAGTAAGAAGAAGAATTTTAAATTCTATTCTAGAATTAACAGGAAGCCAATGAAGAGAGGCCAATATGGGTGAAATATGCTCTCTCCTTCTAGTCCCCGTCATTACTCTAGCTGCAGCATTTTGAATTAACTGAAGGCTTTTCAGGGAACTTTTAGGACAACCTGATAATAATGAATTACAATAGTCCAGCCTAGAGGAAATAAATGCATGAATTAGTTTTTCAGCATCACTCTGAGACAAGACCTTTCTAATTTTAGAGATATTGCGCAAATGTAAAAAAGCAGTCCTACATATTTGCTTAATATGCGCATTGAAGGACATATTCTGATAAAAAAATGACTCCAAGATTTCTCACAGTATTACTGGAGGTCAGGGTAATGCCATCCAGAGTAAGGATCTGGTTAGACACCATGTTTCTAAGATTTGTGGGGCCAAGTACAATAACTTCAGTTTTATGAGTTTAAAAGCAGGAAATTAGAGGTCATCCATGTCTTTATGTCTGTAAGACATTCCTGCAGTTTAACTAATTGGTGTGTGTCCTCTGGCTTTATGGATAGATAAAGCTGGGTATCATCTGCTTAACAATGAAAATTTAAGCAATGCTTTCTAATAATACTGCCTAAGGGAAGCATGTATAAAGTGAATAAAATTGGTCCTAGCACAGAACCTTGTGGAACTCCATAATTAACCTTAGTCTGTGAAGAAGACTCCCCATTTACATGAACAAATTGTAATCTATTAGATAAATATGATTCAAACCACTGCAGCACAGTGCCTTTAATACCTATGGCATGCTCTAATCTCTGTAATAAAATTTTATGGTCAACAGTATCAAAAGCAGCACTGAGGTCTAACAGGACAAGCACAAAGATGAGTCCACTGTCTGAGGCCATAAGAAGATCATTTGTAACCTTCACTAATGCTGTTTCTGTACTATGATGAATTCTAAACCCTGACTGAAACTCTTCAAATAGACCATTCCTCTGCAGATGATCAGTTAGCTGTTTTACAACTACCCTTTCAAGAATTTTTGAGAGAAAAGGAAGGTTGGAGATTGGCCTATAATTAGCTAAGATAGCTGGGTCAAGTGATGGCTTTTTAAGTAATGGTTTAATTACTGCCACCTTAAAAGCCTGTGGTACATAGCCAACTAATAAAGATAGCTTGATCATATTTAAGATCGAAGCATTAATTAATGGTAGGGCTTCCTTGAGCAGCCTGGTAGGAATAGGGTATAATAGACATGTTGATGGTTTGGAGGAAGTGGCTAATGAAAATAACTCAGACAGAACAATCGGAGAGAAAGAGTCTAACCAAATACCAGCATTACTGAAAGCTGCCAAAGATAACGATATGTCTTTGGGATGGTTATGAGTAATTGTTTCTCTAATAGTTAAAATTTTATTAGCAAAGAAAGTCATGAAGTCATTACTAGTTAAAGTTAAAGGAATACTCGGCTCAATAGAGCTCTGACTCTTTGTCAGCCTGGCTACAGTGCTGAAAAGAAACCTGGGGTTGTTCTTATTTTCTTCAATTAGTGATGAGTAGTAAGATGTCCTAGCTTTACAGAGGGCTTTTTTTTTATAGAGCAACAGACTCTTTTTCCAGGCTAAGTGAAGATCTTCTAAATTAGTGAGATGCCATTTCCTCTCCAACTTACGGGTTATCTGTTTAAGCTGCGAGTTTGTGAGTTATACCACGGAGTCAGGCACTTCTGATTTAAGGCTCTCTTTTTCAGAGGAGCTACAGCATCCTGGGTAGTCCATTAAAGTAAATGTAAATGTTATTAAGAAATGATCAGACAGAAGGGGGTTTTCAGGGAATACTGTTAAGTCTTCAATTTCCATACCATAAGTCAAAACAAGATCTAAAGTATGATTAAAGTGGTGGGTGGACTCATTTACATTTTGAGCAAAGCCAATTGAGTCTAATAATAGATTAAATACAGTGTTGAGGCTGTCATTCTCAGCATCTGTGTGGATGTTAAAATCGCCCACTATAATTATTTTATCTGAGGTAAGCACTAAGTCAGACAAAAGGTCTGAAAATTCACAGAGAAACTCACAGTAACGACAAGGTGGACGATAGATAACAAATGACACCTCTATAAATGACACCTCTTTCCAAATGTTGTAATACAGACAACAAACTACAACAGACCAAAACAATTTTTTCTCCAAAAATGAGATGTCCTCTGTTCTTTATCACTTACAGCCTCAATTCCAATGAAGTTGGGATGTTGTGTGAAATGTAAATAAAAACAGAATACAATGATTTGCAAATCCTCTTCAACCTTTATTCAATTGAATACACCACAAAGACATGATATTTAATGTTCAAACTGATAAACTTTATTGGTTTTGTGCAAATATTTGCTCATTTTGAAATGGATGCCTGCAACACATTTCAAAAAAGCTGGGACAGTGGTATGTTTACCACTGTGTTACATCACCTTTCCTTCTAACAACACTCAATAACTGTTTGGGAACTAAGGACACTAATTGTTGAAGCTTTGTAGGTGGAATTCTTTCCCATTCTTGCTTGATGTACGACTTCAGTTGTTCAACAGTCCGGGGTCTCCGTTGTCGTATTTTGCTCTTCATAATGCACCACACATTTTCAATGGATGACAGGTCTGGACTGCAGGCAGACCAGTCTAGTACCCGCACTCTTTTACTACGAAGCCACGCCGTTGTAACACGTGCAATATTTGGGAAATTGGTTTGGATCAGTCACTGTCTGGGGAAAGTATTGTTAGGAAAACTGTGAGTAAAATAAATAATGAATTAAAATTTCTTTACTGGAGTACAAAGTCTTTTAGCCTTGAAACCTAGATAACTGTAATATTCGCTCTGATATGAACTCATTTTGATTATCCCTCTTCTGCTTGGTTTTCAGGATTACCAGTTAAATCTAATTTGCAAGTGATATAATTAGGTACATGTTAAATTTTCCACCTACATCTCACGTTGGACCGGAGGAGTTTCGTAAAGCTAGTATACATTTTGTCAAATACAGAGCAGTCTAGAATAAACTTAATACGTTATTCAAAATAGTTCAGAATCAGGCACAAAATGTTTAGTTTGTGAGACACCAGAGGGCACCCATTTTCTGTTATATTGCTGCAGATTAAACATGCAGGTACAACCTGTTTTGCATGTGTTCCTCAGGGGGTACAGTAAGTTTAGACCTTGCCCTTATGAAGTGCCTTGGGGCAACTTTTTTTGTGATTTGGCAGTATATAAATAAATTGAATTGAATTATTAACTCATCAAAGCTGTAGAACAATTTGCCTGCCCATCTCCAAGCTATGGAGACCCTTTAAATAGAAAAAAGGGTGACTCTTGTTATAGATTTGAGTTAGATTTTGTCATCTTATTCTTTTTTTTTTTGTTCTGTGTTCTGCTACTATTTATGCTGTGTTAGAAGAAGAAGAAAAGCCTTTATGGTCATTGTTCATATACATATACAATGAAATTTGTCCTCTGCATTTAATCCATCCTAATTACAGTTAGATGCAATCCAGCCCCTAGGAGCGGTGGGCAGCCACAGTCCGGTGACGGGGACCATCTCCAGCTGTAGAGACGCTGCCTTGGTCAAGGGAAGATAAAGGAGCAGACCCTAAATAAGCATGTTTTGATCGTGGGAAGAAATCCGTGGAGACACGGGAAGACCATGCAAACTCCACACTGAAAGGGTGGGAAGTGATCTGACTACTTTGTTGCTGTGAGGCACGAGTGATAACCACTAAGCCACTCTTGTGTTATACTGTATCCCCACATTGAACCCGAGCATCCACCCACTCTTTTTAATGAGAGTTGCCTAAACTCACCCTAAATTAAATTAAAGACCCCAACAGATTGTAAAAATAAAAAAGAAAATAGTTTTGATGAGGTTTTTCTCGTCGTTTCCTTGTCTTACCTGTGACGACATCATCAGTGTGAGCTGGTCTTTCGAGTTTCGTAAATGTGTCGTGTGACCTGTAGTAACTTGTGTTTTGCATTGGTTATTGTTATTATTCCCTGTTAAAATTAGAATCTATTTTATTATTTATTTATAAAGCCTTAAATGGACTGGCCCCACAGTACATCGTGGACCTCCTCCAAATTTATTCTCCGTCGCGTGTCCTGAGGTCTGAGGATCAGTTCCAGCTCATGGTGCCAAAAACCAGGGTTAAAACCAGAGGGGGCAGAGCCTTTTCTGTGGCAGGTCCCAGACTTTGGAACGCTCTGTCCCTCCACGTCCAAACTGCTCCCACAGTGGAGTGTTTTAAGTCTCACCTAAAGGCCCACTTTTATTCTTTGGGTTTTAGCTCCGTGTGAGTTGCATGGTCCTCTCTTTTAGTGTTTTAACTTGTACTTTTATGATATTTTATTATGGATTCTATTTATGGTTGGTTTTGTACTTTTCTAATGATACAGTGATGATATATAGATGATATATCATCACTGAGGCTTGCCTCTACTGGTGGTTGGCTCTCACTGCGGTATTGTATCACTTCCTGTTCCGGAGCACAGCGGTGTTTTTCTGTATCTGTTAGCTGTTTAATCTGCGCAGTTAGATTGATCTAGTTACCTAGATAATGATTTGTTTCACAGTGTAATCTTCACGTGCCTTAACTAAAGCCCTCCCTCTGCTGAATCACCTCTAAATTATTTACACATTATTCACTTTGTGTGTTTTTAGGAATCCGCTAGCTTAGCACAGCTACTAGCTCTTAGCCGGTTTAGCATGGCGGCTTCTCCTGTCTCTCCCGCACTTTTCTGCTCTGGGTGTGAAATGTTTAGTTATTCCTCGGCCTCCATTAGCAGTAATGGTACTTGTAATAAGTGTAGCTTATTTGTAGCTTTGGAGGCCAGGCTGGGCGAATTGGAGACTCGGCTCCGCACCGTGGAAAATTCTACAGCTAGCCAGGCCCCTGTAGTCGGTGCGGACCAGGGTAGCTTAGCCGCCGTTAGTTTCCCTCTGGCAGATCCCGAGCAGCCGGGAAAGCAGGCCGACTGGGTGACTGTGAGGAGGAAGCGTAGCCCTAAGCAGAAGCCCCGTGTACATTGCCAACCCGTTCACATTTGTAACCGTTTTTCCCCACTCGGCGACACACCCGCCGAGGATCAAACTCTGGTTATTGGCGACTCTGTTTTGAGAAATGTGAAGTTAGCGACACCAGCAACCATAGTCAATTGTCTTCCGGGGGCCAGAGCAGGCGACATTGAAGGAAATTTGAAACTGCTGGCTAAGGCTAAGCGTAAATTTGGTAAGATTGTAATTCACGTCGGCAGTAATGACACCCGGTTACGCCAATCGGAGGTCACTAAAATTAACATTGAATCGGTGTGTAACTTTGCAAAAACAATGTCGGACTCTGTAGTTTTCTCTGGGCCCCTCTCCAATCGGACCGGGAGTGACATGTTTAGCCACATGTTCTCCTTGAATTGCTGGCTGTCTGAGTGGTGTCCAAAAAATGAGGTGGGCTTCATAGATAATTGGCAGAGCTTCTGGGGAAAACCTGGTCTTGTTAGGAGAGACGGCATCCATCCCACTTTGGATGGAGCAGCACTCATTTCTAGAAATCTGGCCAATTTTCTTAAATCCTCCAAACCGTGACTATCCAGGGTTGGGACCAGGAAGCAGAGTTGTAGTCTTACACACCTCTCTGCAGCTTCTCTCCCCCTGCCATCCCCTCATTACCCCATCCCCGTAGAGACGGTGCCTGCTCCCAGACCACCAATAACCAGCAAAAATCTATTTAAGCATAAAAATTCAAAAACAAAAAATAATATAGCACCTTCAACTGCACCACAGACTAAAACAGTTAAATGTGGTCTATTAAACATTAGGTCTCTCTCTTCTAAGTCCCTGTTAGTAAATGATATAATAATTGCTCAACATATTGATTTATTCTGCCTTACAGAAACCTGGTTACAGCAGGATGAATATGTTAGTTTAAATGAGTCAACACCCCCGGGTCACACTAACTGCCAGAACGCTCGTAGCACGGGCCGAGGCGGAGGATTAGCAGCAATCTTCCATTCCAGCTTATTAATTAATCAAAAACCCAGACAGAGCTTTAATTCATTTGAAAGCTTGACTCTTAGTCTTGTCCATCCAAATTGGAAGTCCCAAAAACCAGTTTTATTTGTTGTTATCTATCGTCCTCCTGGTCGTTACTGTGAGTTTCTCTGTGAATTTTCAGACCTTTTGTCTGACTTAGTGCTTAGCTCAGATAAGATAATTATAGTGGGCGATTTTAACATCCACACAGATGCTGAGAATGACAGCCTCAACACTGCATTTAATCTATTATTAGACTCAATTGGCTTTGCTCAAAATGTAAATGAGTCCACCCACCACTTTAATCATATCTTAGATCTTGTTCTGACTTATGGTATGGAAATTGAAGACTTAACAGTATTCCCTGAAAACTCCCTTCTGTCTGATCATTTCTTAATAACATTTACATTTACTCTGATGGACTACCCAGCAGTGGGGAATAAGTTTCATTACACTAGGTTTAAGGATATGATTACTTCTTTATGTTCTCCAATGCCAGATGCTGGAGTAGGCCATGGGTCCTGTGATGGTCGGCTTTGCCCCCGGCGCAGGTGGTGCAGGCCTGGACGTACTCCCGGACGTCGGCTTCCAGAGACGCCCACCAGAAGCACTGCCGGACCACTGCCATGGTTCTTCACACCCCTGGGTGGCAGGAGAGTTTAGAACCGTGACAGAAGTCAAGGACTGCAGCCCTGGCTTCTGGTGGGACGTACATCTTGTTCTTGGGTCCAGTCCCCGGGTCCGGGTTCCGTGTCAGGGCCTCCCGGACGGTCTTCTCCACGTCCCAGGTAAGGGTGGCCACGACAGTGGACTCGGGGATGATGGTTTCCATTGGGTCTGACAGCTCGGTCCTGACTTCCTCTTCGTGCACCCGGGACAGGGCGTCAGACTGTTGGTTCTTCGTCCCGGGGCGGTATGTGGTCTGAAAGTCAAAACGCTCGAAGAACAGTGACCAGCGGGCTTGCCTGGGATTCACACGCTTGGCGGTCCGGATGTACTCCAGGTTCCGATGGTCCGTGAAAACCGTGAATGGTACCGAAGCTCCCTCCAACAGGTGTCTCCACTCCTCCAGAGCCTCCTTCACCGCAAGAAGTTCCCGATTGCCGACGTCATAGTTCCTTTGTCGGGGTCAACCTGCGGGAAAAGTAGGCACATTGGTGGAGAACCTTGTCGGACTCCCCGCTCTGGGATAGCACGGCTCCTATCCCTGAGTCAGAGGCATCCACTTCGACTATAAACTGGCGTTTTGGAGCGGGCTGCACCAGAACTGGCGCAGTCGAAAACCGGCATTTCAACTCCCTAAACGCGGCTTCGCACTGATCCGACCAGGTGAAGGGGACTTTTGTAGAGGTCAGGGCTGTCAGGGGGCTAACTACCTGACTGTAGCCTTTGATTAACCTCCGGTAAAAATTAGCAAAACCGAGGAACTGCTGTAGTTTCCTACGGTTTGTTGGTTGGGGCCAATCTCTCACCGCCGCAACCTTGGCTGGATCAGGGGCGACGGAGTTGGAGGAGATAATAAACCCCATGAAGGACAAAGAAGTAGGTGGAACTCGCACTTCTCGCCCTTCACAAACAGCCGGTTCTCCAACAACCGCTGCGGGACCTGATGTACATGCGTAACATGAATCTCAGGATCCGGGGAAAAGATGAGTATATCGTCTAGATATACGAAGACAAACCGATGCAGGAAGTCCCGCAAGACATCATTTACCAAAGCTTGGAACGTTGCGGGGGCGTTAGTGAGGCCGAACTGCATGACCAGGTACTCAAAATGACCTAACGGGGTGTTAAATGCCGTCTTCTATTCGTCTCCCTTCCGGATCCGAACCAGGTGGTATGCATTCCTAAGATCCAGCTTTGTGAAAATTCGGGCTCCATGCAGGGGCGTGAACACTGAATCTAACATGGGCAGAGGGTATCGGTTGCGAACCGTGATCTCGTTCAGCCCCCTGTAATCAATGCATGGACGGAGTCCGCCGTCTTTCTTGCCCACAAAAAAGATACCAGCACCCATCGGGGAGGTGGACTTCCGGATCAGCCCGGCAGCTAACAAGTCCCAGATGTAGGTCTCCATTGATTCGCGTTCCAGACGTGAGAAGTTGTACAGCCTGCGGGACGGGTACTCAACGCCCGGGATCAAATCAATGGCACAATCATACGGACGGTGCGGGGGAAGGGTGAGTGCCAGATCTTTGCTGAAAACGTCAGCAAGATCGTGGTACTCACATGGTACCGCCGTCAGATTGGGGGGGACTTTAACCTCCTCACTAGCTGTCACACCAGGCCGAACCGAGGATCCGAGACACTCCCGGTGGCAGGTTTCACTCCACTGAGCCACAACCCCAGACGGCCAATCAATCCGGGGATTGTGCTTTATCATCCAAGGATAACCCAAAATCACACGGGAGGTAGAAGGTGTTACATAAAACACAATCTCCTCCCTGTGATTACCAGACACCACCAATGTCACTGGTTGTGTCTGGTGTGTGATTAATGGAAGAAGGGTGCCATCTAGTGCCCATACCTTCAATGGTGAAGGTAGAGCCACTAGAGGGAGCCCGACTTCCCTTGCCCATCTGCTGTCCAGCAGATTCCCTTCCGACCCCGTGTCTACCAGTGCTGGGGCGTGAAGGGTCAGATCCCCACTCAGGATCATAACTGGGATGTGTGCGGATTTGCGGGGTTTCCCCGCGTGCGTGTTATGGCCCACCCTTAGCCTAGTTTCTAAGGGCGGGCGTTGTCATTTAACCGCTTGGGGCAGTTCCTCTGTAGATGCTCACTCGAGCCACAGAAAAAACACTCCCCGCGGGCCAGCCTCCGTTGTCTGTTATTTGATTTAACTTTGGCCCTGCTCGTGTCCATAGCTTCATCAGCAGGGGGAGCTGTTGCCACATGGAAGTCACAGGCTGTGGAGCATGGGGAAGGCGGCACCCTTTCGGACCTGGAAGGAAGAGGGACGGCTCGTGCCCGGCCACGCCCCCCGCCCTGCTCCCGACGGTGTTCCTCTAATCGGTTATCTAATCGTATAACCAGATCAACAAGCCCATCGAAATCCCGCGGTTCGTCCTTAGCCAGTAAATGCTCCTTCAGGACCGGAGGCAGTCCATTTATGAAGGCGGCGCAGAGCGCAACCTTGTTCCAGCCGGACCTTGCTGCCGCGATGCGGAAGTCGACTGCGTACTCCGCTGCGCTTTGATGCCCCTGTCTGATTGACAGCAGCAAGTTAGATGCAGATTCGCCTCTATGGGGGTGATCAACAACCTGTTTGAACTCCCTCACAAACCCAGTATACGTCGTTAGGAGCCGTGAATTCTGCTCCCAGAGCGCCGTAACCCAGTCACGTGCCTCTCCTCAAAGCAAATTTATTACGTAAGCCACCCGGCTGGCGTCTGACTCGTACATGACGGGACGCTGTGAAAAGACGAGCGAGCACTGCATTAAGAAGTCCGCGCACGTCTCAACACAGCCTCCGTACGGCTCCGGAGGGCTTATGTAAGCTTCAGGGTGGTGGGGGGGTCGTTGAATGACCAGCGGAATGTCTGATTCAGGCCTCCGGTCAGCAGGAGGAGGTGCTGCAGCAGCGCCCTGAGCTTGCGCTTCCACCCGGGCGGTGAGAACCTCCATCCTCCGATTGAGAATAACATTCTGCTCAGTGACTAAGTCCAACCGAGCAGTGGAAGCGGTTAAGATTTGCTGCAGCTCACCTAACACGTCTCCTGCTGACGCCTGTTCACCTCGCTCTTCCATTGGCTGTTCAAGCGATGGTTGACGCCCCTCGGGATCCATGACGCTGGCCGAGAAATCCTGTTGGGAAGGTGTAGTGACACGGACCCACAAGAGGGGGCGGTAATGAACGGACAATGGATGAGCCAAAAAGTAACAATTTAATGTTGTGAATTGCACAACGGAATACAGACAATTGCAGTTGAGGAGTACAGTCAATCATACACAAGGTGACGTGTGGGCAGGCTCGAGGATAGAAGACGTCTGTCCAGAGAAGAGCCGGATCCCACACGGCTTCCACCGCCAACGGATCTGAAGAACACCGAAGCCGCCAAGTCCTGGGTCCCAGGTGGCCACCATCTCCAGCTGTCAGACCAGGTACTGCTGGCAGAAACAGAAACAGTTAATGGTGGGTGTGTGAAGACACACCCAGTAATCGTTCCCTGAGTAGTTCCTCCGGGAGGGAGAACCTCCACCTCCAGATACAATGTCACCCGTGCAGCTCCTGTTGGTCTCCTTCCTGGATGGAGTGAGAGGCGAAGACCGTCGTCCTCTCACTGTCCACCAATCCAGCCTCCAATAGACCCCGCAGGAACACGGCTGCACACAGACCACTGTTTACAAACAATGAATAATCACAGCAGAGAAAATTACCTTGTTTGGTAGCTGATTTCTTGGCGGGGAGGTGGAGTTGCAGTCCGGCCTTTATGGTGATGGTGTTGAGTGGTGGATGAGTGACAGCTGGTACGGATGATGAGTGACAGCTGTCACTCCCGGTCGCTCCGACGCCCTCTCGTGCTTGAAGCCCGCACTTCAAGCAGGGCGCCATCTTGTGGTGGTGGGCCAGCAGTACCTCCTCTTCAGTGGCCCACACAACAGCATTGTGTTTGTCTGTTTTTAAAAAACACACGGTCTGCTCTATATTGGGAGTGACTATTTGCCCGGGGGCCGGCTGCTGTCTCTCTGCCCGGTGTGAGGGGAGTCCCTCACACAGCTACAGCTCCGTTCCCGGCCACACTAACAGGTTCTGAAAGAAGATCCGCTCAGTAAAAGTCCACTCTTTCAACTGTGTTTTGCTCAGACTCGCACTGTTTCACTTTTTAATTTTCGTTTTTTTGGGCAACACATAACGCTTCACAAACACTGTAACTTAACTAAAATGCAATTTAAAAAAGTGACTGCAAGGCTTACATGTTCAGCCTCCAGCTGAAATGCATCTGTTGAATTGTAGAGAAAGAGGGACTAAACAAAAAATCATGCAGGGACCCTGTCCACCAACAGAAAAAAAAAAAAAACTTGGTTAATAAAACAAAATGGAAAGACACATCCCATCACCATTTTAGCAAAATGTCAAGACTATGGCACAGTGACATTGTGCCATTGCTTGGTAGGGAGAGCCCTGGACTATTGATGATGTTTAAAAACGCAAAAGTACTTTTTATCCGATTACTTGATTAATTGCCAGAATAATAACTCGATTACTAAAATAATCGATAGCTTCAGCCCTAAAAAAAAGTCACAAATTGCAGAGAAAAAGTGGACGAATGATCCTGCACTTCTCCCATCACTGAAAAGCCTGCAAGGCCAGAGCGCATAAAAAAAGAAACCAAACCGAAACTAGCAAAAGAAAAACAAAGCGAATGGCAAACTTTTTAAACAGTATCAGTAGTGGCAGAGCTCTCCCTAAGCAGATTTTTAAGTTTAAGGTGTTCCCTTTCTCTGTTTTGCTGGGTTATTATTTATTTTTTCATATTAAGAGTTTTAGAGCTTTGCCAAACCATAAGCCCAGGCAGTCTGTGAAATCTTCAGTCTGCGGACAGTACATTCTTTTTTCCCTTCTTATTGCATATTTCATTTGCACTTTTTATTACTGTGATTTATTCAGTGTATAGTGTATATTTATACATGCTGTACAGAGTGTAGCTCACACCAAAGTCAAATTCTTTGTTTTCTGTGGATACTTGGCGAATAACACAGCCTTTGAAAAACGGCTGTGGATTGCAGCATTTCCACAAAAGCTGCCTGTTGATAAAAACTCTTACCAAATCTGAATTAAAGGTTTTTTTTAATCATTAAACATGACTCATTTAAAGTGCGTGTCCTTTCGCTTCATCTGCGGAGATGGAGAACGGCCAGTGGAGCGAAACATGATTTTTTTTTTTTTAAATATATACAAACACACTGCTTCACTTTAAATGCGTAATAAGTCCGTTTCAGACGATCCTCACGGACCCTTTCTCTTAAAAGGCTTTATTTTACTCAGCGTGTGGCTTTGCAAACTTGCAGCATCGCCTGCTACATTGATTAGCGCTGAGGTCTTCTTCTGTATTTTTTGTGGGAGCGTTACAGCGCCACATACAGGCCTGGCGTATGTACTACAGCTTTACACGAAGCCCCGAGGCAAAGAACTTGCCTCAAACATTTTTTGTAATCAAATTATTCGAATTACTCAATGAATCGTTTCAGCCCTAGTTGGACGACAGTCAAACAGAACGCAGATGGTACAGGAACTACGCAAACGATGAACAACCGTCAAGACAGAAAGCAAAACGTAATATAGACAAATTAAGGTTGTCGTCTGGATTTGTTCTCATTTTTCAACAGTTTGAAAAATCTAACGAAGCGCCAGCTACAGAAACGAAGCTGGATGATGGTTAAACGATGTCTCCGAAAGTCAATATAAGTCCACATTATTTGTTTCGTTTTGGCTTCTGTGTCCTTCGTTACTGCCATGTGACCGGAGCTTAACAAACTCTGGGATGGAGTGCAATTCTGTATCCCCCTTTTGGGCTTCATGGCTGGCCTCAAGTCTAACTTGTGGTTTGATGTAAGTAATACTGAGAAACCTGTTTTGGATGGTTGACAATATGTTGGACCACTCATATTACCTTTTATTTATTTATTGGGCTCTCCATGTGAGGATGCGTGATCATTTCACCCTCCCTCTTATTTCTACGGCCGGTCTTCTGCTGGCATTCATTACTGCATCAGCTGCAGACTATATGAAGTGTAGCTACAGGTTCATTGTTAGGGATGGGTATCGAGAACCGGTTCCTTTCGGGTATCGTTAAGAAATGATTCAATCCACCGACATCAATAAGCCTTTTGCTTAACGATTCTGTTATCGGTCCTTCAGAGTCGCCATTATTTTGGGGGGTGTTTGTCAGGAAAATGATCATTTCTCTACATTGATTACAGACCCCGCAGCGGGTCCGTAATCAACTTTTCTGCAGTGCGGCTTTGATTTGAACCTTGAACCAATCGAAGCAGTGGTCCACAGATTGAAACAGTGCTTCGATTGCTTAGTTTATTCTTTCTTTCTTTTGCTTAATTTTCCCCCGCTAAAACCCTAAAGAACATACGTCTGTGAGTATTATTTACCTTTTTTATGTTAAACCGACCTGTTATGGTCTTCTGAAACAGCTGATAGATGTATTTTATAACTTAAAAAGGGGAGCAATGCTAACGCGTTAGCATGTCTATGGCATTTTCAGTGTTAAGTTAGCATTAAGCAGTTGCAGCTGTCATCACGTTCGAGTGCATTTGTTTTCAAATTGTAATATTTTTTAAATTTATTTTTGTTTATATATTAATAATCTAATGATTATTATATACAATATATACTTATTATATACAGTTTTAGAGAAAGAGACAAAAAGAACCTGAATAGAAACACAACAGAAAATATAAAACCAACTAACAATGAACATACATAAATAAATACATACATACATGCATACAGAAATAAATAAGTGTTTCCTGTGAACACCTAGTGACTCTTACACCTCCGTTTCATCCCTGTCTTATTTAAGTTTAATGACAATTTGTTTCGGTCAAACCATATTTTCAGTTTGTTAATTTCTTCAGTGATTTCCTCCAGAACTATCTGCCAAACTAGAAAACTGCTGCATCCTAGTAAGAGCAGAATACTACTGGAATGAATTTGAATAAGGAAAGTTGGGTTTTTTTCTCACTAAATGGATGCTGCACTCACTGCAGTTTATTGTCTGGAATAGTCCCAGATTGCAATTCCGAGCTTCTAGAATTCATTTTCGTGCAGGTGGTGTTGGGGGGTAATTTTGGGTTTCAGCTTTTTTTGTTTTTCGTCACTTTCATCCCTGAATATGTCAATCGTGAGTCACTTTTGTGCGGATTAAAGTCACTAACTGGGACTCCTGTCTTGTTGCGAGAAAGAAACGAGAATTGTCCTCCGTTCTGTTCACACAGCTCCAAACGCTGCGCGGCTCTCTGAGTCAAGTTAGAACGTTTGAGTCCACTCGGAATTAATAACTTCAAAGTGAAACACTGTTTTATTTATTTTTATTTATGTCCAGAGATCAAGGATACAGTGACCAATTTCATATTTATTTACTTTAAGACTCAATGAAATACATAGAAAACCTGTAAAGCCTACTTTTAGTACAAAATTCACGAGGTATCGATAAGGGAATCGATAAGGAATTGGATCGATAAGCAGAATCGATAATGGCATCGATATCGATAAAATCTTATCAATACACATCCCTATTCATTGTTCCCCTATGTTTGTGAATAATTGACTCAGCACTATGTGACTTCTTCTACAGTATAGCACTCTGGAGGCAAAAACAGAAATTCAACCTACTAAGATCTCCTGCCAGATATACAACAGTTAGAGGACTTATGTCAGATAACAGATTAAATGTAATTAAACATCCAAAACTGTGAGATAGGTTTGAGAAAATGTGTTCAGTTCAAATTCTGATTGGACTGATGTGTGGCCTGTTTTCTGTCATCATAGCATGAGCTCTTTCAATCAGCACTTCTATTTTCACTTAAGAGTAGACCATTCTAAATAAAATTTTGCCTTACTTGATAATAAACATGTTTGAATGCCATATAAGCAGTCATTTTGCAGACATCATCAAACTTGACAGGTCTTTGTCAGAAATGGCATGAGATACATTTTTTATTTATGCTTCATACTTATCCAAGTTGGAAGTTGCATGCAGCATCCAAGCAAATGGCTGTACATACATATCCTTATTAATAATACAGAATTCTTCTTCTACTTAGTGCAGCTGTGTTAGGAGTTATGTTTGGGAATTATGGTTCCGGTTAGGAGTGATGATGAATGACCTTTTGCAGAGTGTGGGATGCTGCGCCATAAGCGATAGGGCATCGAACATCTGAGACAGCAGTGTGGGTTTGTATCCCACTCATGTTAAAGTATTAAATGGCTGTTGTAAAGTGAGAAAGATAGATGATTACACATATTTTGCAATCACAGAAAGTGTTTAAGATCATCACTTCAAAACGTATTTTCTGCCCTACACACAGATACAAAATAAGTAAAGCTGCGTACCACTATAATCTAGATTAACCAATCAGAAGATCTATACACCTATAGAATTTTGTTTGATTATTATGGCTATGTATGGTTAGCCATTGCCTTGTGCGTTTCAAATATTTCATCATGTCAGCCTTGGCAGATGGAGATTCCATTTTTTAATTCATTGTTGAACAAAAGACTTGCCACAGCAGATGGCAGTATGAAAAGTTATGAAATACAGTTTACACTTAAAAGTCCTGCTGAAGGTTCCTGCTTCCCTGTACGGCTAAATAAAAGTCACAGCTAATCTATTAAGTTATTTTCAAGCTGGTGTATACCACTGCAGAGCTGAAGGACAGCAGCCTCAGTAGTTGCTGTGGCAAAAACCCTGGTGTGGGAGGAGTTTGCAGAGGCCATGGAGACTGACTTGCGGTTGTCCTCAAAGCAGTTCTGGTAAACAGATAGATGACTCAGGAAAGGGAGGTAGTTAAGTTTTTGTAGCTGCTTTTCAATCTGTCAGTAAATTGAATATGTTTGGGCTGTAGACAAAACAAGACATTTGAAGGAGTTATCTTGGGCTCTGGATCACACTGATCGAGATTTTTCACCTCCCCCCATTTTAGAGACATAAGTAATGGAGAAAATAACACTGGTCAACACGATTTTTCTTGCATGCAGTTTTGCAGTGGATTTTGGGTAATTTGAGGGCCCTTAAACAGAACCTGATGTTAGTTTTTGCGAATCACATCACGTTTCTGAGATCCAAAAACATATTTCTCATATCAAGCATTGAAACAAAAGCTGCAGTCTCCTCTTCGGTGCCATAAATGATATTATGGCTCTTGTTCCCATTTTGTGAACCTGGTTTAAAAACTATGCTTTTGAAGCTGCTTTTGTGCATGATTAGTGGCATCAAGCTCGTGAGTGAATGAGCAACTTTTTCATTTTCCATCAATACGAAACATGCAGATTGCAAAAAAACAAACAAACAAAAAATTTAAAGTGATGTCATTCAGATTCAGCACCCCAAAATTACACTAAATCAGTTCTCAAAGTCCATGCAAGAGTTTTTTTTTTTTTTTGACCAGTATAATCAGTCAATTATGAAAATAATCATTGGTTGCAGCCCTACCCTCGCATGGATATTAGGTAGGTCTTGGGAGTATGTCTAACCAGTCTGCATGTGTTTTGTGGGCTTGGAAAAGGAATATGATCGGGCTGTCCTGTGGGGAATGCTGTGGGGGTATGGGGGTACCGGGACCACTGCAACGAGCTATCTGGTCTCTATACAATGAAAATAGGAGCAGTCTCCACATTTTTGCATTACATCAGCCCTATTCCCTGTGGGTGTTGGAATCCACCAGAGCTCCCCCTTATCACCAAATCTGTTTGTGATGTTCATGGACAGAATTTCAAGGTGCACTGGGGAATAGAAGGGTGTCCAGTTTGGTGGCCTCAGAGTAGGGCTGAAATGATTAGTTGAGTAACTTGAATAATTGAATTACAAAAAATGTTCAAGGCAAATTCTGTGCCTCGAAGCTCCATTTAATGTTATAGTACATATGCCAGGCCTGTGTGTGGCGCTATAATGTCTGTATAGTAGAGAAGCGTGAATCTTCGACTGGACTGGATTGCTTGATGCGAGGACGTTTCACTTCAAATCGCAGAAGCTTCCTCAGCTAAACTTCTTGCTCTGGTAGTCTGACGTCTGTCTTGACTCTTGTAGAGAAGAATAAACAGAAGCCACAAAAGCTGGAGTTTTAAACCTAACCAGACCCCTCCTACCGAGAGGCAGACTGCTATAGGCTAGTGACTAAACAATAGCTCTAATTATCACCTATTGTGCTCTAGTTAGCACCCTCCTAATGACAGGGCAGCTGTCCCTTCTAATGATGGGACGGATGCCTCTCCTGACGGCTCCCCTGACGACTCTCCTGATGACGTGAATGACTCATTCCCATGAACAAAAGACTGAAACTGCTTTGACCTGAGTACCCCATTGTAAACAGGGGACAAAGCATGTCTCAGACCTCCTCCCCGGTTAAGGCTGGGTTTCAACTGTTTCACATAAATTGTCTCCTTCACTCCTCTCTCAAACAATTTCCCTTCTCTGGCTAAGATTTTAACTTCCTTGTCCTCAAACATGTGGTTAGTGTCTTTAAGGTGGAGATGAACTGCAGACTGAGGTCCACCAGTGCCCTCTCTGCCGTGCTGGTATAGCCTTTTGTGTAACGGCTGCTTAGTCTCACCTATGTAGTGTTCGTTACAGTTTTCCTGACATCTGATAGAATACACTACATTGCTCTGTTTGTAACTAGGGATCCTGTCCTTAGGGTGAACTAATTTCTGTCTCAAGGTGTTAACAGGTTTAAAGTAAACTGGGATTTTGTACTGTCTGAAGATCCCCTGTAGTTTTTCCCCTACTCCTGCTAAATAAGGGAGAGACACTCCTCTTCTTCTTGGCTCTGTCTCCTGTCTGTCTGGTCTCTGTTCTTTGAGACTTTTGCATTTTATCCAGGGACCATCGTGGGTAGCCACATACTGTGAGGGCTTTCTGGACATGTTGTTGTTCTGTAGCCCTTCCCTCTGTAGTTGTGGGCACCTGTAGGGCTCTGTGTTGAAGAGTCCTGATCACCCCGAGCTTGTGTTTAAGGGGGTGGTTTTAGCTAAAGAGCAGATATTGGTCAGTGTGAGTGGGTTTTCTGTAAACCCCGTCTGGAGCTGCCTGTTCTCTCCAATCGTAACATCACAATCCAAGAAGGCTAAATGGTTGTTTCTGGCATCCTCACGTGTGAACTTGATATTGGAGTCCACTGAGTTGATGTGCTCTGTAAAGTCCTCCACTTCCTGTTGCTTGATTTTAACCCATGTGTCATCGACAAACCTGAACCAGTGACTGGGAGCGATGCCCGTGAACGACTCCAAGGCAATCTTCTCCACTAGCTCCATGTACAGATTGGCCACAATGTGGGATAGCGGAGACCCCATCGCACAACCATGGATCTGCCTGTAGTAATTCCCCCTAAACAGGAAATATGTGGTGTTGAGACAGCTCTCCAAGAGTTGGCAGATGTGGTCTGGTGTAAGTTTGGTCCTTTTAAGTATGTGGTCACAGTATCCCATCCCATCTGCTTTGTGCGCTGGACACTGTTTATAAAATAATTATTTTGTAGCGGATTAATCATTTTCTGTCAGTTGTTGAAAACACCTCTGATCGCTTCTGGAATCAAAGAGGACTGTTTAATCTGGACCTTTTTTTCCCTCTCTCTGTCTCGTGTGCTGAGGTGGAGAACATATTTCGAACAGCCTAAAAGGTAATGTTTGTAATGTTTATATTGTAATAGCTTGGTGAAACATTTGCATGTTCATTCCGTCTTTATAAGCAGCTATAAAAGTTGTGACATGATAGATTTAATATGTTGTTATAATGGATCAGATGAGACGTGCTCTGTGCGAGCCGACACAATGACTCACACTCAAGACGAGCATTTACACAGAATGCCAGCGTGCCAAAGAGTGATTTTATAGACAATAACGGACAAACACAAAGTTAAAAGTTGGATCACAGTGTCAAAATGACTGTAAGCCGCGAGGATGAAGAAATAAAGCCAGCAAAAAGAAGCGCAGAGGTAACTGTCTAGGAACCTGTGCTTCAGTTCAAGCTGTTTTAGCGGTTTATTTTATTTTGGGTGGGGGGAGTGATCCACACAGGTGCAGGTGTATATAATTAAACCGGCCACCTCATTGTGGTGTCTTTTTGTTTTTTTTTGGTCACAGAGAGCTGGGTGAACACGCAGAACTGCTGCATATAATGACTCTGGAACACAGGTGAACTGCAGCCTGACACACAGATGTGCACACCAGCCGGACTGTGCAGGAGTGCCTTTTTTTGGACTGTGTTTAAAATATGTGACAACATCTTGAATGGATGCTGCGATTTGAAAACCCACACTTTAAAGGGACAAGTGTGGGAGGGCTGGAGGTTTGGACCAAACCCATTCCTAAACGTGCACCAACATCATGCTACATGGCTCATATGTGGCTTGACATGAATCTTATGTGGCGACACAAGCCATTTGAGGCTGGACGGGCCTCAAATGACAGGTCAGTCATGGCTGATTAGAGGCTGATACCTGGCACATGCGAGGTACAGAGTGGCACATAGAGGCGCCTTAGTAGCAGATACATGATAGATTTATACGTGAATCATTATTTGACCAAGCGCAATCAGAGATTTCTGATGCCCGTCAGTCTGGGTCTGGATCACCTCCAAAATTTAATGGAGTCTTTCATGCCCTAATGTCTATCTGTGGTGCAAATGTGGTGAGAATCTGTGAAGTAGTTTTGAAGAAATCCCTCAAAGCCTGTATAAAGTGAAATTTTTATCCAGACTCCAGATCCGGATCCAAATCACCTACAAAATTCAGTGGAGTCTTCCATGCCCTAATATCTATCTGTGATGCAAATTTAGTGAGAATCTGTGAAGTAGTTTTGAAGTAATCCTTCAAAGCGTATATAAAGTGAAATCTTGATCCAGAATCCGGAAGCAGATCCAGATCATCTCCAAAATATTATGGAGTTTTCCATGGCCTAATATGTATCTGTCTTAAAAATTTCATCAAAATCCATGAAATACTTTTGATGTAATCTTTCAAAGCCTATATAATGTGAAACTTGATCGAGAATCCAGATCTGGATCTAGATTCAGATCACCTCCAAAATTCAGTGGAGTCTTCCATGCCCTAATATCTATCTGTGTTGAAAATTCCGTCAAAATCTATGAAGTAGTTTTGACGTAATCCTTTAAAACATATATAAAGTGAAACTTGATCCAGAATACGGATTCGGATCTGGATCACCTTCAAAATTTAATGGATTCTTCCATGGCCTAATATGTATCTGTTGTGAAAATTTGGTGAGAATCTGTGAAGTAGTTTTGACGTAATCCTTCAAAGACTATATAAAGTGAAACTTGATCCAGAATCTGGATCTGGATCACCTCCAAAATTTAATGGAGTCTTCCATGGCCTAATATGTATCTGTGCTAAAGATTTTGTCAAAATACGTAAAGTAGTTTTGACGTAATCCTTCAAAGACTATATAAAGTGAAACTTGGATCCAGGATCCAGTGTCGAGATGAGGTGAACGTCGAGATGAGGTGCGTCGCACTACTGCGCATGCGTGCACATGCGCACATCGCTCTACCCCGAACGTGAAGACGTCACCCGTCGAGATGAGATGCCTCGCGCAACTGCACGTGGGGAGATGATGTAACTCACTCGACGTGCAACTGCGCATGCGCATTTTGTTTTTTTTTGTTTTGTTTTTTCCATCAGAGTTTTTTTTATTAATTGTATTCAGTGTATTTATAGCCTAGTAAGTAAAACATTTTCTGTATTTTACGTTAGGAGCATAAATGTATGTATATGTATATTTTGCCTGTCGAAATAAGCTAACTCCAGGTTAAAAATACTTAGCGTTTTATAATGAGTAGATTTTATACATTACTACGTTCGGATGAACAATTTATACATTTACTTGCCTATCAAAATAAGCGAACTTCGTCAAGTAATTTTTTTTCAGTGCACACATATGCAGTTACGCGAGGAACCTCATCTCGATGACGCACCTCCGCTCGACAATGCACCTTATCTCGACAGAACACCAGATCAATTCCAAAATGTACTGGATTATTCCTTGGCCTAATATCTATCTGTGGTGAAAATTTTGTCAAAATCCGTGCAGTAGTTTTGACGTAATCCTGCTAACAGACAGACAGACAGACTTGCAGATAGACAAATAAACACAGGTAATTTTATTGCGTCCTTGGCGGACATAATAACCACTGACAAATCCATACGTGGCTCATTATTAATGGCTTTATTATTCGGTGGGACTGAGGCTTAAATCTCAGCAGTGTAGAGTTTATAAATGGACCTTTGTGCATCATTGGTATGACCTTTCTGAATAAACCTGTACCATTTCCATTAGCACTGTGAGCTTTGTGCCACATCAGCAGATGTTGGCTCTGATTTCAAATGGTTTAATTTACTGTGTGTAAGTTTTAAATATTTTATTGATAAATTAACTCAAATGACATTATTACATTTCTGTTTACAAAAAGCTGATGATAAAAATGTGTAATATGCCACTGTCTAGTTGCTTAAATTGAGTTTTAACACAAAGGATGTGTGCCTTTCCTCAGGAATGCCACATAGCTTGCTTTGCGGTTTGGTTCAAAGGGTCTGGCTTCCATTTAAAAAAAAAAAAAACCTTGTGTGCCAAGGAAGTTACAAAACAGGACTCTGACTGTAATGAGATGTCAGTGAATGTCTTACATTTCTTTTGAGCATCTGTTTGCCTGTTCAGCATGTTTGTTCATTTTTACACACACAGATTGTGTCATGTTCATGACAACTGAACATCTGTCACACAGATACAGAACGTCCATGTAGGGGACACATGAAGACGAGGGAGCACATTAACTACATGTACAAAAATTCCATTTGGCATTCTTCAGATATTTTGATAACATTCATACAAACATAGTTACAGCAACAGGTGTACAGGTGATCACAAGAGTATACACCTCCTGCAGCACAACTAATAAGGCAAAAGACTGAATTTGGTCTTACTCACATACCATACCATTCAACTCGGCTTCACCTCATTGAATGGTATGTTCCAGCTTTCACCCCATGAAATGTTTGTACCATTGAACTCATAAACATTCATTATTTGTATAATTTATATATTGATAAAAGTTATATATCAGAGAAAATTACAATATACACGGTGAACACAAAAATACGCGGTTTCAAATACTTATAATATCAAAAGTCACATGAATAATTTTATAATTTTGAAGAAGATTCTGCAAAAGAGAAAAAAAAAACTTGAGTTTCTGCAACTGTTGATACCAAAATTGTAAAATTATCCATGTGACTTTTGATATTATATAGTTGTATGTAAAAGTTTGGGCACCGCTGATGATTTCCATGATTTTCCTTTATAAATCATTGGTTGTTTGGATCAGCAATTTCAGTTCAATATATCATATAGCAGACAAACACACTGATATTTGAGAAGTGAAATGAAGTTTATAGGATTTACAGAAAGTGTGCAATAATTCTTTAAACAAAATTAGGCAGGTGCATAAATTTAGGCACCCCAACAGAAAAAATACACCAATATTTAGTAGATCCTCCTTTTGCAGAAATAACAGCCTCTAAACGTTTCCTTTAGCTTCCAATGAGAGTCCGGATTCTGGTTGAAAGTATTTTGGGCCATTCTTCTTAATAAAACATCTCAGATTTGTTGGTTTCCAAGCATGGACAGCCCGCATAAAATCACGCCACAGATTTTCAATAATATTCAGGTCTTGGGACTGAGATGGCCATTCCAGAATGTTGGACTTGTTCCTCTGCATGAATGCCTTAGTAGATTTTGAGCAGTGTTTAGGGTCATTGTGTTGTTGAAAGATCCAGCTGTGGCGCAACTTTAACTTTGTCACTGACTCATGAACATTGTTCTCAAGGATCTGCTGATATTGACTGGAATCCATGTGGCCCTCAACTTTAACAAGATTCCCAGTACCGGCACTGGCCACACAGCCACACAGCATGATGGAACCACCTCCAAATTTTACTGTAGGTAGCAAGTGTTTTTCTTGGAATGCTGCATTTTTTTCAGCAATGCATACCGCCCCTTGTTATGTCCAAATAACTCAATTTTAGTTTCATCAGTCCACAGCACCTTATTCCAAAATAAAGCAGACTTATGCAATGCACTTTAGCATACCTCAAGCGACCCTGTTTGTGGCGTGTATGCAGAAAAGGCTTCCACTCCATTACAGCATCATAAAGCATCTCTTTGTGCAAAGTGCGCTGTATAGTTGAACGATGCACAGAGACACTATCTGTAGCAAGATCATGTTGTAGGTCTTTGGAGCAGGTCTGTGGGTCTCCCCATCCTTTGCTTCAGCTTATGAGATTTTTCTTGGCCTGCCACTTTGGGCCTTAACTCGTACTGTGCCTGCGGTCTTCCATTTCCTCACTATGTTCCTCACAGTAATAATAATAATAATAATACATTTTATTTGTAACGCACTTTACATTCCATGGAATCTCAAAGTGCTACAGAGCAGAGACTAAAAACAAACAATATACAGGGTCAAGAACAATAAAATATATTCATAAAACATAACCACACAGATAAAATCATAACATTTTAAACATTTTAACATTTTTAACATTTTAAAAGGCCCTTTTAAATAAAAATGTCTTGAGGCCTTTTTTAAATGCCCCCACACTCTGTGGGGCCCTCAGGGTCTCTGGAAGGGCATTCCAGAGCCGTGGGGCGACTGCCTCGAAGGCCCTGTCTCCCATGGTGGAGAGCTTGGATCTGGGCTGGTGCAAGCGGTAGGTGGACGTGGTGGAGCGGAGGGTTCTTGGGGCGGTGTGTGGCGTGAGGAGTTCACTAAGGTAGGCAGGAGCTGTTCCATGTATGCACTGGTGTGTAAGGAGACAGAGTTTGTACTGAATTCTTTGTTGAATGGGCAGCCAATGAAGGGATCTGAGGACTGGAGTGATGTGGTCATATTTGCGCCTCCTCGTCAGGACCCGGGCAGCACAGTTCTGAATGTGCTGCAGCTTTTGTAGATTTTTGCCAGGGATCCCGACGAGGAGGGCGTTGCAGTAGTCCAATCTGGAGGAGACAAAGGCATGGATCAACCTCTCTGCGTCGATTGGGAGAGGGAGGCGCGGAGTTTTGCAATATTTTTAAGGTGGAGGAAAGAGACCTTGCAGAGGTGACGGATGTGAGAGTCGAATGTGAGATGTGAATCAAATCTGACACCAAGGTTTGTAACGGATGAGGACAGGGAAATGTTATGGTCAAAGATCGAGATACTGTTTAGGTTTGAGAAGGACTGGGTTTGGTGAGGGGTACCAATAAGGATGGCTTCTGTTTTGCTACTGTTCAGTTGAAGAAAGTTGTCAGCCATCCATGCCCTTATCTCCTCCAGGCAACAGTGAAGTGCAGATGGCAGAACTGTGGTGGGAGTGGAGTCCATTTTTATATACAGCTGTGTGTCATCTGCGTAACAATGAAAAGAAACCTTGTGTTTATTGATTATCTGACCGAGTGGGAGCATGGTGAAAAGGGTCGGCCCAAGGACCGACCCTTGAGGCACTCCGCAGCTAACTGTATGAGGTGATGATTTGGACTGTCCTAGGGTCACAAACTCTGTCCTGCCCATGAGGTATGACACGAACCAGTTGAGTGTGGTCCCAGAAAGTGCAACTATAGACTGGAGGCGATGGAGTAGGATGGTGTGGTCCACGGTGTCAAAAGCAGATGATAAATCCAGTAATAAGAGGAGTGATGGTGAGCCCTGGTCCGCAGTCATAAGCAAGTCGTTCATGACGCGGACCAGGGCTGTCTCTGTACTGTGAGCTGATCGGAAACCGGACTGAAATTTTTCATACACGTTATGGATGTGAAGATGACTGTGGAGTTGGGCTGATACAGTTTTTTCCAGGACTTTGGAAAGGAACGGCAGGTTTGAAATGGGTCTGTAGTGGGCCAGGATTTCTGGGCTGAGTGAGGGCTTTTTCAAATGGGGGCGAATGACAGCAGTTTTGCGAGCTGGAGGAACCTGACCGGCGTGTAATGACTGGTTAATTATTGCTGTGATTAATGGACTGATGGCTGTAATGTGAGATTTTAATAATACTGTGGGGAGAGGATCCAGCAAACAGGTGGATGGCCTCATGCTTTTTATGATCCTCTCCACCTCTGTCTGAGTGACGCCTGGAAAGTGGACAGTGGAACACACAGTGGAAACTGATAGCTTAAATCTCTGAGATAGCTTTTTGTGTCCTTCCCCTAATCCAGGGGTGCTCAAGTTCGGTCCTTGAGAGCTACCTTCCTGATACTCTTAGTTGTCTCCTTGCTCCAACGCACCTGAATCCAATGAAAGGCTCATTAAAAGCCTGCTAACGAGTCTTTCATTGGATTCGGGTGTGTTGGAGCAGGGAGACAACTAAGAACTTTGAACTTGAACTAAGAGTATCAGGAAGGTAGCTCTCGAGGACCGAACTTGAGCACCCCTGCCCTAATCCATGATGTTGAACAGTCTTTGTTTTTAGGTCATTTGACAGTTGTTTAGAGGCTCCCATATTGCCACTCATTAGAAAAGACGCAAAGAGGGGAAACATTTGCAAATGGCCACCTTAAATACCCTTTCTAATGATTGGATTCACCTGTGTAAGGAGGTCAAGGGTCAGTGAGTTTACCAAACCAATTTTATGTTCCAATAATTAGTGCTAAATGTATTCAAATCAATAAAATGACAAGGGTGCCCAGATTTATGCACCTGTCTAATTTTGTTTAAATAATTATTGCACACTTTCTGTAAATCCTATAAACTTCAGTTCACTTCTCAAATATCAGTGTGTTTGTCTGCTGTATGATATATTTAACTGAAATTTATGATCAAGACAACCAATGATTTATAAAGGAAAATCATGAAAATAATCAGGGATGATCAAAACTTTTGCATACAACTGTACATATTTGAAACCAAGGAGTGTCTTTGTGTTCACCCTGTATATATAAAATCATATATGGAGTATCAGTATGATTATGATATATATAAATCGAGTATCAATATAATTCATACATATATATAAAAAAGTTATATATCAGAAAATGATCATATATAAATCACATAGCGCATCAATATACTTCATATCAGGTCAGAGAGAGAGAGAGATCAGAGGCTGTACAAAGGAAACTTGCTTGTGAAAGTTTTCCAGCTACAACCCCTGGCAAAAATTATGGAATCACCAGCCTCTGAAGATGTTCATTCAGTTGTTTAATTTTGTAGAAAAAAAGCAGATCACAGACATGACACAAAACTAAAGTCATTTCAAATGGCAACTTTCTAGCTTTAAGAAACACTATAAGAAATCAAGAAAAAATTGTGGCAGTCAGTAACGGTTACTTTTTTAGACCAAGCAGAGGAAAAAAATATGGAATCACTCAATTCTGAGGAAACAATTATGGAATCACCCTGTAAATTCTCATCCCCCAAACTAACACCTGCATCAAATCAGATCTACTCGTTGACACTGACCCTATGCCATGACATTGACCCTATGTGTCTTTTTACAAGGAATGTTTTTGCAGTTTTTGCTCTATGGCAAGATGCATTATCATCTTGAAACATCCCCAAACATCCTTTCAATTGTCCAAAATATCAACGTAAACTTGTGCATTTATTGATGATGTAATGACAGTGCCTTTACCTTACATGCAGCCCCATATCATCAATGACTGTGGAAATTTACATGTTCTCTTCAGGCAGTCATCATTATAAATCTCATTGGAACGGCACCAAACAAAAGTTCCAGCATCATCACCTTGCCCAATGCAGATTCAAGATTCATCACTGAATATGACTTTCATCCAGTCATCCACAGTCCACGAATGCTTTTCCTTAGCCCATTGTAACCTTGTTTTTTTTCTGTTTAGGTGTTAATGATGGCTTTCGTTTAGCTTTTCTGTATGTAAATCCCATTTCCTTTAGGCGGTTTCTTACAGTTCGGTCACAGACGTTGACTCCAGTTTCCTCCCATTCGTTCCTCATTTGTTTTGTTGTGCATTTTTCAATTTTTCAATCAATCAATCAATCAATCAATTTTTTTATATAGCGCCAAATCACAACAAACAGTTGCCCCAAGGCGCTTTATATTGTAAGGCAAGGCCATACAATAATTATGTAAAACCCCAACGGTCAAAACGACCCCCTGTGAGCAAGCACTTGGCTACAGTGGGAAGGAAAAACTCCCTTTTAACAGGAAGAAACCTCCAGCAGAACCAGGTTCAGGGAGGGGCAGTCTTCTGCTGGGACTGGTTGGGGCTGAGGGAGAGAACCAGGAAAAAGACATGCTGTGGAGGGGAGCAGAGATCGATCACTAATGATTAAATGCAGAGTGGTGCATACAGAGCAAAAAGAGAAAGAAACAGTGCATCATGGGAACCCCCCAGCAGTCTACGTCTGTAGCAGCATAACTAAGGGATGGTTCAGGGTCACCTGATCCAGCCCTAACTATAAGCTTTAGCAAAAAGGAAAGTTTTAAGCCTAATCTTAAAAGTAGAGAGGGTGTCTGTCTCCCTGATTTGAATTGGGAGCTGGTTCCACAGGAGAGGAGCCTGAAAGCTGAAGGCTCTGCCTCCCATTCTACTCTTACAAACCCTATGAACTACAAGTAAGCCTGCAGTCTGAGAGCGAAGCGCTCTATTGGGGTGATATGGTACTACGAGGTCCCTAAGATAAGATGGGACCTGATTATTCAAAACCTTATAAGTAAGAAGAAGAATTTTAAATTCTATTCTAGAATTAACAGGAAGCCAATGAAGAGAGGCCAATATGGGTGAGATATGCTCTCTCCTTCTAGTCCCCGTCAGTACTCTAGCTGCAGCATTTTGAATTAACTGAAGGCTTTTTAGGGAACTTTTAGGACAACCTGATAATAATGAATTACAATAGTCCAGCCTAGAGGAAATAAATGCATGAATTAGTTTTTCAGCATCACTCTGAGACAAGACCTTTCTGATTTTAGAGATATTGCGTAAATGCAAAAAAGCAGTCCTACATATTTGTTTAATATGCGCTTTGAATGACATATCCTGATCAAAAATGACTCCAAGATTTCTCACAGTATTACTAGAGGTCAGGGTAATGCCATCCACAGTAAGGATCTGGTTAGACACCATGTTTCTAAGATTTGTGGGGCCAAGTACAATAACTTCAGTTTTATCTGAGTTTAAAAGCAGGAAATTAGAGGTCATCCATGTCTTTATGTCTGCAAGACAATCCTTCAGTTTAGCTAATTGGTGTGTGTCCTCTGGCTTCATGGATAGATAAAGCTGGGTATCATCTGCGTAACAATGAAAATTTAAGCAATACCGTCTAATAATACTGCCTAAGGGAAGCATGTATAAAGTGAATAAAATTGGTCCTAGCACAGAACCTTGTGGAACTCCATAATTAACTTTAGTCTGTGAAGAAGATTCCCCATTTACATGAACAAATTGTAATCTATTAGACAAATATGATTCAAACCACTGCAGCGCAGTGCCTTTAATACCTATGGCATGCTCTAATCTCTGTAATAAAATTTTATGGTCAACAGTATCAAAAGCAGCACTGAGGTCTAACAGAACAAGCACAGAGATGAGTCCACTGTCCGAGGCCATAAGAGGATTATTTGTAACCTTCACTAATGCTGTTTCTGTACTATGATGAATTCTAAAACCTGACTGAAACTCTTCAAATAGACCATTCCTCTGCAGATGATCAGTTAGCTGTTTTACAACTACCCTTTCAAGAATTTTTGAGAGAAAAGGAAGGTTGGAGATTGGCCTATAATTAGCTAAGATAGCTGGGTCAAGTGATGGCTTTTTAAGTAATGGTTTAATTACTGCCACCTTAAAAGCCTGTGGTACATAGCCAACTAACAAAGATAGATTTATCATATTTAAGATCGAAGCATTAATTAATGGTAGGGCTTCCTTGAGCAGCCTGGTAGGAATGGGGTCTAATAAACATGTTGATGGTTTGGATGAAGTAACTAATGAAAATAACTCAGACAGAACAATCGGAGAGAAAGAGTCTAACCAAATACCGGCATCACTGAAAGCAGCCAAAGATAACGATACGTCTTTGGGATGGTTATGAGTAATTTTTTCTCTAATAGTTAAAATTTTGTTAGCAAAGAAAGTCATGAAGTCATTACTAGTTAAAGTTAATGGAATACTCAGCTCAATAGAGCTCTGACTCTTTGTCAGCCTGGCTACAGTGCTGAAAAGAAACCTGGGGTTGTTCTTATTTTCTTCAATTAGTGATGAGTAGAAAGATGTCCTAGCTTTACGGAGGGCTTTTTTATAGAGCAACAGACTCTTTTTCCAGGCTAAGTGAAGATCTTCTAAGTTAGTGAGATGCCATTTCCTCTCCAACTTACGGGTTATCTGCTTTAAGCTACGAGTTTGTGAGTTATACCACGGAGTCAGGCACTTCTGATTTAAAGCTCTCTTTTTTAGAGGAGCTACAGCATCCAAAGTTGTCTTCAATGAGGATGTAAAACTATTGACGAGATACTCTATCTCACTTACAGAGTTTAGGTAGCTACTCTGCACTGTGTTGGTATATGGCATTAGAGAACATAAAGAAGGAATCATATCCTTAAACCTAGTTACAGCGCTTTCTGAAAGACTTCTAGTGTAATGAAACTTATTCCCCACTGCTGTGTAGTCCATCAGAGTAAATGTAAATGTTATTAAGAAATGATCAGACAGAAGGGAGTTTTCAGGGAATACTGTTAAGTCTTCTATTTCCATACCATAAGTCAGAACAAGATCTAAGATATGATTAAAGTGGTGGGTGGACTCATTTACTTTTTGAGCAAAGCCAATAGAGTCTAATAATAGATTAAATGCAGTGTTGAGGTTGTCATTCTCAGCATCTGTGTGGATGTTAAAATCGCCCACTATAATTATCTTATCTGAGCTAAGCACTAAGTCAGACAAAAGGTCTGAAAATTCACAGAGAAACTCACAGTAACGACCAGGTGGACGATAGATAATAACAAATAAAACTGGTTTTTGGGACTTCCAATTTGGATGGACAAGACTAAGAGTCAAGCTTTCAAATGAATTAAAGCTCTGTCTGGGTTTTTGATTAATTAATAAGCTGGAATGGAAGATTGCTGCTAATCCTCCGCCCCGGCCCGTGCTACGAGCATTCTGACAGTTAGTGTGACTCAGGGGTGTTGACTCATTTAAACTAACATATTCATCCTGCTGTAACCAGGTTTCTGTAAGGCAGAATAAATCAATATGTTGATCAATTATTATATCATTTACCAACAGGGACTTAGAAGAGAGAGACCTAATGTTTAATAGACCACATTTAACTGTTTTAGTCTGTGGTGCAGTTGAAGGTGCTATATTATTTTTTCTTTTTGAATTTTTATGCTTAAATAGATTTTTGCTGGTTATTGGTAGTCTGGGAGCAGGCACCGTCTCTACGGGGATGGGGTAATGAGGGGATGGCAGGGGGAGAGAAGCTGCAGAGAGGTGTGTAAGACTACAACTCTGCTTCCTGGTCCCAACCCTGGATAGTCACGGTTTGGAGGATTTAAGAAAATTGGCCAGATTTCTAGAAATGAGAGCTGCTCCATCCAAAGTGGGATGGATGCCGTCTCTCCTAACAAGACCAGGTTTTCCCCAGAAGCTTTGCCAATTATCTATGAAGCCCACCTCATTTTTTGGACACCACTCGGACAGCCAGCAATTCAAGGAGAACATGCGGCTAAACATGTCACTCCCGGTCCGATTGGGGAGGGGCCCAGAGAAAACTACAGAGTCCGACATTGTTTTTGCAAAGTTACACACCGATTTAATGTTAATTTTAGTGACCTCCGATTGGCGTAACCGGGTGTCATTACTGCCGACGTGAATTACAATCTTACCAAATTTACGCTTAGCCTTAGCCAGCAGTTTCAAATTTCCTTCAGTGTCGCCTGCTCTGGCCCCCGGAAGACAATTGACTATGGTTGCTGGTGTCGCTAACTTCACATTTCGCAAAACAGAGTCGCCAATAACCAGAGTTTGATCCTCGGCGGGTGTGTCGTCGAGTGGGGAAAAACGGTTAGAGATGTGAACGGGTTGGCGGTGTACACAGGGCTTCTGTTAGAACTACGCTTCCTCCTCACAGTCACCCAGTCAGCCTGCTTTCCCGGCTGCTCGGGATCTGCCAGGGGGTAACTAACGGCGGCTAAGCTACCTTGGTCCGCACCGACTACAGGGGCCTGGCTAGCTGTAGAATTTTCCACGGTGCGGAGCCGAGTCTCCAATTCGCCCAGCCTGGCCTCCAAAGCTACGAATAAGCTACACTTATTACAAGTACCGTTACTGCTAAAGGAGGCCGAGGAATAACTAAACATTTCACACCCAGAGCAGAAAAGTGCGGGAGAGACAGGAGAAGCCACCATGCTAAATCGGCTAAGAGCTAGTAGCTACGCTAAGCTAGCGGATTCCTAAAAACACGCAAAGTGAATAATGTGTAAATAATTTAGAGGTGATTCAGCAGAAGGAGTGCTTTAGTTAAGGCACGTAAAGATTACACTGGGAAACAAATCGTAATCTAGATAACTAGATCAATCTAACTGCGCAGATTAAACAGCTAACAGATACAGCAAAACACCGCTGTGCTCCGGAACAGGAAGTGATACAATACCGCAGTGAGAGCCAACCACCAGTAGAGGCAAGCAAGAGGGGATTTTTCAGCCATATTGTTTTAAGTTTTCTGTCTTGACGCTTTGATGTCTTCCTTGGTCTACCAGTATGTTTGCCTTTAACAACCTTCCCATGTTGTTTGTATTTGGTCCAGAGTTTAGACACAGCTGACTGTGAATAACCAACATCTTTTGCAACATTGCATGATGATTTACTCTCTTTTAAGAGTTTGATAATCCTCTCCTTTGTTTCAATTGACATCTCTCGTGTTGGAGCCATGATTCATGTTAGTCCACTTGGTGCAACAGCTCTCCAAGGTGTGTTCACTCCTTTTTAGATGCAGACTAACGAGCAGATCTGATATGATGCAGGTGTTAGTTTTGGGGATGAAAATTTACAGGGTGATTCCATATTTTTTTCCTCTGCTTGGTCTAAAAAAGTAACCGTTACTGACTGCCACAATCTTTTTTTCTTGATTTCTTATAGTGTTTCTTAAAGCCAGAAAGTTGCCATTTGAAATGACTTTAGTTTTGTGTCATGTCTGTGATCTGCTTTTTTTCTACAAAATTAAACAACTGAACGAACATCCTCAGAGGCTGGTGATTCCATAATTTTTGCCAGGGGTTGTAAAAGCCCTAAAAGAGGACTGTATACACAACTCTCTGCAGCTCAGAATCAGAATCACCTTTATTGTCATTGCACAGTAAACCAGTACAACAAAATTTGCTTATGTATCCTCAAAAACAATGCCGACGAGCTCAGAAATCGCTAAATTACACCATTCCAGTCAGACATATGTCTCATAGTACACTGTCCCCAACAGACATAACTCATATTGCACTAATCCCACATTGTCTTCGTACCATATTGCACATCCCTCTAAAACATCAGTTGACATTTACAATACCCAACTTTAATAAAAACCCTTAAATAGCTTTAAAAACCATTCCAACATTTAATAAATACTGGATACAGGATACCTAAAAAGTTAAAATAGTTAAAAACAGATATTGCACATGTCCCCCATTGTTCCAATTAGAGCAATGCAGTTGTTCTGACTGGAACTTGGGTATGTCTGTTCAATTCTGTAAGGGCTGTAGGAAAGAAGCTGTTGTTTAGCCTTGTGGTGTGGGCTTTGAAGGCCCAATAAGGCCTGCCGGATGGAAGCAAAGAGAAATGGTGGTGTGAGGGGTGTGTTCCGTCCTGCAGAATACTGCTTGCTCGGCGGAGGCAGCGAGTCCTGAAAATATCATCCAGAGGGTGACCAATGATCTTTTCTGCCATCCTTATGACTCGTCTGACGGATTCCTTATTGTTTTCAGAGCAGTTAGCAAACCATGCTGTGATACAATAGGTTAAAACACTCTCGGTGGAGCAGTGATAAAAGGCCTTGAGCAGCTCAGCAGACAGGTTGTTCTTTTAAGTGATTGTAAAAAAATAAAGCCTCTGGTGCGCCTTTTTGACCACAGCAGATGTGTTAACTTCCCATTTAAGATCCTCAGTGATCCAGGTGCCCTGAAATTTAAAACAAGAGACCCTCTCTACTACCTCACCTTTAATGGTTAAGGGGGAGGGGTCATCGCTGTGCTTCCTGAGGTCAACTAATCGCTTTAGTTTTCTTGACTAAAGAGATTATAGTTGATTCTCAGCACCTTATTATAATACTACTGCTAATAATGCATTATATTTATATAGCACTTTACGCAGTGCTAAAAAACACTTTACAGACCAGAGGAAATAACAAAGAACAAAGCAGCACTATTATAGAAAGAGTAAAAAAAAAAAAAAACAAGATTATAGGGCTGCAGCTATCTAATATTTTTGGAATCGAATATTCTATTGATTATTTTATCGATTAATCGGATAAAAAGTCCCTTTGTGTTTTTAAACAATATCAGTAGTGGCAGGGCTCTCCCTAAAGCAGTGGCACAATGTTTTTGTGGCAACATGCGGATTTTTAAGTTTAGGGTGTTCCCTCTCTGTTTTGCCGGGTTATTAATTTTTTCATATTAAGAGTTTTAGAGCTTTGACAAACCATAAGCCCAGGCAGTCTTTGAAATCTTCAGTGTGCATCCTTTTTTCCTTCTTATTGCATATTTAATTTGCACTTTTTATTACTGTGCTTCATTCAGTGTTTAGTGTATATTTCTACATGCTGTACAGAGTGTAGCTCACACCAAAGTTAAATTCTTTGTTTTCTGTGGAAAAATGGCTGTGGATTGCAGCGTTTCCACACAAGCTGCCTGTTGATTAAAAACTCTTACCAAATCTGAATTAAACCTTTTTTTTAATCATTAAACATGACTCATTTAAAGTGCGCAGACTCATTTAAAGTGCGCGTCCTTTCACTTCATCTGCGGAGGTGGAGAGCAGCCAGTGGAACAAAATGTGTTTTTTTTTTTTTTTTTTTTTTTTAAATATATGCAAACACACTGCTTCACTTAAAATGCGCAATAAGTCAGTTTCAGACGATCCATGCGGACCCTTTATCTTAAAAGGCTTTATTTTACTCAGTGTGTAGCTTTGCAAACTTGTAGCATCGCCTGCTAGATTGATTAGCACTATGGTCTTCTTTTGTGTTTTTTGTAGGAGCGTTACAACGCCACATACAGGCCTGGCGTATGTACTACAGCTTTAAACGAAGCTTCTTTGCCTCGTACATTGTTTGTAATCAAATTATTCGAATTACTCGATGAATCGTTTCAGCCCTACAAGATTATCAAATCAAACCTGCACTGTGCCTTGTGATGGAATCACTACAATGACCAGTCCAAGATGGCGGTCGCATTTCTTGCGACTCAGCAACCAATGCGGCGTCTACTCTTTATAATGTCTATGATTATTACTGTCATACTGGTCTCACTCACCTCCCTTTTCTGTTTTCTTGCAATAAACGGTGTACTGAAGGTACTTCACAGCATGTGGAGGGAATCTTTTTGGTGGTAGTAATCACAGGCAGCCATTGTGTTTCAGTAGCAGACAGCAGGAGAAAGGGGGCATCAAAGAAGGCAGGGAGGAAACTGAGGGAAAGATTGGAGATGAATCAAGCAGTTGATGAAACAGCTTTTACAGTCAAAGTGGTGAATTTAACATCCCACTGTCTGCACCCCCAATACCTACCACCACCACCACCACCACGCTGACCTACTTTTTCCCCCTTCACTGACACACTCATGATTCAGCATTTACTCTGTCTTCAGTCTCATTCTGTTTTAGCATTTGCCCTCATTTATCACTTTGTCTCGTATTGCTCTTTGATGTTCTTTCTTGTCCTCCTGCCTGGACAGACACTGCCATCGTACTGAACATGAAAAAGTGTGTGTGTGTGTGTGTGTGAGTGTGAGTGAGTGACATTCATTAACCTCAAATGTTAACAGACAGACACAATGAACTGTGAACAATATGACCTAAAATTAATATCACTGTATTTTTTTAACTTTTTGGAGGGTAATAATATTTCTGGTTCTCACGGTATTATTACTTTAGCATGATAAGACCCTGTTAAGAATTTCAGTCCACCATGCCTTCACTGCACATGCGTCATTTCTGTCCGCTAGCCGCGGTTCACCAGTTATCACCTAGTTTCTGCTTAAAACTGCACTCCAGTCATTATCTGTTTCAGCGACAGGTATCTGAAGCTTTTGTACAACAATCATTTCCACATAAATTCAGCATTATTTCATAACAAAAGACAGAGGAAGCGATCAGAGCACGGCAGCATTCCGCTCACTCATTCCCGCAGCTTCACAGTGCTTTAAACAGTGTGGACACTGAGCATCCACAGAGTTCAATAGCGAAGCAAAGAGTGCAGCGAAACGAGACGAGTCACTGGATAAATGCTGGGCTTCGTCCCGCCCATCGGATGCTCAGCGTCTCTGGGGGTCTATGGGGCAGTGGGCTGGCCTTGGCTGGCCCGGATGCTCAGCTTCTGCATGATGATTGGATGATCTGTTTGAGACTGAATCCCTTTTTGATTGACAGCGAAATGAGCGAATCAGCGATCTTTTGGTGTAAACATCCATGTGAGCATTTTTTAATTTTCATTCTGTTCTGAGTTGAACGGGAGACTTTCCTAATCCTCTTAGCGGCATTTTCTTTGTTAACAACGACTAGCGACAAATCAAGCTTCTATTTCTGGTGGGGTTTTTTTTGTAGCTGCTTGTGTTTGGAGACTGACTTCTATCACTCTTTCTGATTTCTATTACAGTTTCTGTCCCTACCGAGCAGCAGGTGCTGCTGAGCTCCTCCACCGTCACAAAGCACTCACAGGCGGACACACTTCACACTAGCCTCGCGCCAGTCCCAGCCAGCGAGCTAGCTAGGTAGCAAGCTGCACATAATGGCAGACAATTTGAATGTTGTGGACCGGATTTTGGCGAAGCCATTTGATAGTCTTCCTTACGAAGAAAAACTTAGTTAAACAGCAGGGCAGATCAACTCCTCAGATTAATTTGGTGCAAAAGGTGGGGAAAAGTAACAGGTCTTTTTTAGCTGTCCTGGTATGACAAAGTGAGCTGGCTGACTGGAAGTGCTGTAACAAATAAAATGTACTGTTGGCCATGCCTCTTGATGAAACCATCTCAGGGATGTGCTGTCTGGTCAAAAGTGGGTTTTGGGGATCTGTCCAACTTTGACAGGGCATACAAAAGGCATGAAAAAAGCAATGAACATGTGAGTGCATGTGCAAGGTTAAGTTGCCTGGGCAGAGTCAGGGTTGAGCATGCAATCAATGAAGGCGCTCGCATTCAAGTGGCAAAACATAATGAAGCAGTTAAACAAAACGGAGCTTTCCTAAACCTCCTTATTGATGTGACTTCCTTGCTTGGCCATCAGGAGCTGTCAATTAGGGGGCATGATGAGAGTGTTGAATCATCCAACAAGGGGAATTACAGGGAGTTTAATGAAACATTAGCTAAATATGACTCTGTCCTGGCCACACAATCAATCAATCAATTTTATTTATATAGCGCCAAATCACAACAAACAGTTGCCCCAAGGCGCTTTATATTGTAAGGCAAGGCCATGCAATAATTACGTAAAAACCCCAACGGTCAAAACGACCCCCTGTGAGCAAGCACTTGGCGACAGTGGGAAGGAAAAACTCCCTTTTAACAGGAAGAAACCTCCAGCAGAACCAGGCTCAGGGAGGGGCAGTCTTCTGCTGGGACTGGTTGGGGCTGAGGGAGAGGACCAGGAAAAAGACATGCTGTAGAGGGGAGCAGAGATCAGTCACTAATGATTAAATGCAGAGTGGTGCATACAGAGCAAAAAGAGAAAGAAACACTCAGTGCATCATGGGAACCCCCCAGCAGTCTAAGTCTATAGCAGCATAACTAAGGGATGGTTCAGGGTCACCTGATCCAGCCCTAACTATAAGCTTTAGCAAAAAGGAAAGTTTTAAGCCTTAAAAGTAGAGAGGGTGTCTGTCTCCCTGATCTGAATTGGGAGCTGGTTCCACAGGAGAGGAGCCTGAAAGCTGAAGGCTCTGCCTCCCATTCTACTCTTACAAACCCTAGGAACTACAAGTAAGCCTGCAGTCTGAGAGCGAAGCGCTCTATTGGGGTGATATGGTACTATGAGGTCCCTAAGATAAGATGGGACCTGATTATTCAAAACCTTATAAGTAAGAAGAAGAATTTTAAATTCTATTCTAGAATTAACAGGAAGCCAATGAAGAGAGGCCAATATGGGTGAGATATGCTCTCTCCTTCTAGTCCCCGTTAGTACTCTAGCTGCAGCATTTTGAATTAACTGAAGGCTTTTCAGGGAACTTTTAGGACAACCTGATAATAATGAATTACAATAGTCCAGCCTAGAGGAAATAAATGCATGAATTAGTTTTTCAGCATCACTCTGAGACAAGACCTTTCTAATTTTAGAGATATTGCGTAAATGCAAAAAAGCAGTCCTACATATTTGTTTAATATGTGCATTGAATGACATATCCTGATCAAAAATGACTCCAAGATTTCTCACAGTATTACTAGAGGTCAGGGTAATGCCATCCAGAGTAAGGATCTGGTTAGACACCATGTTTCTAAGATTTGTGGGGCCAAGTACAATAACTTCAGTTTTATCTGAGTTTAAAAGCAGGAAATTAGAGGTCATCCATGTCTTTATGTCTGTAAGACAGTCCTGCAGTTTAGCTAATTGGTGTGTGTCCTCTGGCTTCATGGATAGATAAAGCTGGGTATCATCTGCGTAACAATGAAAATTTAAGCAATGCCGTCTAATAATACTGCCTAAGGGAAGCATGTATAAAGTGAATAAAATTGGTCCTAGCACAGAACCTTGTGGAACTCCATAATTAACCTTAGTCTGTGAAGAAGATTCCCCATTTACATGAACAAATTGTAATTTATTAGATAAATATGATTCAAACCACCGCAGCGCAGTGCCTTTAATACCTATGGCATGCTCTAATCTCTGTAATAAAATTTTATGGTCAACAGTATCAAAAGCAGCACTGAGGTCTAACAGAACAAGCACAGAGATGAGTCCACTGTCTGAGGCCATAAGAAGATCATTTGAAACCCTTCACTAATGCTGTTTCTGTACTATGATGAATTCTAAAACCTGACTGAAACTCTTCAAATAGACCATTCCTCTGCAGATGATCAGTTAGCTGTTTTACAACTACCCTTTCAACAATTTTTGAGAGAAAAGGAAGGTTGGAGATTGGCCTATAATTAGCTAAGATAGCTGCGTCAAGTGATGGCTTTTTAGGTAATGGTTTAATTATTGCCACCTTAAAAGCCTTAAAAGAGACCTAATGTTTAATAGACCACATTTAACTGTTTTAGTCTGTGGTGCAGTTGAAGGTGCTATATTATTTTTTCTTTTTGAATTTTTATGCTTAAATAGATTTTTCTGGTTATTGGTGGTCTGGTAGCAGGCACCGTCTCTACGGGGATGGGGTAATGAGGGGATGGCAGGGGGAGAGAAGCTGCAGAGAGGTGTGTAAGACTACAACTCTGCTTCCTGGTCCCAACCCTGGATAGTCACGGTTTGGAGGATTTAAGAAAATTGGCCAGATTTCTAGAAATGAGAGCTGCTCCATCCAAAGTGGGATGGACGCCATCTCTCCTAACAAGACCAGGTTTTCCCCAGAAGCTTTGCCAATTATCTATGAAGCCCACCTCATTTTTTGGACACCACTCAGACAGCCAGCAATTCAAGGAGAACATGCGGCTAAACATGTCACTCCCGGTCCGATTGGGGAGGGGCCCAGAGAAAACTACAGAGTCCGACATTGTTTTTGCAAAGTTACACACCGATTCAATGTTAATTTTAGTGACCTCCGATTGGCGGAACCGGGTGTCATTACTGCCGACGTGAATTACAATCTTACCAAATTTACGCTTAGCCTTAGCCAGCAGTTTCAAATTTCCTTCAATGTCACCTGCTCTGGCCCCCGGAAGACAATTGACTATGGTTGCTGGTGTCGCTAACTTCACATTTCTCAAAACAGAGTCGCCAATAACCAGAGTTTGATCCTCGGCGGGTGTGTCATCGAGTGGGGAAAAACGGTTAGAAATGTGAACGGGTTGGCGGTGTACACTGGGCTTCTGTTTAGAACTACGCTTCCTCCTTACAGTCACCCAGTCGGCCTGCTTTCCCGGCTGCTCGGAATCTGCCAGAGGGAAACTAACGGCGGCTAAGCTACCTTGGTCCGCACCGACTACAGGGGCCTGGCTAGCTGTAGAATTTTCCACGGTGCAGAGCCGAGTCTCCAATTCGCCCAGCCTGTCCTCCAAAGCTACGAATAAGCTACACTTATTACAAGTACCATTACTGCTAAAGGAGGCCGAGGAATAACTAAACATTTCACACCCAGAGCAGAAAAGTGCAGGAGAGACAGGAGAAGCCGCCATGCTAAACCGGCTAAGAGCTTGTAGCTGCGCTAAGCTAGCGGATTCCTAAAAACACACAAAGTGAATAATGTGTAAATAATTTAGAGGTGATTCAGCAGAGGGAGTGCTTTAGTTAAGGCATGTGAAGATTACACTGTGAAACAAATCGTTATCTAGGTAACTAGATCAATCTAACTGCGCAGATTAAACAGCTAACAGATACAGAAAAACGCCGCTGTGCTCCGGAACAGGAAGTGATACAATACCGCAGTGAGAGCCAACCACCAGTAGAGGCGGGACCAGTAGAGTAGAGACAATTCCAGTCATCAACTGTGTTTTCTGGTATGTCCCATGCAATCCAAAATGACTTGATCTCTGCTCTTTCAGCCACTGTTTCTGATGAGGTCAAGGATGAAATCCAGGCTGCTCCCTTTTTTGCATGGCAGGTGGATGAAACAACTGATATAGCTTGCCATGCTCAACTCTCTGTCATTGTTCGCTGTGTGGATAGGGCATGTAAAATTCAGGAGCGCTTTATTGGATTTTTTTTTATGTTTCTGGGGGAAGAGATGCTCAGTCTGTTTTTGAAGTCTTGAATGAAAACATGCAGGGCTACAATTTCAGGGAGAAACTTGTGGCGCAAACCTATGATGGTGCTGCTGTCATGGCTTCAGCTCTCAATGGTTTGCAGGCCAATGTTAATGCAATAGCCCCCAGTGCAATGTTTGTGCATTGCTATGCACACAGACTGAATCTGGTTCTGTCTCAGGGGGCTAAATGCTTATCTGAGTGCAGATTTTTTTTTTTGCATCACTCTCTGGGTTTGCCACATTTTTCTCAAAATCCACAAAGAGGATGTCTTTTCTTGAGTCTGCAGGCTGCTCAAGGTTGCCCAGAAATGCTCCTACTCGATGGAATTTTACATCACGGATAGTGAGCACTGGGGCAAACAATTATGATGCCCTCCTGAAAACGTTTGAGATGATCATTGCAGATAAGTCCATGGATGATGACACATTAGACTGTGCCAAAGGTCTTCTGATGAAACTGAAGGATTTTGAGTTTGTGTTCATGTTGTACACATATGAACAAATCTTCTCTGAGACTGATGTGGTGTTTGACATTGTCCAGCAGAGAACTATGGATGTTCTGTACTGCAAGAAAAGAATTGAGTCTCTTCTTGCTTTTGTCAAAGACAAGAGGTCAGAGGGGGCTTTCCAAGCTGTTTATGCCAAAGCAGCAGATCTCACATCAGACCCACAAACTGAGCCTATGAGAAAACACCGTCTGTCACAACTACAGGATCCCAAGGAGCGCTACAGAAATCTGTACATGGCCATCCTAGACAATCTCACAGAGCAGCTACCTCGGCGTTTTGCAAATTTGGAAAGTCTGCACTTCTTGGAATTGGTCAGTCCAGGGAAATTTGATGAGATGAGACAAGTGTTTCCAGAGGAGGCATTTCAGAGTGTCCTGAAAAGTTTTGGCCAGTTCTTTGATTCAGGGACTAGAGTCCCTTGATTGAGGAGAGTAGCGTCAACTGAGAACATGGCACCATTTTGGTTTCTGTTTTGCCATGTTTAGTTTAGGTTTTAGTTTTGTTATGCTTAGTTTACGTTTTTGTGTTTCTTTCCTGTGTGATTTCTCTTACTGCGTTTTTCTGCTTGGGTCTGTCTGTCTCTATCTCTCTTGTCTGTCCCTGGATTCTTGGTGGTGGGTGTTTTTCTCTCTCTCTGGCCACGACCTTGTTCTGGTGCTCTGCATGCACACCTGTTCCTGATTTGCTGCTCATCACGTGGGTTATATAAGGTTCTCCACCAGATTGTTGCGCCTTGTGCCTTCACTTCCAGCTCTGAGTTCTATGTTTCCAAGACCTGCTACCACTTTGTGTTTTGTCCACCTGCCTGTTTATACCGACCACACCTTACGCCTGATGTTTTGGATCTGTTTGCTCATTTTTGACTGCCTTGCTGTGTACCGGACCCCACTGAATCCTTCAGTAAACGTTTTTACAAACCAGAGCTATTGTATTGAGGCCAGCAATTGTGTCCAGACTTTCCTGTCCGTCAAACAGATACCTTTTATATTTTTAAAATCATGTAACCACATATAGCAACACATCCAGGTACAGGTGCTATCAAAATAAATATAAAAATAGTTAAGCTATCAAATTTACATAAATTTATGATTTATTTATTTAATTAACTTAAAGCCTGATTTATGCTTCTGCAGCTCTGTAACTCCATGTCACGCAATGACGTGCGTGACAGTTTTAAAGTTCTCCGTTACTGGATTATGCTGTATTATGGATTGATTTGACCCTCAACAAGCTTTTCTTTCTACAACCATCACCTCCAAATCAAATGTAAGCTGTACAATTTCCTCTTTTTCCAACTTTGTGCTGTAAAGTTGTGGACTTTTCTGATCCATTTGTAATCAGCATGCGCACTGCATAAACTATTAAAATGTGATGGCAGGCATAGGAGTGAAAGCAGAAAAGTGTCAAATCACAGCCTTTTGTGTCTGATTTAACAGGTGCACGCCAGGCTGCAGGTCCGAGTCTGAGCATGGCTTGAAGAAAAATAAACATTAAGGCTTTAAATCAGGGAAATGACTCCGGTCCAACTTTCCTCAAATTGTCGAGTGTCAGCACTGAACTTTAATTTGCACTTCTGTTACTTTGCACTTCCAGACTGCTTTTAATAGAAATACATTGCGATCAGACGGGACATTTTATCTGATGTGAGCAAAAATATGTTATACAAAATCCCTTATATACGGTGTTTATTACATGGAAAAACAATACAAAACTTTGGGAATTTTTTGGTCTGGTGACTGTGAATATCTGGTTTATACTCTGACTGTTTAAAACTGTGAGTTTTACTGTACATGGGACTGAACAGTAAATTTACATCGCAAAGCTTTGGCGATGAAGTCGCTTCCATCCCACACGGCTGACATTATTTCCCCAAGTTTTTCTTCTGTTCGGATCTGAAGGGAATTTTTACATATTGGAGCTCTTGCTGTGTCTGTTTGTGCATCCAAATGCACAGCAACCCAGCATTTTCAGTGAATAAATAAATAAATAAAATACTTGGATTTACATGCAGAGCATTTTCAGTAAATAAATAAATAAATAAAATACTTGGATTTACATGCAGATAGATAAACAGTGAATGCTATTTTGGTCCCAAGATGGCACCATGAGTGACGTGACTTTGTTTTTTTTTTTTTTTTTTTTTTCCCCCCACTTGCCATGTCATTACTCTCTCAGTCAAGGTACTGTAGCACAGACCACCTCTATCTGTGGCTCTTGAACATCACTGCAGAACTGTAATTATGTAGAGTAGGTAATTTGATCAATAAGGAGCGTGGACTCCATCAGACTGTCCAGCATGCTGTCGCAGGCTGATGTGTTTCACCGCCTGCTCTGGGAATTTCCTGCAGAGGTTTGATCACATTAATGTGGACTTCGTGGGGCCCCTGTCTCCCTCCCGGGGTTTCACACATAATGGTGGATAGGACCACCTGGTGACCAGTGCCCGTTTCGGCACGCCATCTGACCTCTCTTCTGACAGGGGCTCACAATTTATGCCCAAGCTCTGAAATGCAATCGCAGACAGCCTGGGTGTGAATCTCCCGTGGGTCATGCTGGGCCTACGAACTGCCACCAAAGAGGCTCTCCAGTCCTCATCGGTGGAGTTGGTTTATGGCCAACCACTGTGGGTCCCAGGAGACTTCATTCCCCAACACCACCACCCCCTGGTCAGCTGCCCACCAACAGAGTGAGCTTCAGGACAAGATTAGGCTTTTCACGCCTGTGCCGACTTGGCAGCATGGCATTCCTTCTTCCTACACTCCCTCATGCCTACAATTAGTGGACTACATCTTTATTCACCATGACGCTCATAGAGGACCACTGCAGCTTCCCTATGATGGCCCTGTTTCACATATTGAAAACAGGGGGACAAAAACTTTGTAGTCAACATGGGCGGTTAGCACATTTCAGTGGACTGCCTCAAGTCAGCCCACTTGAATCTGGACAGACCCACGGAGCTTCCTGTGATGCGGAGGAGTCATTGCGGCCGAATTATTCGCATGACTTCTCAATAACATTTAATCTTTTGGTTATGATGAATTCTTGGGGGAGGAGGCATACGTAGCAGACATTTAACACGTAATGGACATAATTCACCATATCGAACATGTTTCCTGTTTAGTGCACTGTGATCGGACAGATAGAGTGGATTTTCGCCTAAGGTGTTCCTGGAGGAATGCAAAATGTAAGACCATGAATCGTGAATATGTGCAAAATGTAAGACAAATCGTGAAGAAATTCATGTTTTGTAAGATTTGTATTCACATTTCATGAGATATCTTCAGTATACACGTTTAGCAATTCGTGGTTTGTGGATAATTCATGATTTGCAGCAGATTCATGTTTGGGAGTCAACAGCCTATATAGGGCTTACTTCTTGACAGTTATGACCTACAGCTTAAAAAATATCTCAAAATATTAGACTGTTTCATAAGGTCAATCAAAAACTGGACTTATAATACAGGAATGCTGCCTTCATCTCAGTTTGGGGTCTCACATCTTCCCCGTGACAGTACCCCATAGATTTCTTTGTGAGCTTCAGGGCAGGGGAGTTGGCTGGTCAATCAAGATCAGTAATACCATGGAAACATCACAATGGACTTCAAGCAACTTTGATTCTGTGCCTCGCCCCCTTTCTGCCAGACTCTGGGACCTTGATTTCCACATGTAATGCAAAATTTACTTTCATCTGAAAAGAGGACAGTGGACTGCTGAGCAGTGGTCCAGTTCTTTTTTTTTTCCTGAGCCCAGGTAATGCACTTCTGACATCGTCTCTGATTCAGTAGTGGCTTGACTCTAATGCAATTCTTGTAGTCCATTTCTGGGACACGTGTGCATGGTGCCTCTTGATTCACTGACTCCAGCCTCATTTCACTCCAAGTGAACCTTCTCCAAGTTGGATCTGTGCTACTTGACAGCGTTATTAAGGCTGTGTTAATCCTTATTGATTGTGCATCTTTTCCTGTCACACTTTTCCCTTTCCAGTCAGCTTTTCATGAATACACTTTGATACTGCACTCTGCAGTGATCTTTTGTGAGTGACTTTCAAAAAAAAGCAAAAAAAAAAAAGAAAAAAAGCTTTGAAATAAAATACTTGAATAACCTGCTCTGTGAAAAAACATGACTGATATTTTAAATACACATAATTAAGCATGTAACAGTTAACTGATATGTAGGAATGGGTATTGATAAGATTTTATCTATCAATACCATTTATTGATCCGATTCATTATCGATTCCCTTATCGATAACTCTTGTGAATTTTCTGTGTACTAAAAGTAGGATTTACAGGTTTTCTATGTCAGCAACATTTTATTGAGTCTTAAAGTAAATAAATATGAAATTGGTCACTGGATTTTTGATCTCTGTACTTAAATAAATTGTACATGGTGGAGCCTTGATCTCTGGATATAAATAGAAATAAACAAAATCTGTAGTTATTGTCAAAAGCATTTCCTTTCAGACATTATTGGCATGAATGTCTTTCCATACTCTGAGTTGAGCTCTTGCAGCTGGCTGCGCTGCACGTCAGGATGTAATTAATAAAAAAAAATGCAGGGCATCTCATTTTGGGAGGAAAAAAATGTTTTAGTTGATTGTAGTTTATTGTCTGTATTACAGCGTTTGGAAAGAGGTGTCATTTTATTTAAAGCGACAGTTCGTTTTGAAGTTATTAATTCCGACCAACGGAGGACGATTCTCGTTTCTTGACTGCAACCAGACAAGAGTCCTAGTTAGTGACTAGAGTAGCGAATCAAAGAACCAATGAGCCAGCGGATCAAAACACTGCTTCATTGTTTCACGTTTCAAAGTGGAGTCGTGCTGCAGAAACGGTTGATTACAGACCCGCTGCAGGGTTTGCAATCAACGCAGAGAAATGATCATTTTCCTGACAAACACCCTCAAAAACAACGGCTGCTCTGAAGGACCGATAAGGGAATTGTTAAGCAAAAAGACTATTAATATCAGTGGATTGAATAATTTCTTAACAATACCAGAAAACAACCGGTTCTCGATACCCAACCCAACTGATATGAATTGAAAATTGGTTTTAAAGTAATGGATATGACTACACTGATACACAGAACCCTGCATCGATCTACAAGGGTACTTCATAAAGTTTTTGTACTCATCTGAAAACAAAAGTATCTGGAGGCTCAAGTATGACCTTCTGTGTAGGGGTAGCGAAGCTTGAACATTGGTGGACCAAGTGCACTGAAGTCACTTTGAGACCATTTTGAATAGACTCCTTTAACTTCAATGCAAGAATATAATAATGGTGCTATAATAAAGGAAAATGCATTTTTGACCAAAACTCCAAGGCTGTACATCGCAAAATCAATATTTATATATCCCTGCATTCTTTGGAGTATGGCAAATCTTGTGATATAGGCTATGCCCATTTTTGTTTTTACAAAGTATTTCAATATATGTCAAACCTTTAAAAATCTATCTCACCCTTGGCCATCACTTTGACAACACCAATTTTTGCAAGTCCAATCAATGGGCTAAAACTTAAGTTATTAAAAGGAGCATGATGGCTCAAAAGATATCAACATTATAAGGGAGAAAAGACTGCTGGGAGCAGTCAAAACAGAAAGTGTTAATTATTTTTGCAGTAGTACCTCCTGTAAACATGAAACTTACCACAAGGATACAGAAGAATGAACAAAGTGTGTGTACCAAATATGGTAAATGTATAAACCATACAAAACCTACTTTTTCAATCTCTGCATTGGTCATTGGTGGTATCTGCACCACACAACCTGCACATACATTTAATGGACACTCATGTGTTTATGAGAACACAATTAAGTCCAATACACATGAAACATGGTTCAATGACAGAGGAAAAATGAACAAAAAGCTGCCTGCCAAATTTCGTAGTCTGTCACAAATTGGTGTCACACGTGAGAAAGTAATAATATGAAATTAGATGCATAGGAAAGCATGAAATTCATATTTCAACAACTTGTCCATCAAAGACCAGCAATGTTCAGAGAAGAATTTTCCATAATTTTCCAGTTTGAATATCTTTAAATTACACAGACTGAGCATTCCAATTCCTGAGAAAGTCTTATTTTTCTGAATACTTCCCAGTGTGCTTGCTCAGGGGATGAGTCAGGTTAAACCTCATTTAGAAGAAGCACCTTTAAGTGACTGATATTGTGATTGTCATGTTTAAAAAATATTCAACTTGATCCATTGCCCAATCACCTCTACCTTTGTGTATTATAAAGAGAATATTTCTGTCAGTGTTGTTGCTATTTGGTAGAACCCTTGGTTGAACAGATGTGAAAGTAAATTAGAGTTTGATTATTGATAAATACGAGGTCTGTGAGAAAACTATCCGACCTTTTTATTTTTTTCAAAAACTATATGGATTTGAATCATGTGCGCTTGCATCAGACATGCTTGAACCTTTGTGCACATGCGTGAGTTTTTTCACGCCTGTCGGTTGCGTCATTCGCCTGTGAGCAGGCTTTGAGTGAGCACTGGTCCACTGCCCTCGTCGGATTTTTATTGTCAGGCTGAGAGGGTGCCGCTTTGTTCCATGAATGTTTTTTCAGAAACTGTTAGAGACAGCCAGTTGTAAACCATTCGAAAGATTCAGATGGATTTCGGTGAAGATTCTGTCGGTGTCACACGGATTAAGGAGTGTTAAAACCTTTTTAAAGACGGCCCATAGCGGCGGAGGGCACGCGGTGCACCGAGCGGCCATCGACAGGCTGGAACGACCAGATAATTTCTAAACTGAACGCTGTGTTGATCCGGGACATCGTGTGACTACCACAGCAATGGCAAGAGAGCTGGACATAGCACTTTTGCGGCACATTCCACTGTTACAGGAGATTTTGTAATGAAAGACATGCGGAGGATTTTTTTTTTGTTAAGCCGACGCGCTCAACAACAACAACAACAAAAAAACGCTCAACAAAAAAACACCTCCGTGTTGGAAACCATTCGTAAGATTCAGGTGGCTTTCGGTGGCTTTTCAGTCGAGTGAGTATCCGAGAAATTGTTTAACAGCTGGGCATGTTCCAACTTGTCCTGTGTGACTTCCAACAGGGGGGTGTTGTTTGTCCAGCGGCTGTGAGCGACTCCGTCCTGACATGCGAATCCGTCCGCACGTCTTTCATTACAAAATCTCCTTTAACAGTGGAATGTGCCGATAAAGTGCTGATCCCGACCTCTTCTGAAACTTCTCTGCTAGTCACACGTCGTCCTGTATCAACAGAGCCTTAAATTTGGAAGTGATCTGCTCGTTCCAGCCTGTCGATGGCCAATCGGAGCGCGGTGCACCCTCCGCCGCCATGGGCCGTTTTTAATCCAGTTTTAATGGTCCTTAATCCGTGTGATACCGACAGAATCTTCACCGAAATCCATCTGAATCTTTTGAATGGTTTCCAACTGGCTGTCTCTAACAGTTTCTGAAAAAAAATTCATGGAGCAAAGCGGCAGCCTCTCAGCCATTTCCCTGACAATAAAAATCCGACGAGGGGGGTGGACCAGTGCTCACTCAAAGCCTGCCCACAGGTGAATGACGTAACCGACAGACATGAAAAAAATCACGCATGCACACGAAGGTTCAAGCTTGTCTGATGCAAGCGCACATGATTCAAATCCATATAGTTTTTGAAAAAAATAAAAAGGTCAGATACTTTTCTAACAGACCTCGTATAGACTACCAGACTGCATTACAGCATAGTTACCTGGATTCACAGCACTAAATGCACGTGGTGGGAGCACAGGCTGTTATTTAGTGTACATACTGTAAAAGTATGGAGATCTTAGTTAATTTTAGTCCTCTTAAAGACAAAGTTGGCATGATGGCGCCATTGCCCACGTGGCTCTATGGGTCAAGACCATGTCACATGGTCCTTGCGGGGGCTTGGGAGGGAGGCTGCATAGGGGGCTTGGACGCCATGTATACCTGTTGGAAGGTCTAATTCTACATGGCTCTGTGTGTGAACACAGCAGGAGTGAAATCAGTGATGCCACTTTCAGGGTATGTTATTATTATTATTCAGTGCTATTGAGACATAAGCAATTCTGTCAACCCCTCAGTACATCAAGGGTTACAAAGAGGCAGAGACGGACACATGTTGACTGCAAAAAGAATTTGATTTGAACACCATATTATAGCCATATTACGTTTGTAGACAAAAAGCAACCCAGTGTCGCCGACCAATTGGTCCACCCTGCCTTCACTGCACATGCGTCATTTCTGCGCGTCAGCCTTGGTTCATCAATTGTCACCTCGTTTCTGCTTAAATCAAAGCAAAATCAAATCAATTTTATTTATATAGCGCCAAATCACAACAAACAGTTGCCCCAAGGCGCTTTATATTGTAAGGCAAAGCCATACAGTAATTACGGAAAAACCCCAACGGTCAAAACGACCCCCTGTGAGCAAGCACTTGGCAACAGTGGGAAGGAAAAACTCCCTTTTAACAGGAAGAAACCTCCAGCAGAACCAGGCTCAGGGAGGGGCAGTCTTCTGCTGGGACTGGTTGGGGCTGAGGGAGAGGACCAGGAAAAAGACATGCTGTGGAGGGGAGCAGAGATCAGTCACTAATGATTAAATGCAGAGTGGTGCATACAGAGCAAAAAGAGAAAGAAACACTCAGTGCATCATGGGAACCCCCCAGCAGTCTAAGTCTATAGCAGCATAACTAAGGGATGGTTCAGGGTCACCTGATCCAGCCCTAACTATAAGCTTTAGCAAAAAGGAAAGTTTTAAGCCTAATCTTAAAAGTAGAGAGGGTGTCTGTCTCCCTGATCCGAATTGGGAGCTGGTTCCAGAGGAGAGGAGCCTGAAAGCTGAAGGCTCTGCCTCCCATTCTACTCTTACAAACCCTAGGAACTACAAGTAAGCCTGCAGTCTGAGAGCGAAGCGCTCTATTGGGGTGATATGGTACTATCAATCAATCAATCAACTTTTTTCTTATATAGCGCCAAATCACAACAAACAGTTGCCCCAAGGCGCTCCACATTGTAAGGCAAGGCCATACAATAATTATGAAAAACCCCAACGGTCAAAACGACCCCCTATGAGCAAGCACTTGGCCACAGTGGGAAGGAAAAACTCCCTTTTAACAGGAAGAAACCTCCAGCAGAACCAGGCTCAGGGAGGGGCAGTCTTCTGCTGAGACTGGTTGGGGCTGAGGGAAAGAACCAGGAAAAAGACATGCCGAGAAGGGGGGCAGAGATCGATCACTAATGATTAAATGCAGAGTGATGCATACGGAGCAAAAAGAGAAAGAAACAGTGCATCATGGGAACCCCCCACAGTCTACGTCTAAAGCAACATAACCAAGGGATGGTCCAGGGTCACCCGATCCAGCCCTAACTATAAGCCTTAGCGAAAAGGAAAGTTTTAAGCCTAATCTTAAAAGTAGAGAGGGTATCTGTCTCCCTGATCTGAATTGGGAGCTGGTTCCACAGGAGAGGAGCCTGAAAGCTGAAGGCTCTGCCTCCCATTCTACTCTTACAAACCCTAGGAACCACAAGTAAGCCCGCAGTCTGAGAGCGAAGCGCTCTAATGGGGTAATATGGTACTACGAGGTCCCCAAGATAAGATGGGACCTGATTATTCAAAACCTTATAAGTAAGAAGAAGAATTTTAAATTCTATTCTAGAATTAACAGGAAGCCAATGAAGAGAGGCCAATATGGGTGAGATATGCTCTCTCCTTCTAGTCCCTGTCAGTAATCTAGCTGCAACATTTGGAATTAACTGAAGGCTTTTCAGGGAACTTTTAGGACAACCTGATAATAATGAATTACAATAGTCCAGCCTAGAGGAAATAAATGCATGAATTAGTTTTTCAGCATCACTCTGAGACAAGACCTTTCTAATTTTAGAGGTATTGCGCAAATGCAAAAAAGCAGTCCTACATATTTGTTTAATATGTGCACTGAATGACATATCCTGATCAAAAATGACTCCAAGATTTCTCACAGTATTACTAGAGGTCAGGGTAATGCCATCCAGAGTAAGGATCTGGTTAGACACCATGTTTCTAAGATTTGTGGGGCCAAGTACAATAACTTCAGTTTTATCTCAGTTTAAAAGCAGGAAATTAGAGGTCATCCATGTCTTTATGTCTGTAAGACAATCCTGCAGTTTAGCTAATTGGTGTGTGTCCTCTGGCTTCATGGATAGATAAAGCTGGGTATCATCTGCGTAACAATGAAAATTTAAGCAATGCTGTCTAATAATACTGCTTAAGGGAAGCATGTATAAAGTGAATAAAATTGGTCCTAGCACAGAACCTTGTGGAACTCCATAATTAACCTTAGTCTGTGAAGAAGATTCCCCATTTACATGAACAAATTGTAATCTATTAGATAAATATGATTCAAACCACTGCAGTGCAGTGCCTTTAATACCTATGGCATGCTCTAATCTCTGTAATAAAAGTTTATCGTCAACAGTATCAAAAGCAGCACTGAGGTCTAACAGAACAAGCACAGAAATGAGTCCACTGTCTGAGGCCATAAGAAGATCATTTGTAACCTTCACTAATGCTGTTTCTGTACTATGATGAATTCTAAACCCTGACTGAAACTCTTCAAATAGACCATTCCTCTGCAGATGATCAGTTAGGTGTTTTACAGCTACCCTTTCAAGAATTTTTGAGAGAAAAGGAAGGTTGGAGATTGGCCTATAATTAACTAAGATAGCTGGGTTAAGTGATGGCTTTTTAAGTAATGGTTTAATTACTGCCACCTTAAAAGCCTGTGGTACATAGCCAACTAATTAAAGATAGATTGATCATATTTAAGATCGAAGCATTAATTAATGGTAGGGCTTCCTTTAGCAGCCTGGTAGGAATGGGGTCTAATAGACATGTTGATGGTTTGGAGGAAGTAACTAATGAAAATAACTCAGACATAACAATCGGAGAGAAAGAGTCTAACCAAATACCGGCATCACTGAAAGCAGCCAAAGAGAACGATATGTCTTTGGGATGGTTATGAGTAATTTTTTCTCTAATAGTTAAAATTTTATTAGCAAAGAAAGTCATGAAGTCATTACTAGTTAAAGTTAAAGGAATACTCGGCTCAATAGAGCTCTGACTCTTAGTCAGCCTGGCTACAGTGCTGAAAAGAAACCTGGGGTTCTTATTTTCTTCAATTAGTGATGAGTAGTAAGATGTCCTAGCTTTACGGAGGGCTTTTTTATAGAGCAACAAACTCTTTTTCCAGGCTAAGTGAAGATCTTCTAAATTAGTGAGACACCATTTCCTCTCCAACATACGGGTTATCTGCTTTAAGCTGCGAGTTTGTGAGTTATACCACGGAGTCAGGCACTTCTGATTTAAGGCTCTCTTTTTCAGAGGAGCTACAGCATCCAAAGTTGTCCTCAATGAGGATATAAAACTATTGACGAGATAATCTATCTCACTCACAGAGTTTAGGTAGCTACTCTGCCCTGTGTTGGTATATGGCATTGGAGAACATAAAGAACGAATCATATCCTTAAACCTAGTTACAGCGCTTTCTGAAAGACTTCTACTGTAATGAAACTTATTCCCCACTGCTGGGTAGTCCATCAGAGTAAATGTAAATGTTATTAAGAAATGATCAGACAGAAGGGGGTTTTCAGGGAATACTGTTAAGTCTTCAATTTCCATACCATAAGTCAGAACAAGAGCTAAAGTATGATTAAAGTGGTGGGTGGACTCATTTACATTTTGAGCAAAGCCAATCGAGTCTAACAATAGATTAAATGCAGTGTTGAGTCATTCTCAGCATCTGTGTGGATGTTAAAATCACCCACTATAATTATCTTATCTGAGCTAAGCACTAAGTCAGACAAAAGGTCCGAAAATTCACAGAGAAACTCACAGTAACGACCAGGTGGACGATAGATAACAACAAATAAAACTTTTTTTGGGACTTCCAATTTGGATGAACAAGACTAAGAGTCAAGCTTTGAAATGAATTAAAGCTCTGTCTGGGTTTTTGATTAATTAATAAGCTGGAGTGAAAGATTGCTGCTAATGCTCTGCCTCGGCCCATGCTACGAGCGTTCTGGCAGTTAGTGTGACTCGGGGGTGTTGACTCATTTAAACTAACATATTCATCCTGCTGTAACCAGGTTTCTGTAAGGCAGAATAAATCAATATGTTGATCAATTATTATATCATTTACTAACAGTCGCCAATAACCAGAGTTTGTTCCTCGGCGGGTGTGTCGCCGAGTGGGGGTTGGCGGTGTACACGGGGCTTCTGTTTAGGACTACGCGTTCTCCTCACAGTCACCCAGCCGGCCTGCTTTCCCGGCTGCTCGGGTTCTGCTGGAGGGGAACTAGCGGCGGCTAAGCTACCTTGGTCCGCACTGACTACAGGGGCCTGGCTAGCTGTAGGATTTTCCAAAGTGCGGAGCCGAGTCTCCAATTCGCCCAGCCTGGCCTCCAAAGCTACGAATAAGCTACACTTATTACGAGTACCATTTACTGCTAAAGGAGGCTGAGGAATAACTAAACATTTCACACCCAGAGCAGAAAAGTGCGGGAGAGACGGGAGAAGCCACCATGCTAAACCGGCTAAAAGCTAGTAGCTGCACTAAGCTAGCGGATTCCTAAAAACACACAAAGTGAATAATGTGTAAATAATTTAGAGGTGATTCAGCAGAGGGAGTGCTTTAGTTAAGGCACGTGAAAATTACACTGTGAAACAAATCGTTATCTAGTTAACTAGATCAATCTAACTGCGCAGATTAAACAGCTAACAGATACAGCAAAACACCGCTGTGCTCCGCAACAGGAAGTGATACAATACTGCTGTGAGAGCCAACCACCAGTAGAGGCAGTCAAAACTGTAAAAACTCTTAAAACTGTACTCGAGTCATCATCTGTCTCAGTGACAGATATCTGAAGGTTTTGTACAACAATCCACATAAATTCAGCATTAGTTCATAATAAAAGATGGAGGAAGTGATCAGAGTGCCGCAGCCAGACGAGCTACTGCTGCTGCCTTCACTGTGCCGCCGTCATTTCAAAGCGCCAGTAGCGACTCAACGATTATCGCCTCATTATTGCTAAAAACAGCCTCATTTCGGCTTAAAACTGACTTTAGAATGATTTAAGAGGTTTTAATTTGTCATCTGATGGTTAATGATCACATTATTTCCTTTGATTGCTTTGGGTGTAGAGATGGCCTCAGACGGGCTGCTGTGGTCCCAAATGACACGTGTGCAGTGAAGGCAGGGCGGACCAATTTTTAGGGGGGGACCGTTCGGTCTGGGACACCGGATTGACTATGTGTACTGGACTGGTGTAAATCATGAAATGGGCTGTAACAGGACACAGGTGGAGTGACTGACCTCAGCACCAGAACTTAGGTAATGATTATGGATCCAAATGGCTGTGACTCTGTTGTGCATTTTTCAGAAGCACTTTGGCTTATTTTACTTTTATCAGCTATATCAGAGCCTGCACAACTTAAAGCCCCCCCCAATTTTTCACCTATATAGTGCCAAATCACAACAAAGTTGCCTTAAGGCAACTTTGGAATGCAAAGATGTGGAAGATCCATCCATCCATCCATCCATTTTCTCTCACTTTATCCGGAGTCGGGTCGCGGGGGTAGCAGCTCAAGCAAGGCTGCCCAGACCTCCCGATCCACACACACCTCCCCCAGCTCCTCTGGGGGAACACCAAGGCTTCCCAAGTCAGCCGAGAGACGTAGTCCCTCCAGTGTGTCCTGGGTTTTTCCCGGGGTCTCCTCCCGATTGGACGTGCCCGGAGCACCTCTCCAGCGAGGCGTCCAGGGGGCATCCGAAAAAGATGCCCGAGCCACCTCAACTGGCTCCTTTTGACGTGGAGGAGCAGCGGCTCGACTCTGATCTCCTCCCGAGTGACTGAGCTCCTCACCGTATCTCTAAGGGAGCGCCCAGCCACCCTACGGAGGAAACTCATCTCGGCCGCTTGTACTCGCAATCTCGTTCTTTCGGTCATGGGTCAAATCTCATGACCATAGGTGAGGATCGGAACGTAGATCGATCGGTAAATCGAGAGCTTTGCCCCCCTACTCAGCTCTCTCTTCACCACGATGGTCCGATACAGCGACCGCATCACTGCAGATGCTGCACCGATCCGTCTGTCGATCTCACGCTCCATCCATCCCTCACTCGTGAACAAGACCCCGAGATACTTAAACTCCTCCTCTTGAGGCAAGGACACTCCACCGACCCGTAGAGGGCAGAGCACCTTTTTCCGGTTGAGAACCATGGCCTCGGATTTGTAGGTGCTAACCTTCATCCCGGATGCTTCACACTTGGCTGCAAACCGCCCAGTGCACGCTGAAGGTCCTGATTTGACGAAGCCAACAGAACCACATCATCCACAAACAGCAGAGACAAGATTCTGTGGTTCCCAAACCAGACCCCCTCTACACCCTGGCTGCGCCTAGAAATTCTGTCCATAAAGATAATGAACAGAACTGGTGACAATGGGCAGCCCTGGCTGAGGCCAGTGTGCACTGGAAACAGGTTTGACTTACTACCGGCAATGCGAACCAAGCTCCTGCTGCGGTCGTACAGGGACCGGAAAGCCCTTAGCAAAGGACCCCGGACCTCGTACTCCCGGAGCTCCCCCCACAGGGTGCCCCGAGGGACACGGTTGAACGCATTCTCCAGATCCACAAAGCACATGTGGACTGGTTGGGTGAACTCCCACGAACCCTCAAGCACCCGATGGAGCGTGTAGAGCTGCCGCGACCAGGACGAAAACCACACTGCTCCTCCTGAATCCGAGGTTTGACTATCGGTCGAATTCTCCTCTCCAGTACTCTGGAATAGACCTTACCGGGAAGGCTGAGGAGTGTGATCCCCCTGTAGTTGGAACACACCCTCCGGTCTCCCTTCTTAAACAGAGGGACCACCACCCCGGTCTGCCAATCCAGAGGCCACGCTATGTTGCAGAGGCATGTCAGCCAAGACAGTCCCACAACATCCAGAGACTTAAGGTACTCGGGGTGGATGAAATCCATCCTAGGAGCCTTGCCACCGAGGAGTTTTCTAACCACCTCGGTGACTTCGGCCTGGGTAATGGATGAATCTGCCTCTGAGTCCCCAGTCTCTGCTTCCTCTTTGGAAGACGTGACGATGGGATTGAGGAGATCCTCGAAGTATTCCTTCCACCGCCCGACAACATCCCCAGTCAGGGTCAACAGCTCCTCACCTGGACCGTAGACAGTGCTGGTGGAGAGCTGCTTCCGCCTCATGAGGTGTCGGACGGTTTGCCAAAATTTCTTCGAGGCCAACCGATAGTCCTCCTCCATGGTCTCCCCGAACTCCTCCCATACCCACGTTTTTGCCTCTGTGACCGCACGGGCTGCAGCACGCTTGGCCTGCCGGTACCTGTCAGCTGCCTCCGGGGTCCCACCTACCAACAAAGACAAGTAGGACTCCGTCTTCAGCTTGATGGCATCCCTTACTTCCGGCGTCCACCACCGAGTTCGGGGATTGCCGCCGCGACAGGCACCAGAGACCTTGTGACCACAGCTATGAGCGGCCGCATCAACAGTGGAGGTGGAGAACATGGTCCACTCAGACTCCATGTCTCCAACCTCCCCCGGGATCTGGGAGAAGCTCTCCCGGAGGTGGGAGTTGAAGACGTCGCTGACAGAGGGTTCCGCCAGTCGTTCCCAGCAGACCCTCACGATACGTTTGGGCCTGCCAGGTCTGACTGGCTTCCTCCCTTCCCAGCTGATCCAACTCACCACCAGGTGGTGATCGGTCGACAGCTCAGCCCCTCTCTTCACTCGAGTGTCCAAGACACGTGGCCTAAGGTCAGATGATACAACTACAAAGTCGATCATTGACCTCCGGCTCAGGGTGTCCTGGTGCCACGTGCACTTATGGACACCCTTGTGCTCGAACATGGTGTTCGTGATGGATAAACTGTGACTAGCACAGACGTCCAACAACTGAACACCACTCAGGTTCAGATCGGGGAGGCCATGCTTCCCGATCACCCCCCTCCAGGTCTCACTGCCGCTGCCCACATGGACATTGAAATCCCCCAGGAGAACAATGGATTCCCCAGTCGGAGCGTTATCTAGTACCCTTCCCAGGGACTCCAAGAAGGTCGGGTACTCTGCACTGCCGCTCGGCCCGTAGGCCGAGACAACAGTGACAGACCTGTCTCCGACCTGAAGGCATAGGGACGCGACCCTCTCGTTCACCAGAGTGAACTCCAACACATGGCAACTGAGCTGGGGAGCAATAAGCAATGCGACCCCAGCTCTCCGCCTCTCCCCGTGGGCAATGCCAGAAAAGTGGAGCGTCCATCCCCTCTCCAGGAGTTGGGTACCAGAGCCCAAGCTGTGCGTGGAGGCGAGCCCGACTATCTCTAGTCGGTATCTCTCAACCTCCCGCACAAGCTCAGGCTCCTTCCCCCCCAGCGAGGTGACATTCCATGTCCCAACAGCCAGGGGCTTTGAGCGCGGATCGGGCTCCCGGGTCACCCGCGCTCGTCCGCCACACAATCCTCTCTGCACCCGACCCCCATGGCCCCCTCTGCAGGTGGTGAACCCACAGGAGGACGGGCCCATGTTGCTCGTTTGGGCTTAGCCCGGCCGGGCCCCATGGGCTAAGGCCCGACCACCAGGCGCTTGCGCACAAGCCCCAGCCCCAGGCCTGGCTCCAGGGTCGGGCCCCGGCTCCGCCATACCGGGTGACGTCTCGGTCCTTGATTTTTTTACTGGTCATGAGAGCTTCTGAACTGCCCTTAGTCTGACTCGTCAGCTAGGACCTGTTTGCCTTGGGAGACCCTACAAGGGGCACAGAGCCCCCGGCAACATAGCTCCTAGGATCATCCGGGTAAGCAAACTCCCCCACCACGATAAGGTGGCAGCTAGAGGGGGAGGTAGTTGGATCTTAGTCTGTATAATTTGCACAACAATTATCTTAGTCAAAAACAGTCCTCTTCCGAAAGGTTGCACTTTTTTCAGTCTTGAAATAAATACATATGCAAACATCTGACAGGTCTGCAACTTTGGACATTTAAGTTCCCCAGTCAGCAGTTACATATGGATGAATAACTTGACCAAAGCATGGATGCTTATTCGCCATCTTCGGACAGTTTTCTTTCTTTTTGTAAGTTCTTGCCGTCTGAAAGAAATGGCGGAACATTATTTTTTATTTCTTCAAATCGATGAACTAATATTTTTGCCGTAAAACGTCCAAATTCCTTTGAAATTGATCATCATAAAATGGTTTGTTTACCGGAGAACGAGGATGGCATTTTGCTATACGGACAACGGTTCAACGTGCATTCTCATTGATCGAAAAATGAGGCCTGGCTCTCACTGTCTCCGATGCGCTTAAAGAGTCTGCAGGCTCAGTAAGCGCTGCAGCGGGCCACTTGGATTCTCTGCGGGGCATCCATACCCCGCATCCGTAAGATCAGTTTTCTTCATTTCCAGTAGAAACTTTTTTTTCTTCCAGGCCTCTTGGTGTATGCTCAGCCTCTGTCTCTGTGTTTGATTCTTGGATGTCACCACAGAGCTGCCATGTTCTCTTTTCCATCTTATAATATGTTGACAAGGTGTGCTTCATGTTGGCATATCCATTCATCCATCCCGCCATTTTCTTCCGCTTCATCCAAGGTCGGGTCACAGGGGCAGTAGCTCAAGCAAAGCCACCCAAACCTCCTGATCCACACATACCTCCCTCAGCTCCTCTGGGGGAACCCCGAGGCATTTCCAAGCCAGCTGCGAGATGCAGTCCCTCCAGCGTGTCCTGGGTCTTCCCCGGGGCCTCCTCCCGATGGGACGTGCCCAGAACACCTCTCCAGCGAGGCATCCAGGGGGCATCCCAAAAAGATGCCCGAGCCACCTCAGCTGGCTCCTTTCGACGTGGAGGAGCAGCGGCTCGACTCTGAGCTCCTCCCGAGTGACCGAGCTCCTCACCCTATCTCTAAGGGAGCGCCCAGCCACCCTGCATCTCGGCCACTTGTACTCGCGATCTTGTTCTTTCGGTCATGAGCCAAATCTAATGACCATAGGTGAGGGTCGGAACATACATCGATTGGTAAATCGAGAGCTTTGCCCCCCTGCTCAGCTCTCTCTTCACCATGACGGCCCGATACAGCGACCGCATCACTGCAGACACAGCACCGATCTGTCTGTTGATCTCATGCTCCATCTGTCCCTCTCTTGTGAACAAGACCCCAAGATACTTAAACTCCTCCACTTGAGGCAAGGACAGTCCACCGACTTGAAGAGGGCAAAGCACCTTTTTCCGGTTGAGAACCATGGCCTCGGATTTGGAGGTGCTGATTTTCATCCCGGATGCATCACACTCGGCTGCAAACTGCTCCAGTGCAGGCTGAAGGTCCTGATTTGACGAAGCCAGCAGAACCACATCGTCTGCAAACAGCAGAGACGAGATTCTGTGCTTCCCAAACCGGACCCCTCTACACCTTGACTGCACCTAGAAATTCTGTCCATAAAGATAATGAACAGAACCGGTGACAAAGGGCAGCCCTGGCGTAGGCCAACGTGCACTGGAAACAGGCTTGACTTACTACCGGCAATGTGAACCAAGCTCCTGCTGTGGATGTACAGGGACTGGATAGCCCTTAACAAATGACCCCGTACTCCTGGAGCACCCCCACAGGGCGCCGCGAGGGACACGGTACAACGCCTTCTCCAGTCCACAAAACACATGTGGACTGGTTGGGCGAACTCCCATGAACCCTCGAGCACCCGATGGAGGGTGTAGAGCTGGTCCAGTGTGCCGTGACCAGGACGAAAACCACACTGCTCCTCCTGAATCTGAGGTTTGACTGTTGGTTGAATTCTCCTTTCCAGTACTCTGGAATAGACCTTAACGAGGAGGCTGAGGAGTGTGATACCCCTGTAGTTGGAACACACCCTCCGGTCCCCATTCTTAAACAGATGGACCACCACCCCGGTCTGCCAATGCAGAGGCACTGTCCCCGACCACCACGTGATGTTGCAGAGACGTGTCAACCAAGACAGTCCCACAACATCCAGAGACTTAAGGTACTCCGGACTGATTTCATCCACCCCGGGAGCCTTGCCACCGAGGCATGATATGTTGGCATATCTTTTCCTTATTTCCACAACTAGGTAATAGTATCCATGGACAATGACGGCTGGAAGGGCTATGGCAAAGTGCCATTTGACCCCATTGGCCTTGCCCTGATCAATGATCATCCTCTGGCTAACCTTGTGAGGGCAGTTCTGGAATTTAGCTAAGTATGTACCACATTTCGTCAAAATCGGTTTGAAAATCAAATACATTGACTTTGCTAAAATTTATACTACAAGGGTAATCTGCAAAAGGACCTGGGAGAAGTAGGCCAACAAACAAGATGGGCAGACATGACCTTTGCCCCAGTAATTGACCTTTGGCAAACTTGCCTTTACTGAGCAATTTTGGAACCCACCTGCACGTGTGCAAAGTTTGGTGAGTATCAGAGTTTAAATCAGAATTTTGGTCATTGTCCCAAATGACTGTAAAAGTAACCCTTAAGTAGTTAAGCAGTTCTAGGGTTAACTTTCATCCATGTATCATGTTTGGCAGAACTGGACCAAAGGACCTGGGTGGTGTAGGGGAACAAAAGACAAAATAAGTATCTTAGTATGATGTTCATATCATGGCATAAATGCTCCCCCACTTTATATATTTGTAGAAAAAAAATGTGGTCCCTGCAAATCCTGGACTTGACTGATTTTGTTTATCTTCTTTTAAATAAACTCATTTGGCTACATGAAATGTGATCAATCATTAAAGAAGCCAGATGAATCTCTTTACAATCATAAAATAGATACCATACAGTCAGCTGCATTTCAAAAGCAAAATAATTTTCTTCGGTAAAATTGTTTCCGTCTGTTACTTTAATAAAATTCTGAAGTAATTTAAAGAGTAAATCATTACATGAGATCTTATTCTGCCCGGACCGTTGTTTTGACTTGAGAGATGAGCATTTAGTTAGTATCTGAATTAATAACTTGTATTGATTCTTTCATGAATCTTAAAATGATGTGTAAATACTCTGGAACTCCTTGTTTAATAACTGTTCTGTTTATAGCTCTTGGCTCCACAACAGACCCACAAACTACTGTGGAGTGATGAGAACAGTTTTGCCGTTTTGTTTTTAATCTGTCATAATATATATATATATATATATATATATATATTTCATTTCATTTATTTATTTATTTCATTCATTTAAAAGAAAAAAAAAACAGAAAAGCAGAAATAAAGCATCTCCATTACCAGAATGAAAAGGAGGAGAGAGAAGAACAAGTCTTATATTTTCTGCCCCTTTTTACAATACAATCTTTCAATATCCAGCGTCATTTTTCAACATTATTTAACAGATTGTATTTCTTTAACTTGTCACATACCACTGACTTATTTCATAATTATGACCATTATTAAATAGATTACATCTCTGACA